>NC_060210.1:113682500-114034375 GCF_021130785.1 Homalodisca vitripennis | reverse complement strand
ATATCTGCATGCACTGTTTACTGCATTGTAACACATGCTGCATGGAGCTCGTATTCACATTTTGTTTACAAATACTGTTACAAACAATTATGATTATTTTATCAATTATAGTAAATTATATTTTTTATAACACAAACTACTACTAACTTATGAAAAGTTTACCAAAATGATTAGAATTTATTTACGTCATAATGTCATATATTTTTAAATGTTAAGAAGATTTAATATTATTTAACAAAGAATAGTTATATCGTATTATATATCTTATTCATCAGTTACTCACTCAACCATTAAGTACTGAACATGTATACAGGGTGATTCATGAAGTTCTCACCCCCACTTCTACAGCACATTGTAACTAGTAAAAAATAATGAAAAAATGTTATATAAACATAGGTCCGAAAACGCTTCGTTAGCGAGAGTTACAGCTAGCGAAAGATTTCGCCTGAATTCCTGGGTAAAGAGTAAAATAAAGCCATACTGAACTTTTGGAAAGGTTAATTAAGTAAGAAATATCGTGGATTCTTATGTATTTTTTACCTGATAAAGCTAATAAAATAGGTTTCAGAACTGTACCTGTATTATTTTTTGAGGGATTCAGGGTTAAATGCAAAAAATTGGGGTACGAAACAATGTTTTTTTTTAAGTTTGATGTACAATAACTTTGTTAAATTGGTAATAAATACATAAAATCAACAAACATTAATTGTAGAGATATTTAATTCTAAAAAATTGATATAATCAAAGTCTAAAATAAAACAGAAATAAGCACCAAAAAATCGATTTTATTCTGTATAATACATTACTAGTTTTAAGCAAAATTAATCAGGTTGGGCCAACCGTGCGCACCTTTTTATAATAGATGTTCGAAAATGAGGCCATCATTATCAATACATTTTGCAGCACGTTTGGTGTATTGCTTTTGTTGCATTTCTTAATTTTTCAGGACTTCCCTGTATCTGCACAGCCGAATCCATAATACGGGCAATTAATTCATCACGAGAATTCACTTTTGTCTTGTATACAATGTCTTTCATCCATCCCCAGATGCAAATAATCCAATGGAGATAGATCTGGTGATCTTGGTGGCCAAGGGTGAGGCCCTCCACGACCAATCCAGTGTCCAGGAAATTGATGATTTAAGTAAGCAGAAACGGCACGTGAAAAGTGGGGAGGTGCTCCGTCATGCTGGAAGTACAAATTTTGTCTGAGATGTAAAGGAACATTCTCTAACAGCTGCGGCAACTCTTCTTGAAGGAAATGCAAATAGAACTCAGCATTTAGGCGTCCCAGGTAATATGAAAGGTCCAATCAGCCGATTGTACAAAAGGCCACACCAGACATTGACGCTAAATTGGTGTTGATAGTTCTGTTCCACTACCTCATGTGGATTTTCTTCTGCCCATGAGTGTTCATTGTGCAAGTATATTGACACCATCCTGAGTGAATTGTGCCTCATCCGTAAACAAAAATACGCTTGTAGAGTTGATTATTAATATTCAAAAAGTTGCAAAAACTCCAAGCGAAGCGGACCATCCTCTAGCTGTAGATGTTGAACCTTTTGTTTATGAAACGGATAAAATTTGTTTCGATTAAGTGACCTCCACACCGTTGACTGCGAAACTCCTATCTGCCTAGAAATACGTTCGTGTACTTACACCTGGACTGCATGAACAGCATTAATAACAATATCATCATCAAGTTGGACAGCTCGTTCATAATTGGTTCTAGTACTTGGTAGAATCATGTTTCCCGAAGAGTACGAAAAGTTCCTGAAAATTTGTTTTGGTATCTGGAATCCTCCTATTAGGGTAAACGTAGTTTCATATTCTTCTACAGCAGCTCTAGCATTACCATTACAGTACAGTAACCCAAAATAAAAACCATATCAGAGTATTCCTCTGATGTAAATAAGTAAGGCATCTTTTCGCTGAATAAACAATCGAATTATAACTCACAGAAAAATTGCATTTAATAACACAATTCACAGAACCCGATCTCCTGCTGTAGCTTGCAAAACACCACTAATACACAGTTTCTAACGTAACAGTACAGAATACCATTGTTGATCAGCTGTTATTCGTGCGTTCCCAACTTAGAAATTAATAAAACAAAAAACTGCATTTCGATGATTAGTAAACAATAATGGGGAAAATGTTTGCTTCATTTATTTTTGAACATTTGATATAAATTTTTATTAAAAAAAAATACAAACGTAATAAAACATGATATTTTTTATTTACAAACAAATTTATTTAACAGTTTAATCTTGTTTTCTCAATTTATCTCATCATTAAGGAACAAACATTTTGTTTTTTGTTTTATTTTAATTAAATACTGTACGGTATTTCTTTACAGCTAGTAATGTATTATACTGAATAAAATCGATTTTTTTAGTACTTATTTCTGTTTTATTTTAGACTTTGATTTTATCAATTTTCTCAGAAATTAAATTCTCTACAATTAATGTTTGTTGATTTTATGTATTTATTACCAATTTAACAAAGTTATTGCACATCAAACTTAAAAAAAAACATTGTTTCGTGCCCCAATTTTTTGCATTTAACCCTGAATCCCTCAAAAACTACTACAGGTACAGTTCTGAAACCTATTTTATTAGCTTTATCAGGTAAAAATACATAAGAATCCACGATATTTTCTTACTTAACTAACCTTTCCAAAAGTTCAGTATGGCTTTATTTTACTCTTTACCCAGGAATTCAGGCGAAATCTTTCACTAGCTGTAACTCGCTAACGAAGCGTTTTCGGACCTATGTTTATATAACATTTTTTTATTATTTTTACTAGTACAATGTGCTGTAGAAGTGGGGGGAGAACTTCATGAATCATCCTGTATATATTAGCTGTCCAATTCTCAACAACATCTCATTCTCGACTTCATCACGTATCCCAACAAAACCGAGCTCTCATCTACACTGCTTAATACTCCTTTTAAGTTGACTTGGCATACAAATGAAGTGGCTTCACACATGTGTTACATAATCTGCACCAATACTCACGTAGTAACAGAGAGTGATGAATATATCTGCATACAATGTGTACTGCGTTGTAACACATGTTGCATGTTGTTCATATTTGCATTATGGTTACAAATACTGTTACAAACCCTTGATAATTATTACGTAAATTATTACATAATCTTATTACTTAATGCATTATCTTATTTATAACATAAACTAATACGAGTAAATTATGAACGTGGTTAGAATTTATGGATAGGTAATAGTGTTATATATTTTTTATTATTAAAAAGATTTATGACGTTTTTATAAAATTTAAAGTTATAAAAGATTATTTGTTCAAAAACGCATTGGCCTTTTTCAAATAACAAAAGAATAATTTATTATATCTTCTTATTCATCATTTATTCAACCTTTAAATAATGTACATGTAGATATTACCTTCTCAACAACACCAGATTTTCCACTTCATTACATATATAAAAAAACCGAACTATGATAATCACTGTTTACTAACAAAACTGTCTATTCCACTAATATATTCTCATCAAATGTTATTAAACTCAACTTGCCTGTTACATTCAAATCTGTCCAACAACTTCTCAGGGCCTATTCAACGCTTATTCCTACTGTGGATATATATATATATATATATATATATATATATATATATATATATATATGTAATTTATTTCAATAAACATTGAATCGCAAAAAGTACTTGCTCCGCCGGGACTCGAACCCGGATCTCTCACTTGCCGGGTGAATGTGCTACCATTACACACACAGAGCCCTCACTTTTTACGATTCAATTATTTTGTATTTGGCCGTTTCTTTCACATATGTGTTTAAATAACCAAACTAACATATGATCGGAAGACCAAATACCTGTCAAATGACTTCTATTTACATTCATTAAATTTGTATAAATGGCCGAATTTAATTTATTTCAATAAACATTGAATCGTAAAAAGTACTTGCTCCGCCGGGACTCGAACCCGGATCTCTCACTTGCCGGGTGAATGCTACCATTTAAATTAAATTCGGCTATTGCCATTTATACAAATTTAATGAATGTATATATATATATATATATATATATATATATATATATACATATGTGTGTGTGTGTGTGTGTGTGTGTGTGTGTGTGTTGTAATCATCTTTAGTATATACTACTCTTTGTATTCTCTTTAGTTACTCTTTAGTATATACTACAGAATACCCTTTCCTAATTGTGTAATGGCATACATGACTATTTATGTATCTGAAATTTTTACTTTAACAATCTGGAAAATGATATAATCCGAATTTCTTGGACTATTACTTTATTCCACATAATTTACCACAAAAGGGGGATGAAATTTGTAGATTTGATTTAGACGCTTCCTTTGTGATATCATGCCTTCAAAATTGATTGACGTGTAAGGAAAGCATGTCTCGCTGTCTTAAAAATAATTTATAGTTACGTAAAATATATTTTTGGAATTTAAAACGTTTATTAAATGTTCCGATTTACTACGTTACGATGTTTCGAGAATGAACTTACCAATTTTTTAAATTCCAATTCCAACATGAAGATTAAAAAAAGGATTTTCGGTGACAAAACAGGCCGCCAAATAGGATTACTGGCCAACTGAGTGTTTTGCAAATTCCGCCATAATGCTAATGATATTCAGTTTCTGACGGAGCCATTTTTGTCGACTTGAAGCTGGCGAGATGGTATTGCCGAGTAATCGGTAATCGATGAGTTTCCAATACCGTTTTCAAAATATTAGTTCCACCTTACTAATCAAGCTAGTTCATCGATGAAATTTGGTTGCTGACGAAGTAATTTTGTACTGGCTTGATGCTGGCAGAGGGTGCTGCCAGGACAATGTTCCCAATGACATCTTCAGAGTGATGTAACAATCAACCTCTTTAGCCAAATTCAGCACTTTCTTAATGCTAGGACATCAATTAAATTTGGTTACTTGTCAAAGTGATAAATTTAGGGTAAATACTACCACTAACGAGAAAATGATTTCTTGGCAAAGATAGTGTAGTTTGTTTTATAATTTATTTTATTTTCAAAAGGGAAGATGTTACTGGTAAACAACTGAATGTTTTTGGTTTGAGTGGGGAAAAACCAAAATGCTAAAAAGAAAGTGCTTTGGCAATCTAAACTGAAATATGAAATAATCAGTTTGACATATATATATATATATATATATATATATTTCACGGTCATTAATTCAAAATATCAATTATGGCTGAGGGATTGTAGATCACTTTGTGGCTATAAAAATCCCGACAACTTTTGTGAGCTTCTTCACTTGTACGCCTAATAGAGGCACATTTTTGGTGAGGAGGTGATCTACAAAGAGTTACTCACAAGAGTGTTACAAGTTACTACACGCCACAACACGACATTGCACTCTGCGAGGTTTTGTTTTCAACTAACTTGAACTATTTTGTAGAAGAAGTTTATGATAACATTTTGTAAAATTTGTAAAGTGGGAATGTTTTGTTACCCTCAAGTTTATTTTTGGAACTTTATAACTCTGTGCTTTGTTTCGGTTGGTTCGTTGGTATTTTTAAAATTTAATATACAGCCATTTATTCCAATTAGAATGAGACTGCAAACAGTGTGGAAAAATAAGTGTTGATAGAATCTGAATTTAGTATTACATTAATAACTAGTGCAATTACTGATGCAATCTGGTATAAAAAAGCCCTTGACATTCGTCGCGTGATAATTATTTTTATTAAAGTTCAGGAAATATATCAGTGGACATTATCTATAGTTTATTTTTTTATCATTCAAATCCATTATTGTTGTTTTTATATAGATGTGCATAAACCACTCATAGACGGATTACAAGATAGAATAATAAATTTGCACAATTTCTTACCATTTAAAAGGTATACATTTTTCAATATATGGAAATTTTATTAATATTTTATAAGTAAGGCACCGAATATTTACAGATGAAACAAATTTATTTACTACTAAGTTCACAAGATTTGTAAGGATGTACTTTTAATCTTAATCCTGAAGCACGTTAGCTTTTTAAGACGATTTAGTTTACTTCTTGTCAGTTTATTTATTATATAATATTGGTTTTTGTGAAATTGTTATTCTTAATTTTAAAGTTGGACCAATATTTTGTTTATAATTATATTCTGATTTTACATAATTAATTTCAATTGTTTATGTCACTTAAACCTCTAAAGTCAGATGCCATACAAATGTAATATTCACAGGAATACTATTTTTTATTTTGGTGTATAAAACACAATAACGAATGGGATACAAAGGATAATTGTACTAAGACATATTGCGTATATACTCAAATATAAGTATACTATCTATAAAATAGAATGCATTTACATCCCACCGATCTATTACGGAACTAAATATCATTCTACCTATCTAAAGCAATCTAGGTTTGTCAATAAGAAAGTCTGCTATCAAGGTACCTAGACCAACATATTTTCTTATTTATTCTCACTATCCCTATTACTTATGCCTTCTGCTCAATTTTGCTTAGAAATGGGGCTTTTATTATTGCTAAATACACCATCATTAGAATAAAAATTAATAAAACTATAAGCACATCTATTTGCAATAGTAAATATTTTGCTGAAATATCTGGTTCATAGTCAAGGACATGTTAGGATTTGTCATGTTAAGAATTGTATTTAGTTACTGATAAATTCAGATAAGCTTAATGTGAACACTTTTTTAAACTATCTCATTAGAACAGATGTGTGTGTGTGTGTTTAATTTGATTGTTACCTAATTATAAGTTATCTGTCACATCGCCTTAACAAGTTAAATCTTCTTCGCGCAGAACCTCGTATTAACGTGGACAGTTATAAATAATCTGAAAAACTTTCAGACTAGATTGAATTTCAAAGAATAAATCTTATGAAGGATTGATTCCATCTATTTCCCTACAGGATAGATGATTGCATTCAAAGCTAATTCGATATAAATATGTTCTCATAAATAAATATATGTACCAATAATTTTTTTCAATTCAAGTTACAGTTTGTATTATCCGCACGCAAAAAAATAAGATATTCCTTTATGATAGTAGAGAGTAATTTTATTTTAAAATAAGTATATAGGAAAAAGGAAAAGTTAAAATTGTACATATTGGAAATGTGGTCGCGTTCTGTTCGTAAATAAAAAAAAAGTTATCTAAAAGATGAAGTTTATGTTCAATAATTATATACATTATAATTATCTTTCCTCATAGTACAGCTTGATAAAATATTTATTTATGAGATGTATGAAATAAAATAATTTTCTAAAACAATGAATGCAGCATAATACATTACGTTTGTAATATAAAAGAGTATTTTCTCCCCACTACTTCAGAATCGTTCATTGATTTTACTTCAACATAACGTAACAGACCTTGAGTACCTGACAGTATCACTCTCCTCCCCCCCCCCCCAAACTGCCCATTCAATTCTCATCCCCCACCGTTGAAGTTACACATCAGGTCTTATACTACACGATTGGCCCATTACAACTTAGGCTTTTACCCAAACTTCGATAATATAGTTAATACGCCACCTTCCTTAAGACCTTTTAGAAAGTTTGTAAAGGTCATCAGCACTTTTACTCTGATGTTTGAATTATATCGTAATACTTTTCCTTAAAAAAAAGAAAACAACTATGACAGTTTATTCTTTAGCCAATTTAAAAAGCTACAAAATAGAAAAAAATTCATTCAATTTATATAAAATTTAAGGGCGGTTCAGAACGAAATGTAAAGCACTGAAAACATGTACAAATAGGCATTAGCGGTTTTGGGTGGGTCTAAAACGGTAATTAGTTAGAAAAATAAAAAATGTACAATGGTAAAAAAAAACTTGAGAAATTCTGTGTTTGACTTATGTTTTCCATTTAAAGGCATATTCATCCAAATTTATTTCTAATTCAACCTTAAACTTGGAAATAACTTAGACAAGTAATAATACAAACAGCTACTGATTTTTAAGAGTAGTATGCGCATGGTAATCATCTTCTATTTGCTATGCTTTAAATGACGTATTAAGTGATCATAAAGCAGTAAAAAGTCAACGTTGTCTGGTTGGGTTGCATCTCGTCGCTGGTAGTAACTTTCTACAATTATAAAGTAACTACCATTTTGAACGTGTCATAATGCGCAAGGATTAACTATGCTTTAAATGCCCTATTAAGTTCTCATTAAGCAGTAAAACATCATCGATGGCTGTTTTGGGTTGCATTTAGCCGTGTTGGGTAGTAACTTTCTAGCTATAAGCACTCTTAGCTGTTGCATTTCAAACACAAGATATACATCACATACAGTTATGAGTTATTACACTAGTTGATGTAAGATATGCAGAAAATGTCCATGATATCAACGATCTATTCTCGTCACCCGCTAGACTATAGAGTGATGACCGTAACTGTAAAGTGCAGGGAATCGTGCAACACGCTACACTGGAATTTAAGTTGACCAAATCACGCCACTCTAACGTTATCTAGAGGCGAGCTGTTATCTGTGTACTTCATGTTGCAAAACGCGCCCTTCAAAATTATCAACCAAAATAAAATGAATGGCTCAGTTGCAGGCGAGCAGTACTGAATAAGTAGCCTACTCTAAGCCAGAGAAGACGAAAACTTCAAAGTCTGTAAAGATCGAAACAAAAACTGCTCGAATGATGACCTGAGAATAAAGGGAAGAATTCAGCTATGCTTCAGTCCTCCATACTTAGGAGATACCCATACATCGTGAAGAGCCAAATAACGCATCTTGTATAGAAACTTTATTATCTTCATATATAATAAATGCTTGCGAGAAAAGGGGCTGCCTCTATATTTTTTCATCATCAATTATGGACACGATCAAACTACTGTGTTTATGAATGGAAAGTCACATTTTATTAGGATGAATGGTGAGTGGATCAGTCAGGATTGGTTGAGTAAAGTGATGAATGGAACAGCCAAATGTGGATGCGGAGAAATGGCGAGTGATACAGGTAGGTTCGGTTAGGGGTAGTGGTAAATTGGCCGCCAATACTGGAACAAACGGGACATCCAATAGGTGATAAATGAGAAATTCAGGTTGGGATAAATAATTTAGAATATAAAAATTTAGTGATGAACGTTGGTACACATAACCTAAGGTTTAGTTGGAATAAACTTCGCATGGATTAGCCAGCGTTATTGGAGTTAAAAATGAATGAACCACCACAACTCGTAATGGAGTGGCGCAGTGTAGCGGGTACAGCGGGATAACCGAATTAAGCAACGTCGAGCGTGGCTGTTGCTTGGATGGGTGATCGAAGCAATCCTGTCCTTACAAGCAGCCCATCTGCGCCGCCTTTGCGTTGGTGATGGTTCGGAAGTCACCTTTAGGTCGTTGGTCTCCAGGTTAAGTGTTAGAGAAGACTTATTAGCTCTAACTTCGCCTGGTAAAAAAGACATCCTTAGCTTTTCTTTTCCGTTTACGTTGTAAGTTAAGTTAGTTAAGTTTAAGAATGAATTCGATACCAAGTATAAACAGGGCTTTTTGGTTAACAAGGCAACGGTCTCTTAGACTAGGAGTAACGGTATATGCAGTTTGTTGATGACGTAAGAGACGAATGAGTGATATATGGGTAAGCCAAGAAGGTGTGTTTAGTTTGGAAATTCGATGGGATATGGTGAACATCAAGATTTATATTGGGGTAGGTTTTGTTTGGGCAGTTTTGTGAAAGGCCAAATGGCTCAGGTGTACCTGGGAAAAACACACAACAGGATTATTTAGGATTTGTAGTGAATGGGACATCAGCTTATTTTGATATATGCGTTGAAGAGACAACGATGCTTTGTATAGAGGTAGTAATATTATTGAAATAGACTGTAAATAAGAAATTAAGTTTGTACGCAGCAGTAGTTAAGCAGGATGAGTAGTACTTTAGTAGTCGGAATGGAACTTCGGATTACGATAAACGCTAAGTAGGACAATCGTGCTTGTTGGAGTAAGAGGCGAAAGAAAAACCCGGGTTATAATCGGTAAAGGTAAATTGAATAGCAGGTTTAGTTTGGCGTGCAGTTGGATGCGACAGCTAAGTGTATTCGTTATGAACGGTGAATAAAACAGCAAGTTTTCATGGTAGTAGTAGTGAGCGGAATGTCTTCTGTAGATAAAACAAGCTTTGAAGGAATAGGTAGCTTCTGCAACATAAAAAGTTTGAGCCATTCTTGAAAAACGTTTTTGGGATTAGCATTAAATTTGACGGCTTGGCTTTATTAGGGTCAGTGCCAAAATTCATTAGAAAAACGTTAAAAAGAAAAGTTTTCAGTACAGCTTTGAGGCAAGTTGTGATTAGTGTCCTAAGTTTGTTATATTACGTAAAATAGAACAACGTTTTAATAAAGGAATATGGTGATAGGTTATGTTGGGGCAGGTAAACCTGTGACTTATATTAAAACATATATAATGATTGAAAAAATAAATTATTGTTTAAACCCATTTGTAAATAGGTGTGTTACTTTTTCAATCACTCGAGTAAAGGTCAGAAACCATTTCACATCGTAATGCAATCAACTATAATATCTGAGGAGTGAGATTTTAGATCTCTCTACTGAAATGACTCGACGCACTCAAGATAGGGTCTTAAGAAGATGAACAATGCCATCGCATCACTTCTACCTCCCCGAGGGTTTGTTCCTCATTGCCTTTGTTATTGAAGTAAAGTCTTCCACTCTGTTCAACAACTTTGTTGCGTATTTCTTCCAAGAGTTTCTTATACACCATGTTCGGTACTGTTGCTTTTTTTGTAAATAAATAATTAGTCTTATTATCCGACAGAGCCTTGTTGAAATCTTCTAGTCCGTCTGTCTAGTAGTCCTGCAACAATTATTGATAGAAAAGTCCTAGACATATGTCACTTGATTATTAGTTTCTTATACACCATGTTCGGTACTGTTGCTTTTTTTGTAAATAAATAATTAGTCTTATTATCCGACAGAGCCTTGTTGAAATCTTCTAGTCCGTCTGTCTAGTAGTCCTGCAACAATTATTGATAGAAAAGTCCTAGACATATGTCACTTGATTATAGGTTCTTCGTGGTCCAATTAATATGAAGATAGAAAATTAACGGAAAGTCTGTCCGTTTGTGCGATATCCGTTCTGTGGTTCCTTTGATACTCTGTTTTATATGTTTCTTAATATGAAGTTATTGATCATAGTTAGAAATATAGAGAAATTATTGTACTTTTAGAGGGAGAGTTGAAAGTTTGAGTGGTCATGGACGTTGGAATTTGAATCTGAGTTAGTAATAACGCAGGTTCAAATTCTATCTGTAATAGTTCCTCTTTTTATCTTATCATCACTGTCAACCTCGTACTGTATCGTACAGTTTTCCTTGACCTTTTGTTATCAGTGATATCGACTGTTGTCAGTGACCATTTGTTATCAGTGACTATCGGCTTTCTTTATTCTCAAACAGATCCGCTAACAGTCCAGTAACCCATTCTGGGTGTTATGGAAGAGTAAATATTTTATATCAAAACCAAATTGCTAAAATAATGCGGGTTACTATCGACATCTTGCTCTATAATTCGCACAGTAAACAATTATTGTCCATATAATATTCCTTATCGCCTATTTTAATTTTTGAAAATTATTTTAGTTTTTGGCATTTATTCTAAATATTAAAAATTAGATGTTGCATGTATTACACCTTAGTCATTTTACTGTGAACACATCGATCACATTACTTTTTCGTAAGTCTGAGGGAGAACACTTATTTTAACCATAATAGTAATAGATGAAATGGTGACGTCTAACAAAATATGAGCTGTGCTTCGAGCCAAGAGCAAAGATTGTATTTATTTAAAAAATAAAATAAACACTAAAATTAACCTTTAAAATTTATACATTTTCATAATATGGTAAATATTCTTTCTGAGTATTCCGCATTTGTAACATAAAAATAAACAAATTACAATATTCTAAAGCATTTATAAAAATATTTCTTAAGTTTATACTTACCATTTAATACCTGTATAAACTTAAATAAATTTTCTTTTTAATTATATGGCTTGCAGTTAATATAGTACTTCATAGCTTTGAAGTTTAAGAAGACGTAATATTTGACAGGCTGTCAATGTAATAAGAACTTTGACATAAAGAGCTTATCAAATTGGACCTAGCCATCCAAGGGCAAATTTAATCTGAAACTTTTCAGATATGTCAGCACTCTGTTAGCCAACGCACAGCAACTTAGAGATTGCTGAAGGAAGTGCTAATAGAATCTGATCCACGTAATACAATTTACATCATGGATTTCAAGTTCCCTATCTTGGATACTTGCCGATACACTTACTTTGGTATTAACCTGAGTTTCTGTAACATCGGTTCATTACAATTTGCCGACCATATATCGTAAAACTATAATAAAATATAATATGTCTTCGCATTTTCAGGCCGTTAGGAAATAACATGGATATACATAAAACTTCTGCATTGCACTATTACAATAAATTACATTTTACTCACCGACAAGTAATTTCTTGTCTTGAATATTTTACAATGCAAGCTGAGGTCTTCAAAAGTTTCCTCAGGTCCTGTAGTAAAATTATGTTGGAAAACAACATTCTGCGCTCTAACAACTTCAAGCTCAAGTTTTAGTTCAAGTTCAAGCTCTTTATTAAGCATGTTGACAAAGTTAACAATGCATATGCCAAGTCAATACAATAAAAAATTAAATCAATACAATCATTCTAAACTTTATTTTATAAAGACTTATCATTCAAAACATGGTCTACAGAATAATATGCCTTTTCAGCAAGAAACAGCCTCATCTTCCTCCTAAAAACATTGTAACATTATACCAACTTTAAGCTTAATGGCAGTCTATTAAATAAAATCACTGCAAAATATTTCAAATGTTTCTTATAAAACGAGGTGGAGTGTGGAGGGATGTTCATAATGCATCTGGGATTACTTCTCGTGCCGTAGCAGTGTGATGAAAGAAACTGATCAAAAAGGTGGACATTTTTATGGAGATAGGAATAGGTTTCCAAAATATAAATGGAAGGGAAGGTAAGAATTGTGTTATAAGTAAAAAGGTCTGCACATGAAGTTCGGGGTAAAACTTGAGATATTATTCTCATGGCTTTCCTTTGAAGCCTGAAAACAGACTGGGTTTTGGTTCTCTCCGAGCCCCAAATGCAAACTTCATAAGACAAAAACGGAAAAACGATATCATAATACGAGTAACAAGAACGTCAATGGACGCAAAACAAGACAGCTTTCTGAGCACAAAAATACCTTGACTCAACTTTTTGCACACATACTCTAAATGCATAGTGAAAGATAACTTACAATCTATAATGAGGCCAAGAAATTTAACGACACCCTCAGAGAAGGTAGGTCAGCGCCCAGGTGGATACTGATTAAACTATTGTTTGGCCTGTTCCCTATACAAAATTCAACGAGGGTCGTTTTAGAGATGTTCACCTGCTATCCGCTTAGTTCCACCCAATTCAGAAGTGCATTTCCTGCTAAGAATGTATTGAGCTCTAAGCAATCTTTGGCAGGGCTGGAAAAAGTTAGGGATGTGTCATCCACATAGAGGCACAGATTGGGCCCAGATAAACTCTGATAAAGGTCATTGATGAAAATAAAAAAAGTACAGGGCCCAAAATTGAACCCTGTGGGTTGCCCTTCCTGACCGTTTCTTGCTTAGAAAATGCACTACAGATGGTTTTGGACAAATCGACAGAACTCACCTTAACACACTGGGTTCTTCCCACCAGATAAGATTGAAACCAACGAAGAGCAATACCTCTAATTCCTGTGTTAAACATTTTATTATATATAAGGTTATGGTCAACAAGATCGAAGGCTTTGCTTAGATCAAAGAACAAGCCGCTAGAAGGTTTCCTGAGTCGATAGCGTCAAAAATATTTTGGACAACCCAGAACATCGCATCAACAGTACTTTTTCCTTGGGTGAACCCGTGTACTGATGACTGAATAGCAACTTGTTACTCTTCAGAAAACTCCATAGCCAATTTAACACAACTTTTCAATAACTTCTGAAAAAGTTGAGATAGTCGATACTGGCCTATAGTTAGGACATTCCAGATTGCTGCCCTTCTTATAAAGAGGGTTTTTTCACAGAAAGTTTTAGACAATCTGGGAAGGCATCTGTTAAAATGAATGATTGATCAAATCACAAAGTGGCTCAGCAAGTTCTGTAGCAAAATATTTTAGGAAGGATGATGACACTTCATCATATCCAGCTGAATATTTTGTTCTCAAGCTTTAAATTGCTTCTACTGTTTCAATGGGTTTAGTGGGTGATAAGAAAAACGATTTTAAAGGAAATATATTAAATAATGAAGAGTTATGCTGTTTGATGGCTTAACACTCTCGAGACCAACGTTAAGAAAGTAATCGATGAAGATGTTGCAAACCTCCAAGGGATCGTCAACCACTTCTCCAGACTGACCTCTAGTTACAGGACACTGGTACCTTTTTTCATCCAGTTTTTTTAACCTCTACTCTGATTGACAATGCCCCAAAGAGTTTTGGTCTTGTTGGATGACATGTTAAGCTCAAGTTTATACTCAGTTAACAATGATAACTACAACCATCTCAAGGAGAGTTAAGGTGTTAATCAACGAAGGAAAAGTATTTTAAGACGTTATTTTGCAACGAAGGAAACGTATTTATACTCAGTTAACAATGATAACTACAACCATCTCAAGGAGAGTTAAGGTGTTAATCAACGAAGGAAACGTATTTTAAGACAATTTTATACTCAGTTAACAATGATAACTACAACCATCTCAAGGAGAGTTAAGGTGTTAATCAACGAAGGAAACGTATTTTAAGACAATTTTATACTCAGTTAACAATGATAACTACAACCATCTCAAGGAGAGTTAAGGTGTTAATCAACGAAGGAAACGTAATCCGTTAACTTATGTGTGAGAAGTAGTTATCGTCCGTAGGAAGTTCGTAATGGTATCTGTCGGATATAATGGTAATAATTATAATACAACCAATTTTGGGTTAAATAGCTGGTTGATCCTTTGGTATGGAAGCTGTCTACAAGAAATGGTCGTAATAATAAACCTCCGTTCGATAAAATGGGTAACTTTACCTGTAAAAAAAATTAACTATATCTGGGAGAATATGATTGGCTATGCTAGGGAGGCTGTAAGAAAAATGGTCCTAATGATAACTCTCCGTCGCAAAAATGGGTAACGTTAACTGTAACAAATTAACGACAACCATTTCTGAGAAGATTTTACCGGCTGTGTTAAGGAAGCTGTACATAAGAAATGGTCATAATAATAACCAACCATCGTAGAAATGGGTAACATAGGAAATAATGATACTTACAACGTTATTCGTTACTACCACTTGTACAGTGGATTGCTTTTATAGGTTGTAATGATAACTTTCGTCAGAGAGCAGATTTAATGAATCGTAAAGTTTGGTTAGATCAATTTAGTATTTTGAGATACAGTTACGACAAACTTCTAAAGAACTATGTTTTAAATCTATACGTTGACAAACAACAGTAACGTTTAAAGTGTTAGGAAACTTCTTTTTAAATTGAATATATATATATATATATATATATATATATATATATATCAATTATTAAATGAGCTTACCGATTAAGTTCATTTGCATATCTATTGTATAAAATAATACATGTTCTCTCAGATCGATCCTTTCTGATAGATCCGAAATATGGATTGCATATAACCTACAAATTTTCGTATATAAAATAATAGTCGTTGTTATAATCCTTAATTCATATTATGTAGTATGAAGTTTACTACGTTTTTGTAATAAAACAATAGATTTCTGAGGTTTATTACCAACAATATAGGACTATACTATAACATGTATTAAACCGTTCAGTGCCTTAATTTTCACCAGTATAGCTATTAGTTCCATGTATGTGTGGAAAGCTTTGTTCATTGCATGTTGATTGTTTATTATAATAATTTAATTTAAAGTGTAAAAGAAAAGGTCTCAGTCCATTACTCCTACCCAAACTTGACCACAGACACCCCTGAGTGAGAGTTATTCTTATAGCCTTACTCCGTGACATCATTAATACCATCTACCTTTCTTCATATGATACTGTATCTCATGTTATTTAAACAAGATATAGTTTAAAGAAAAGTACTGGACTATTTAAATTAGGAGACATACCTCATGTTCCTTTTGTGTTACAACTTCTCTCTGCTATTACGTCCCGTTATTTCGTTCTAGACCAGTTAAACCTTGCATTATTAAACTTGTGACAGAAATGTGCGATAAGCAGAATCTCTGGGAGAAACACGGGTAAGCTCTTAGATGACATAGCGACAGGTCAGGTAACTAGTGATACGTATTTACTCTGTGTCACGTTTGTGAAGAGAAACAACGGCACACGTGGGAGTTCCTTTTCAAAAGTTACTACAAACCCCTATCAGAACCAAAAGGAAGACGCTTTGCACATTTACATTGCCTACGAGTAATTTTAAACAGAGTTTTCTTTTAAGATTATACGGTAGGGAAGTTTAAACTAGTTAAGTATAGTTATATAAATCCTTAAAAACTAATAAACAATATTTGAAGCAGCTTTTTAAGTTTCAGTAGATCTCATTATCAGTTACTCTTTTACAGTTATGTTTACGGTTGTATGTTTGTTTAGCTTAGAAAAAACCTGCTGATAATTTTATTTAGACAAAGATCAAGTAGCTGTTTTATAAAGCAGAGCAGTAGTTTGTATTAAATATTGATTTATTTCTGAATGGGGCTCATAGAGACTGAACTGTCTGGCCTACATACTGCAGTATCGTTTGAAACTCAATGGAATGTATATTGCCCTGATTTTAAAGCCGAAGAGTACCAATGGGACAATTCATTTCAAACTTTAATAAAACCAAAAGGTTTTAATGGAACAATCTATCATTGTATGTTTTTTAATATATGTTTGATATAAAAGTTAATAAAATCTGAATGTTTCTAAATCTAACTTTAACTTTTAAACATTTTGAAACTTTATTTTTTTAAGCAGTTTAATTAAAGTAACACGAATGAAAATGAACTTTGTTGATAGTACAAATGGGAATAAAAGGATATAATAGATCATATATTTGTAAGTTAAAATTTTATTTTTCTGTAAATTATATTTTATAATTAACGTGCAATATTTGTATTTCCTTTTCTTCACAAAATCATCACAAACAGTCCGCCAGAGACACATGTTTGCTGGACGTCAAAGGATAACTTCCTCTCAAAATAAAATTGATTTGCACTGAATTTGACTCCCCTACCTCACAAATCGTCTCTTTAAATCATGCAATTACTACCATCTCAAATATATGTTGACTGCAATGGGTCTCAACCAGCAAGGCCAACTGTCTCAAAAACATTTTGAATAAGCAATACTATAAAATTAGTATAATCAATGCTTCAACACGGTGAGGTGTGAAGACTGATGTTGGTGTTTTACTGAGTGTACACAAAGGGATATTGGAAACTGCAAGATTACAAAATATATGATGCTAACTTAAACTAATTTCCTGTTGTGCTAATCAGATGCAAAATGTCACTAACAGTTAATTTTAGACAGGTCATAATTTCTATGTTTCACTAAACAGCTAATTCCAAGACTCAGATTTACTAACCATCTGATAAGTATGATAAAAATTACCTTTAAATAACCATAAAAACTGCTTAATAACCTCAAGGAAAGTGCTTTTGACATCAGTAAAATATCTAATTTCTTTTTATTAAGGAATAAAAATGGGTCGTTTCATTTAAAGAGATTACTTAAACACTAAACCTAATTCTTGCACTATAATATTTCAGAATTATAAGAAATTTAATGCAGATTTCATCTAACAACGTTACGTTATAGATACTAATAACAGAGCTGTGACAGTTTGAAAATTTTGACCAACAGTGTTGTAGCGCAGCGAGTGAACGACGCAACTAATAAACAACTTAACCGCATTGAATTTTTCGTCTTGCTTTTTGCATTCAACCTGCAGCAAACTCATGTAGTTTCGTAAATCCCTCAGTGCATATAATTTGGAATACGCTGTGTATATACTTTTGGGCCAATGAAGCGCTTGTATTAATATCTGCGTAAGGATTCTTCTCGTATAATGGTATTGAGAGCCCGTAATGTTAGATTTCATACCTCAGCGAGAACATAGCTCGCTACAACTATGAAGGAAGTTTGTATAACCTCATTATTTTAATTTAAAAGACTGAGCTTCAGTCTACTTTGGCATGTCATTCGACTGTGCTCAGGTTGATGTGAAAGCCCTCGTGGATGGGGGCACAGTTGGTGGCTGCACTCCGGCTGTGATGGTGTATTGATTCACTGACCTAGATCAATTCAACTTCTCCTGTCGTACTATTTTCCAACCATCTAGAATTTTAAAAAAACTCTCTTTATTTTCCAGTAGGTGTTGAATATCCTACCCATTTCCTACACAAAATCTTATTTTGAAACTTGTTTTTTTAAGTAATACTGAGCTATCTAATCCTCCCAAGTCAAATCTCTAACATCTCTGCGTTAAGACAAACTTATAGGAACAGATTCTATTTGAGGTGACAGGCCATAAAAATGAAGTGGCTTCACACATACGAGTATGTTACATAAGCTTCACCATTATGCACGTATAGTAACAGAGAGTGATGAATATATCTGCATACAATTTGTACTGCGTTGTAACACATGTTGTATGTTAGCTCGTATTCGTATTAATTTACAAATACTGTTAAAAACCCTTCATAATTATTATTCAAACTTTAGCACATTATATTATTGATAACATAAACTACATATATATTGTTCCAACGACAACATTTGTATCTATTTGTATTCCATTTAATGCCAAATCGACATTAAATTCAAATATTTAATAATAACTTAACATTACATTGAGTTTTAATTTTATATAAATAATATAAAACTCAACCAATCTGATATTATTTTGCTGAATTTTGCTGATTGAATTATTAATAACCATAATATGCTTTTCCATTTATTTTTATAACATTTGTACAATTAAATTCATTTTTTTATTTGTTACTTCACATATAACTGGATAGAAAAGTATTTTTCACAATAGTTTATATTTTTGCAGATTATAAAGCAATACAGAATTAGATATAAATAAAAAATCTAATTTATAGATAGAAATACAATATTAAATCTAATTTTTAATTAAGATTGAGGGCACGATTAGTGGTATATATTTAAAACCCAGTGTGAGAAGTTTCCAGTAACCAAAACGTTTATAAAATGTTCAGATTTACTGAATAATTCATTAAATATATTATTTAAAATTAAAATAATAATCAGTTTTACTAGATAGTGAATGCTGGCAAATCCTATCTCTTCAGAGAATGGAAACATTTTATTTGGGATCGTCTGTCTCTGCCCGCACGATGTTTAGTGAATTAAACATTTTTTTTCATTCCCATTCAGACATAAAGGTTACAAGAAGGGTTTTGGCTGCAAAAGAGGCCGCCAAACAGCATTTTTGGCGATCTGAGTATTATAAATTCCAATATAATACTAATAAGATTCCATTTCTGGCGAGGCAATTTATTTCGACCTGGAGCTGGCATTGCCGAGAAATAGGTAATCGATGAATTTCCAATACCGTCTTCAGACTGATTGGACCACCTTACTAATCAAGCTAGTTCATCGATCAAATATGGTTGCTGACGAAGTAGTTGTGTACTGACTTAAAGCTGGCAGATGGTGCTAATTCATAATGCTATGATGTCAATGAGATTCGGTTGCCATTAAAGTGATTTATGGTCAATCTTACCATTAAACGAGACTTTGATTTCTTAGCAAAGCTAGTGTAGTTTTTTCATAATTTATTTTATTGACACAAGGGCAGATGTTTCTGGTAAAAAACTTAATGTTATTGGTATGAGTGGTAAAAACCAAAATGCTTCTAGGAATACGTTTTGGCAGTCTAAACTAAATAGAAAACAATTTATCTCAATTTTGTCACTTTAAAAACCCGACAAGTTGTGAGTTTTTCTTCCCTTGTACGCTTAATAGAGGTAAATGTTTGGTGAGGAGGTGTTCTAAACAGAGTTCCTCACAAAAGTGTTCTACACGCCAGGACACGACATTGCACTCTACGAGGTTTTGTTTTCAACTAACATAAACTATTTTGTATCTGTATTGTTTCTAACAATCTCTCTTGTAGCAAAAGCATGTTGGTATACAATAGATAAAAAGTTTTATGATAACATTTTGTTAAATTTATAAATTGCTAATGTTTTGTTAGCTCCACGCTTATTTTTGGACTTTTTATAACTCTGTATCTTGTTTCGGTTGTTGAGATTTTAAACTGTAATTGATATATATATATATATATATATATATATATATATATATATATCAATTTATTACAATGAAAATGAGACTGCAACAGCGTATTAAAATAAGTGTTGTTGAAGAAAGTTTTTATTGTTTTATTATCATGTGGAATTAATTTTGCAATATGCATATAAGTATACTATCCGTGCAGTAGAATACATTTACATCCCACCGATTCATAACAAAACTAAATATCCTTCTAAAAATCTGCAACAATCTAGGTTTGTCAATAAGAATTCTGCTTTAAAGGTATCTAGACTCATCCATTTTTTGATATACTGTCACTATTACTATTACTTACACCATCTGATCAATTATGCTAAGAAAATATTCTTTTAATATTTATATATTTGTTGATATACTATCATTTGAATATATATTTTTTTATATAAGCTTGAACAATATTGTGCTACTAATATAAGCACACATACTTGCAGTAGTAAATATTTTGCTGAAAAATCTGTGTTCATAGTCAAGGACAGGTTAAGATTTGTATTTAGTTACTACTAAATTCACATAAGTTTAGTGTCAGCGCTTTTCCTTAACTTCCGCATTAGAACAGATGTTTGTGTTTACTTTTTACGTAACCTAAGTATACGTTACCTGTACCATGGTCTAAACCAGTTAAATCCTCTTAGTGCAGAACCTCGTATTAACATGGACAGTTATAAATAGTCTGAGAAACTTTCAGACTCGATCGAGTTTCAAGGAATAAATCTTATTAAAGATTGATTCAATCTATTTTTATACCGAATATATGTCTGAAATATAAATAATTCAATGGAAATATGTTCTCATATCTAAATATATGTACTAATACAAATTCAAGTTACAGTTTGAATTATCCACATGCATAAACCTATTCAATATTTCTTTATCATATTACAGGATAATATCATTTTAAAAAAGTATATGGGGAAAATGAAGCAAGTAACAATGCACATACTGTGAACGTGGTCGCCTTCAGTTGGTATATAAAATACAATATCTAAAAGATGAATTTTACGTTCAATAATTATGAACATTATAATTAGCTTTCACCATATTATAGCTGAATAGAAAATTTAATTACATTATAAAATAAAGATGTATAATTATAAAATTTGTTCAAACAATAAATGGAACACAATACATTACGTTTGTAATATAAAAGAGTATTTTCTCCCCACTACTTCAGAATTGTTCATTGATTTTACTTCAACATAACGCAACAGACCTTGAGTACCTGACAGGATCACTCTCCTCCCCCCCAAACTGCCCATTCAATCCTCATCCCCCACCGTTGAAGTTACACATCAGGTCTTATACTACACGATTGGCCCATTAAAACTTAGGCTTTTACCCAAACTTAGGTAATATAGTTAATACGCCACCTTCCTTAAGACCTTTTAGAAAGTTATCAAAGATAACCAGCACTTTTACTGCATTCTGGTGTTTGAATTACATCGTTATACTTATATAAAGAAACAACTATGCCATTTCTTTCTATAGTCTATCTTAAATGCTATTAGATGGAAAAGAAGTAGTTCAGTTTATATTAAAATTAAAAGCAGTTCAGCATAAAATATAAAGTTTACAAAAAGGCCTTGGCGGTTTTGAGTAGTACCGACCTCTCGGGCGCTGGTGGTCACGGGTAGTGCATCAGCCATGGGACGCTTTGGGTGGGTTTAAAGCGTCAAGTAGTTGGAAAATAAGTGTACTACAAATGGTAGGAACTTGGGAAATTCTGTATTTGATTTCATATGTCCATTAAAGGGGCATTCTTTTAAAATTTAATTCTAGTTCAACCTTAAAGTAGGAAGTAAATTATACAAGTACTAATACAAACACCTACTGATTTTAAAAGTAGTAAGCGTAAGGTAATCATCTTCTATTGTCTATGCTTTAAATGACTTATTAAGTAATCGTAAAGCAGTAAGAAGTCAACGTTGTCTGGTTGGGTTGTATCTCGTCGCTGGTAGTAATTTTCAACAATTATAAAGTTACTAACATTTTCAACGCGTCCCAATGAGCAACGTGTCTGGTATTTTTATGATTTAAATTACTTATTTATTGAGTTATAATAAAGCAGTAAAAAAATCAAAAATACCTCGTTGGGTTGCATCTCGTCGCTGGTAGTAACTTTCCAGTTATAAACACACTTAGCTGTTGCATTTCAAACACAAGATATACATCACATACAGTTACGATTTATTACATTAGTTGATGTAAGATATGCTGAAAATATCCATGAAATCAACGATCTATTCCCGTCACCCGCCAAACTATAGAGTGAAGGCCGTAACTGTAAAGTGCAGGGAATCGTGCAACACGCTACACTGGAATTTAAGTTGACCAAAGCACGCCACTCTAACTTTAGCCTAGAGGCGAGCTGTTATCGGTGTACTCCATTTTGCAAAACGCGCCCTTCAAAGATACTAACCAAAATAAAATGAATGGCTCAGTTGCAGGCGAGCAGTACTGAATAAGTACTCTAAGCCGGAGAAGACTGAAACTTCAAAGTCTGTAAAGATCGAAACAAACAACTGCTCGAACGATGACCGGAGAAAAAGGGATGAATTCAGCTATGCTTCAATCCTCCATACTAGCCAAGTAACGCATTTTTTATGGAAAATTTATTAACTTCAGATGTACTAAATGCTTGCGACGAAAGGGGCTGCCTCTACAGTGTATGTTTTCATCATAAATTATGGATGCGATCAAACTACTGTGTTGATAAATGGAAAGTCACATTTTATTAGGATGAATGGTGAGTGGATCAGTCAGGATTGGTTGAGTAAAGTAATGAATGGGACATCCACATATGGATGCGGGGAAATGGCTAGTGATACAGGTAGGTTTAGTTAGGGGTAGTGGTAAATTGGACACCAATACTGGAATAAACAGGACATATTATAATAGGTGATAAATGAGAAATTCGGGTTATTATAAATCATTTAGAATATACAAATTTAGTGATGAATGTTAGTACACAAACCCTAAGGTTTAGTTGAAATAAACTTCGCATGGACTAGCTAGCGTTATTGGAGTTAAAAATGAATGAACCACCATAATTCATAATGGAGTGGCGCAGTGTAGCGGGGTACAGCGGGATAACCGAATTAAGCAACGTCGAGCGTGGCTGCTGCTTGGTTGGGTGATCGCTGAGCGATCCTGCCCTTACAAGCAGCCCATCTGCGCGGCCTTTGCGTTGGTGATGGTTCGGAAGTCACCTTTAAGTCGTAGGTCTCCAGGTTAGGTATTAGAGAAGACTTATTAGCCCTAACTTCGCCTGGTAAAAAAGACATCCTTAGCTTTTCTTTTCAGTTTACGTTGTAAGTTAAGTTAGTTAAGTTTAAGAATGAATTGGATACCAAGTACGAGTTAAACAGGGCTTTTTGGTTAACAGGGCAACGGTCTCTTTGACTAGGAGTAACGCTATGTGCAGTTTTTGATGACTTAAGAGACGAATGAGTGATAGGTGGGTAAGCCAAGAAGGTTTATTTGGTTTGGAAATTCGATGGGATATGGTGAACATCAAGATTTATACTGATGTAGGTTTTGCTTGGGCAGTTTTGTCAAAGGCCAAATGGCTCAGGTGTAACTGGGAAAAACACACAACAGGATTAGTTAGGATTTGTAGTGAATGGGACATCAGCTTATTTTGATATATGCGTTGAAGAGACAACGATGCTTTGTATAGAGGTAGTAATATTATTGAAATAGACTGTAAATAAGAAATTAAGTTTGTACGCAGCAGTAGTTAAGCAGGATGAGTAGTACTTTAGTAGTCGGAATGGAACTTCGGATTACGATAAACGCTAAGTAGAAAAATCGTGCTTGTTGGAGTAAAAGTGAAAGAAAAAACCGGGTTATAATCGGCAAAGGCAAATTGAATAGCAAAGTTTAGTTAGGCGTGCAGTTTGATGGGACAGCTAAGTGTATTCGTTATGAACGGTGAATAAAACAGCAAGTTTTCATGGTAGTAGTAGTGAGTGGAATGTCTTCTTGAGATAAAACAAGCGTTATATGAATAGGTAGCTTCTGCAACATAACAAGTTTGAGACATTCTAGAACAAAGTTTTTGGGATTATCATTGAATTTGACGGCTTGGCTTTATTAGGGTCAGTGCCAAAATACATTAAGGAAACGTTAAAATGAACAGTTTTCAGTACAGCGTTGATGCAAGTTGTGATTAGTGTTCTAGGTTTGTTATATTACGTAAAAAAGAACAACGTTTTAATAAAGGAATGTGCTGATAGCTTATGTTGGGGCAGGTAAACCTATGGCTTATATTAAAATATTTATAATGATTGAAAAAATAAATTATTGTTTAACCCATTCGTAAATAGGTGTGTTACTTTTTCAATCATTCGAGTAAAGGTCAGAAACCATTTCACATCGTAATGCAATCAACTATAATATCTGAGGAGCTGCAATGACTCGACGCACTCAAGATAGGGTCTTAAGAAGATGAACAATGCCATCGCATCACTTCTACCTCCCCGAGGGTTTGTTTCCTCATTGCCTTTGTTATTGAAGTAAAGTCTTCCACTCTGTTCAACAACTTTGTTGCGTATTTCTTCCACGAGTTTCTTATACACCATGTTCGGTACTGTTGCTTTTTTTGTAAATAAATAATTAGTCTTATTATCCGACAGAGCCTTGTTGAAATCTTCTCGTCCGTCTGTCTAGTAGTCCTGCAATAATTAATGATAGAAACGTGCTAGAGATATGAAAGTGATTATAGGTTCTTCTCATAGGTCCAATTAATATGAAGATAGAAAATTAACGGAAAGTCCGTCCCTCTGTGCGATATCCGTTCTTGTGGTTCCTTTGATACTCTGTTTTATATGTTTTTTAACATGAAGTTATTGATCATAGTTAGAAATATAGAGAAATTATTGTACTTTTAGAGGGAGAGTTGAAAGTTTGAGTGGTCAAGGACGTTGGAATTTGAATCTGAGTTAGTAATAACGCAGGTTCAAATTCTATCTGTAATAGTTCCACTTTTTATCTTATCATTACTGTCAACCTCGTACTGTATCGTACAGTTTTCCTTGACCTTTTGTTATCAGTGATATCGACTGTTATCAGTGACCATTTGTTATCAGTGACTATCGGCTTTCTTTATTCTCAAACAGATCCGCTAACAGTCCAGTGACCCATTCTGGATGTTATGGAAGAGTAAATATTTTATATCAAAACCAAATTGCTAAATAATGCGGGTTACTTACTATCGACAGGATTGCTCTATAATTCGCACAGTAAACAATTATTGTCCATATAATATTCCTTATCGCCTATTTAATTTTTGAAAATTATTTTAGTTTTTGGCATTTATTCTAAATATTAAAAATTAGATGTTGCATTTATTACACCTTAGTCATTTTACTGTGAACACATCGATCACATTACATTTTCGTAGGTCTGAGGGAGAACACTTATTTTAACCATAATTGTAATAGATGAAATGGTGACGTCTAACAAATTTATGCTTCATATGAGCTGTGTTTTGAGCTAAGAGCAAAGATTCTATTTATTTAGAAAATAAAATCATCACTTAAAATTAACCTCGTAAATTTATACATTTTCATAATATGGTATTCTTTCTGAGTATCCTGCATTTGTAACATAAAAAGAAACAAGTCGCAATATTCTAAAACATTTATAAAAATATGTCTTATGTTTATATGTATATTATTGTTTTAAATTATTATTTGCTATAACTTACCATTTAATACCTGTATAAATTTAAATAAATTTGCTTTTAACTTGTATGGCTTGTAGTTAATGTACTTCATAGCTTCGAAGTTTAAGAAGGCTGTCAATGTAATAAGAAATTTGACATAAAGGGCTTATCAAATTTGACCTGGCCATCTAAGAGCCAATTTAATCTGAAACTTTTCAGATATGTCAGCACTGTGTTAGTCGCCGCACAGCAAGTTTGTTAGAGATTGCTGAAGGAAGTGCTAATGAAATCTGAGCCACGTAATAAAATTTACGTCATGGATTTCAACTTCCTTATCTTGGATACTTGCCGATACACTTACTTTGGTATTAACCTGAGTTTCTGTAACATCGGTTCACTACAATTTGCCGACCATTTATCGTAAAACTATAATAAAATATAATGTTTCTTCACATTTTCAGGCCGTTAGGAAATAACATGGATATATATATATATATATATATATATATATATATATATATATATATATATATATATATAAAATTTCTGTATTGAACTATTACAATAAATTACATTTTACTTAACAAAAACGCATGTCAGAAAGTAATGTCTTGTCTTAAATTTTTAGAATATTTCACAATGCAAGCTGAGGTCTTCAAAAGTTTCCTCAGGTACTGATGTAAAATTATGTTGGAATTATGTTGGAAAACAACATTCTGCGCTCTAACAATGATAACTACAACCACCTCAAGGAGAGTTAAGGTGTTAATCAACGAAGGAAACGCATTCCGTTAACTTATGTGAAAAACATGGTGCATTTCACTGTTTTAGTAAATAATTCACTGTAGTGATAAGATTCAGTCAGGGGGCTGTGGTGACCTTAAATATCTGTTTTAAACATAGATAACGACAACCATCTCTGGGAGACATGGAGAAGGCAATATGATTGTAATCGCCCATATTACCACAACACTCCTTGGGAAGTGGTGATCGTCCGAGGGAAGTCATTGTTCGTAATGGTATCTGTCGGATATAATGGTAATAATTACAATACAACCAATTTTGGGTTAAACAGCTGGTTGGTCCTCTGGCATGGAAGCTGTCTACAAGAAATGATCGTAATAATAAACCTCCGTTCGAGAAATGGGTAACGTTACCTGTAAAAAAAATTAAACGACAAACATTTCTGACAGAATATTACTGGCTGTGTTAAGGCAGCTGTACATAAGAAGTGGTCATAATAATGACCAACCGTCGGAGAAATGGGTAACATAGGAAATAATGATACTTACAAAGTTATTCGTTTACTACCACTTGTACAGTGGATTGCTTGTAGAGGTTGTAATGATAACTTCCGTCAGAGAGCAGTTCTAATTAATCGTAAAGTTTGGTTTGATCAATTTAGTATTTTGAGAAACAGTCAGGACAGACTTCTAAAAAAATATGTTTTTAAAACCATCTGTTGACAACCAACAGTAACGTTTAAAATGTGTTCTGAAAGTTCGGTTGAAATTGAATAAAAATAACCAATGACTTATGAATTAAATGGACTTATCAATTAAGTTCATTTGCAGATCTGTTGTATAAAATAATATATGTTCTCTAAGATCGATCCTTTTTGTTGGATCCGAAATGTGGATTGCATATAACCTAAAAATTTTTCACATATAAAGTAATGGTCGTTGTTATAGTACTTAATTTATATTTATGTAGTATGAAATTCACTACGTTTGTGTAATAAAACCATAGTTTCCTGATGTTTTATGCCAGCAATATGGACTATACTATTGCATGTATTAAACCTTTCAGTGCCTTCATTTTCACCAGTATAGCTATTAGTTCCATTTATGTGTGGAAAGCTTTGTTTATTGAATGGTGATTGATTTTATATTTCCACTAAGCCTACCCAAACCCACACCCCAGAAACCCTGAGTAAGGGTTATTCTTATAGCCATTACTCCGTGACGTCATTAATAACATCCATCTCTCTTCAAATGACACTGTATCTCACGTTATTCAATCAAGATTCAGTTTAAAGTAACGTACTGGAAGATTTAAACTAGTAGACATACCTCATGTTCCTTCTGTGTTACAACTTCTCTCTGCTATTACGTCTCGTTATCTCGTTCTAGGCTTTTTTAAGCCCGGCAGTATTAACTCCTGACATAAATGTCCAATAAACCTAGTTTCTGGGAGAAACACGGGTAAGCTCTTAGATGACATAGCGACAGGTCAGGTAAACTGGAGTCACGTATTTTCTCTGTGTCACGTTTGTGAAGGGAAATAACAGCACACGTGGGAATTGCTTAGTTTCTAAAAATATTTATTAAACGCTGTCAGTTCCAAAAGGGCAACGCTTTTGCACATTAACATTTTTTTTTTAAAGGAGAAGCCGATCCCTTTATAAGCCTTATTCTCCCCGTCCTCATGGGTCACTGGCCTGTGCGAGGATCTTATCAAACAGAATAAGGGGGAGAGTCGATACAGTACAAGGTCGAAGATACTGATAAAAAGTGCAAGGGTCACAGACAGGATTCGAACCTGCGCTATCTCTAACTCAGATTCTAAAATCCAACGTCTTAGACCGCTCGGCCATCGGCATTTCCCTACGAGTAATTTTCTATAAAGATTAAGTAGTAAAATTAAGTTAATATTAAGATTAAATAGATTAATTAAGATTAAGTAGATTAAGTAAGTACAATTTTCATTAAAGATTAAACAGTAGACAAGTTTACATTATTTAAGTGGAGAAATGAAAATCCTTATAAACCAATAAACAATATTGAAGGAGCTATGTTAAGTTTTAGTAGATGTCATTAATAATTACTATTTTACAGTTTGTTTTACAGTTTTATGTTTGTTTAGCTTAGAAAAAAAACTGCTGTTAATTTTATTTGGTCAAAAATAAAGTAGCTATTTCATAATACAGAGTAGTATTTTGTAATAAATATGCGTATATTTCTGAATGGGTCTATGTCCCATACAGTTTTCTACAACTGTACTGTCTGGCCTACATACTGCACTATCATTTCAAAACCCAATGGATGCATATTACCCCAATTTTAAGCCGTAGAGTTCCCAATGGGACAATTCATTTCAAAACTTTAATAAAACCAACTAATCCCAGTAGAGAAATATATTCTTGTATGTTTTTTTTATATATGATTTACATAAAAGTTAAACGATTCTTTTTAGAGGTTGTAATGATAACTTTCGTCAGAGAGCAGTTCTAATTAATCGTAAAGTTTGGTTTGATCAATTTAGTATTTTGAGAAACAGTCAGGACAGACTTCTAAAAAATATGTTTTAAACCATCTGTTGACAACCAACAGTAACGTTTAAAATGTGTTCTGAAAGTTCAGTTGAAATTGAATAAAAATAACCAATGACTTATGAATTAAATGGACTTATCGATTAAGTTCATATGCAGATCTATTGTATAAAATAATATATGTTCTCTAAGATCGATCCTTTTTGTTGGATCCGAAATGTGGATTGCATATAACCTACAAATTTTCACATATAAAGTAATGGTCGTTGTTATAGTACTTAATTTATATTTGTGTAGTATGAAATTCACTACGTTTGTGTAATAAAACCATAGTTTCCTGATTTTTATGCCAGCAATATGGACTATACTATTGCATGTATTAAACCTTTCAGTGCCTTCATTTTCACCAGTATAGCTATTAGTTCCATGTATGTGTGGAAAGCTTTGTTCATTGAATGGTGATTGATTTTATATTTCCACTAAGCCTACCCAAACCACACCCCAGAAACCCCTGAGTAAGGGTTATTCTTATAGCCATTACTCCGTGACGTCATTAATAACATCCACCTCTCTTTAAATGACACTGTATCTCACGTTATTCAATAAAGATTCAGTTTAAATTAACGTACTGGAAGATTTAAACTAGTAGACATACCTCATGTTCCTTCTGTGTTACAACTTCTCTCTGCTATTACGTCTCGTTATCTCGTTCTAGGCTAGTTAAGCCCTGCAGTATTAACATCCTGACAGAAATGTCCAATAAACCTAGTTTCTGGGAGAAACACGGGTAAGCTCTTAGATGACATAGCGACAGGTCAGGTAACTGGAGTCACGTATTTTCTCTGTGTCACGTTTGTGAAGGGAAACAACAGCACACGTGGGAATTGCTTAGTTTCTAAAAATATTTATTAAACACTGTCAGTTCCAAAAGGGCAACGCTTTGCACATTAATATTTTTTTTTAAAGGAGAAGCCGATCCCTTTTTAAGCCTTATTCTGCCCGTCCTCATGGGTCACTGGCCTGTGCGAGGATCTTATCAAACAGAATAAGGGGGAGAGTCGATACAGTACAAGGTCGAAGATACTGATAAAAAGTGCAAGGGTCACAGACAGGATTCGAACCTGCGCTATCTCTAACTCCGATTCTAAGTCCGACGTCTTAGACCGCTCGGCCATCGGCATTCCCCTACGAGTAATTTTCTATAAAGATTAAGTAGTACAATTAAGTTAATATTAAGATTAAATAGATTAATTAAGATTAAGTAGATTAATTAAGATTAAGTAGATTAAGTAAGTACAATTTTCTTTAAAGATTAAACAGTAGACAAGTTTAGATTATTTAAGTGGAGAAATGAAAATCCTTATAAACTAATAAACAATATTGAAGGAGCTATTTTAAGTTTTAGTAGATGTCATTAATAATTACTCTTTTACAGTTTGTTTTACAGTTTTATGTTTGTTTAGCTTAGAAAAAAAAACTGCTGTTAATTTTATTTGGTCAAAAATAAAGTAGCTATTTTATAATACAGAGTAGTATTTTATTTTGTAATAAATATGAGTATATTTCTGAATGGGTCTATGTCCCATACAGTTTCTACAACTGTACTGTCTGGCCTACATACTGCACTATCATTTCAAACCCAATGGATGCATATTACCCCAATTTTAAGCCGTAGAGTTCCCAATGGGACAATTCATTTCAAACTTTAATAAAACCAACTAGTCCCAGTAGAGAAATATATTCTTGTATGTTTTTTTTATATATGATTTACATAAAAGTTAAACGATTCTGAAAAATGAACTTATTAAGTTCCATGAAACGTAAATGATCTGCAATTCCACTCTAAGCTTACAAAGTAATTGTAAAATAAATTATGTCAGTTAATAAGTATTTTTATCCAATTTTAACAAACTATTTGTAACCTTTTGAAATAACATTGACGTTTATTGTGGTTGCAGTAATTTTTTTAAGTTATATTAGCATTTGATTTTTTTGTAATCTAACAATCCAATATTGAAATTAAATGTTTTATAAATTTATTATTCAAACAGATGTTACTTATTAATATCAAGCAGGAGCTGGGAGTTGTTTTTTTTATAATTTAACATACATAGTTAAACTTTTATATACCACCTCTCTTTGCCTCTTAACAGGACGTCCTAAGATGGAGGTCAGTGGCATGTCTCAAACGGAAACTTGGAAAGTTACACAAAATGTTTAAGGTATTGACGATAATGAAACAATAATTGATTGTAAAAAAAATGTTTATAACGTTTAAAAACCGTCATTAAAACGTGTTAAAGTTTTATGTATATATGTATATTATATATATATATATATGTATAGGTTTTATATATATATATATATATATATATATATATATATAAACTTCTGTGTGTTATTGTTCTTATGAAAAGAACATAACGTCTTAGTTGAAGCTTTGATTGTATTCGTTACGCAGAAGAAATATTATTCATATGGACATGGTGGCTGATGTCCGGAGTATTACTGCACCTAGTCCTGAGGTCCGATGCTAGAACATTCACACGAAATGTTATTGTTGGCTTTCAAATATTTGCTAACAGATCTACCTGAGCCTTTCACTCAACTATGAGTTATTCTATGCAACTGAACGTATGAACGGTTAAAGAGAAGTTTGTACTAATACAATCTACTGTAGGTTTATTGTGGTGGTTGGCGTTAAAGGTTTAATGGAGCAAATTAAATACGTTCAATCTAATCTATCACATTTTCGTATATACCTAAAATGCTGTATACAGAATTATGTCGTCCAGTTGGTATATGTCTTCAAAAACATTCAAGGGTTGCGCTTTATTTCGTTAAATTAAGTTTTTTATGTATTGTTTAATTAATGACGTAACCTCCTATCCAATGTCATGCTTACGTTTGACATTTCCTATAACCTAATTCTTGTTGTATGTCTCTCTCTGGGATGAAAGAGAGTTATTGAATGTACGAAAATAACGTTCATATATTATATTAATCATGTAAAATTTCACAGAAAACAAAGTTTACTTCTTTGTTAAGAGACCTCCACTGAATGAAAGCCTAGCAATTTCAGTTCGTTTTACTATAAGTTTTAATAGTATATTTGAGTTAAACTATTAAAAAGCTATTAACCTTTATTAGGATGTTTTTACACCCTGCGAGATGAGCTGAGTTTTAAAGTTGTCAGTACATCTATAAAATATTAAGCATTTTAAAGCAATTATACCTTGATAGCCTATACATAACCGCAATTCAATCTAAAACAGCTCACCTGTCTAAAGCTTTAAGAAACAAACATGATAGTGATTGGAGCAAACATGATCAGCAATTTATTATATTCTCTTTCACGATAATCTTTTAATTATTCTGAGGTAAACTTAGTAAATGTATACAATTAAGATTTTGAGTATTGTGCATTTATTCGGTAAGTTATAAAGGTAATGAGACAACACATAGTAATATATTGGACATTGGAAATACACGATAATTTTGAAATGACGTTTCAACTAGACCAAATGATTAGTAACTAAATTCTTCACGCCGATAACAAACTGCTATGGAATTGCGGCGAATAATTTTCAACAAATTGGGATAATCAACAAAGCGTGGTTGAACAAATAATCTGTCAGACTGAATTAATAGTTGAACATTTACTGAAATTGTATGTTAATAATTTCTGATAACCTTTTGTATTCCATCTACGTTCTATGTTCAATTTCTTTTCTCATATCCTAATAATATTATAAATTTAAAAGTGCCTTTGTTTGTATATTTTTCTTCCACGTATAAACTATTCAACCGAAGGTACTGAAATTTTACATGGAAATTCCTAGGGTCCCTAGGATGATAATGAACTTATTTTTACTTCGTAAATCCTTCCGGGCTACCCTTCACTGGCTATTTTAGCAGCAAAAATCACATCTTGGTCTTTAAGGTTGTGTAATGTGAATTCAAAGAGCCAGGTAAATGTATTAAAATTGTATGTGTCAACACTGTATTATGACAGCACGACCATATACTTTGGTATATTTTACATTTATAAAGTGAAAGCATGACAAAAGTAACACTTCTTATTTGAACATCAATCTATTGTGAGTCACAAAGCACACGAGACACTAACTTAGGTATATACTGATTAGGTTTACAAATACTAATATAATTCCTAGATGGACCGAGGAAATAGTATGATACTACGAAAACTGGGAAGCAAGATCTTTACTGTGCAATGTATTACCTTTACAAATATTTTAATGTTAGTAAAATGAAATGAAATGTTAGTATTATTTATGTTGATGTTAGTTTTTAATTTTTATAAACAATATCAATTTAGAAAACTATACCGTTTTAAAGCCAACCTCATTACAAATTATATAGGTTTATTTATATTGTTTCTCGGGGGAAAATAGCAAACTAAAATTTTGCGTTAGAAATATAATTAATTTAAGCTAGAAGTGCAAAACCTGAAATGAAAATTACTCATACTTTTGCTTAACTTCTGTCTCTCGTAATCATGAACACTGTAAAATGGGTACCTGATGCGTGATATATTACTAATTCCACTTTAAAAAATATCATATTACATCTCAAGCGCTTTCATTAAAGAAATTATGAACTTCGACTTTTAGAGCTCTTCTAAATTGATCTAGAATAGTTCAAGTGGTACTGAAATCGTGGGAGCTATTCAAACAAATACATGGAATGTTGCATATGAATCGCGGGCGAAACCGCGAGTATGTGCTAGTATGTTAACATCCTTAACTTTCTTTGAATTTTATTCTTCTCCATCTTTAACTCTCATCTGTTATTCTGAAAAGGTAAGATGATTGATTACTATCAATTATTTGTAGTTAATTACTGGTTTTAAATTTTCTTCTACACACGTGCCTACCAACAATTACTTTATCATATACATTCCTAACATCTTTCTTGCTATTCCTTTTTACTATCTTCTCCTCATAGTTCTCTCTCCTCTTAAAAAAATCAACCATCCAACAGAATTTAGATATTGGTCAATTTCCCTGACTGAAGGTATGGTTAATTTTCTTAATTGTCTCCCATCCATGTTTTCCTCACTTTCCCATTCGTATGTCATACACAATCCACTTTTTCCACTTATTTTAACTGTCTCCTACAGCAATATCATGACCATGTACCAATGAAACGCACACACTCAAATTGTCATACTTAATACACGTAGACAAAGATATCCCCTAAATCCATTTCAACATATACGGTTAGTGAAGTCTTTGAACATATATATTTGAGTGCCTAATTTTACAGTGAGATTATCATCCTTTAATGCACCACCATGGATCTCTTAGACAATTGCATCCTACTACATTTAGAAATACTGGGCTGAGCGTTAGTAAAGCTTATCACGCAAAGGGTTTGGAAAAAGTAATTTTCGTCGATATGACTTTCTGCCCGCACGATATATCGTGATCACAATTACTTAAAAACTTCACACTTTACACGAAGCTTAATTTTCATACACGCAACATGAATTTTAATAATTATGTAAATTAGTCACTCCATTAAATTATGGCACAGCTTTAGCCATTATTTTTTTAATTTTCTTTTAACCATGATAACGACGAGGAAATCGCGAAATTAGTAATAAATATTTTGTTTATGTATGTAAATCCGCACATCTGTAGAACGAACTAAACTATTAAATTTAAAATTTTGGATGAAACAATTATTTCTACATAGATAAAAACGAGTTCTGTGATGGTGTATGTAAACCGATGAGATTCGGCTGAGCGCCATTAACTCAGTAGGCTACCACAGTTTATCCTTTGTCTAACGGGTAGATGTAAAGTTCCTTTTCCAAGGATGAAAAATGCCTTTAACTTTTCCATGAAACCTTAGCAAATTATAAGGTTATACGACAAGTGTCGTGGAGTTCTCTTAATATGTCACAAACTTCAGTACCGTACACAAAATAGCAAAATATAATATACGGCAGGTTGAGCTTTTCCAAAAACCAAAAAATTAACAAAACTGAAAATATACGATCTGATGTGTGTTTAATATAATTGTTATAAAGCTGAATTTATACATGAGTCAAGAGGTTATGAGACAAATTTGATGATATCATTACGAATAAATGCTTCACTGAATATACGAGAGATGGAGCAGTTCTTTAAAGATCTCAATTTAAATTGGAAACCTCGCTCAAAATGTGACCGTGCCATTCAAAGGATCATCCTTCCTATAAACCTACATTCTAATTAATTTTATAAAATTCTTTTCTTTCATGAAATCTGTTATAATACAAGGACGTCTGCAAAGTCTGTAGTAAAAACATACGATGAGCATTGATATTTTTAAAAGAAGAGGAGTTTGAAAGAAATTACACTCTTTTATGTTATTTGCCGTAATAAAATAAAGATTTTAGTTTATTAATCTGAGATTGTATAATTTTTGTTTTCATTTCAGAACATTATTGTTTAAATATATATATATATATATATATATATATATATATATATATATATATATATAGCACAGCTTTAGCCATTATTACACATTCATATATTCATTATTGCATTACTTATATATATATATATATTGTGTGTGTATAAATGTATTACATTTCTTGCTCCTAGGCTTACGCGATCGGTGCCATAAGTACCATCCACTTATTCTGGTTCGAACAACGTTTATACTTTGTTTACACAATAAATTCTAGAAATATGTCAGCCTAGCCCTGGAGAGCCATGTTCAGTATGACCTGATGTTAAACTGAAACTGTCAGTAATACTCATCCGTCTCTGCAGGTGAATAAAAGTAGCGAAACTTTATCATGATTGGTTGAAATGTGACCAACCAACAATCAATATAACAAACTTAAATCAATGTTGCCTCAACCAATGATACTTATCATTGACTGACAATATCAAGGGCATTCCCGAATACATTTGATTCCATTCCCAATATAAGTGGAACGGGAAAATGCTGGGGGAATCAGGGGGTGTTGGTTTGGAAATTAAAGTTAACCGACCAAGCAGGGATGGTGATCGCCTTTGATGGGAATATCTGGTCCACCATCGACGTGGAAACCAGCTTTTAAGTGACCCAACTTACTTTCGGTAACTTACTACATAAATCTAGCAATGTAGTTAATTCCGTAGAACTCGTTTCACGTGAAACTTTGTTATTGTTGGTTACAGAGCTATTAAAATTAATGGCGCTTGGCGAGAAGCAGTCAACCCTAGCAAGTAACAATGTCGTACCACTTCAACCCATCACGTTCGTCCTTTATCCATAACATTCACTTTGAAATTCTTTATTGGATCTATCAACGTACGAAATTTGTAATTGTTAAATATTAAATCAAATACTTATGTCGTCTATTTTTATATTAGACAATTCCAAGAGTTTGCTTTTATTATGTACTTCGTAGAATATGTTATAAAGGTGGTAAATACCTTTGCTAACGTTCCAAAAAGTAACTATCAGGAAATGATTCATTCACGTTTACAGAGATGGTTGCGCTTTGAAATAATTCGCCGAACCCCTTCTCGAAGTCAAAGACTTTCACAATAACAAGATACATATCATATTATTCCCTTCTTTTATAAACAGTACAACAAGGTGGAGTCTAAGGATTAATTTTACGAAAATCCATAAAAGTTTTATAGCTATAAATTACTTATAATGCAATGCTTTTTTCGTGTATAATAATTAAAAAATTAGAATTTGTTACAGACTTTAAGATTATGTCAAACCTTACTAGGAGGTAAATATTAATGCTAATTTTTGTAGAATTAATCAATCTCTACTTCCCATTTTATCTAATAGCAAAAAATCCGAAAATTTGGAACTCAAAAAGTTTTAATTGGTCATCGTTACAAAAGTTTAGCCCTTAATCATGACTAACATTTGCTGGGCGAAACCCATCTCGATACACTATATTTTGTTGCTGTACCAGCCCAAAACATACTGAGGTCCTACACTGGTGACACTGGAGGTCGTGGTACTTCCAATGCTTCCCTTAGGGTCAGTCATAGTTATGCAGTTATGCGTTCCTCCTCCGCAACAAACCAGGAAGGTTATGAAATCTAAAAGAGATGTTCTTGGATACGTTAATCTGATTAACGATAGTGAACTTAGATCAGTTATGGAAGCTTCCTCTAAGGCGTTGGTCTCCAGGTTGTGTAAGAGAGGAATTCTTAGCTCTAACTTCGCTTGGTGTAATTCATTCTTTGAATTGTTGACTTAACTTACGTAATGTAAAATTTAAGTTTTGTTTTTAATGCTGAACTTACATTACTTTAAGAGATGTAAAAATCCAATAGTATTATCAGTTGATAGTTTGCGGACCACGAATTTGCATAGTTCTTCACAAAAGAATATTTATTTTTAAAGTATTTTAATACCACACACACTTTTACCAACTGTTTTGTTATTTTTATTTTAAGGAACTTTCTTGCACCAGTTGCGGAAATAAGAAGCTCTCACTTACCTATTATGTTCCCCTGCAGAGCGGAGGACAAAATTTAATCTGAAACTTTCCAGAGATGTCAGCACTTGGGTTAGTCGCCGCACCGGAAAGTTTGTTAGAGATTGCTGAAGGAAGTGATAATGAAATTTGAGACTTACAAGGAAAGTAACAGCGTCGTAAATTTACACTTTTCTCTCTCATATATCTACCAATAATGTAAGTGTTTGTTTTAACTGAATATTATATTATTTTCATCAAACGAGGTTGAAATATTTTTATTTTAAGGATCTAACATTAAATAGTAACAAAACTAGTTCTTATCTACGACAAAGTTTACGTAATTTAAAGTTACCTATCCGCGAGCAATTCCTTAAATATAGCAGAGGCGCAATAGGCATCTATTTTGAATTGCATATTATTCATTCCTGAGAAAAGAGATTAAAATAAAAATACTCATTCCCCATTTCAAATACCCATTTTCAGATTTACTTGAATTTAATTAGATTTAAGACTTCAAGAAGGCGGAACCATTATATAGTATGAAACAAATAAAAAACTCGATTTTACGTACACAATTTTATAAAAGTTGCTTAAAAAGATTTCAGTATTTGCCGCTTAATAGTTTAAGCCCTAAAAATCCCTAGCCCGTTCACAAATAGCACTTTTGACTTAGTACCATGAGGTCATACAATAATTTTGAAATATAAGTTGGTATATTTGGCACAGATATTATTTAAGTATGCTACTTTATTTAAACTACTACTTAGTTTAACTAATTAAGTAATTAATTTACTTAACTAATTTAAACCACCGTTTCTAACTTCCTTTGCGAATAAATATTATTATCTTACATAAAGCAGAGACATCCAAATGTTTACATTTATACGATTGGAGAATAGAACATCCCTTAACGTCTCACTCCCTCTCAGTGGAGTTCAATTCTGTCTGGTTTATACCAGCCCTTTAAACCTATGCTTGGTACAGAAAACCCCGATTAACTACTTACACCTGGACAACCCCATGGATGTTCAGGAGTAACACGTCAATAACCGCAAATGTTGAAATACTGGGCTAAAAATAGCTGATCTATAAGGTCACGTTTACTGCGCAGTTGCAATGGTTGGGGCTCCCCTAATGTTAAAGGTCATTTACAGGCTTAAACATAAGTATTTTCTCCCAAGGGCCTTACCCGCTTTGACTGGAAGAGCCTGGAGCAGAACAGGCTTCCCTTCTTCCAAGGTGACATTACTGAAATAGTGTTAGTTATTCCCCCTTACGGTGTCTCGACAGAAGGAGTCCAATTACCTTCATCCTTACACATCCTGAATATTCTGCAACTGCAAAATCGGTGCAAAGGTCCTTTAAGAAATAATTGCAATGGAGAGGGGTTTCTTTATATTTTTGTCCAAAGTGAAAAAAAATACATCACTTATAGCCGCTTATCTCGTTCGTATCCTTATCTTTATTTGTGACACAGTAACCATTCGCCCTCTGTAAACCTTTTTTAATACAGTGTATGTACTTACTTATAGAGTCCTGTTTACTGTGTATTCAAGTTTTTCTAGTGTTTATGCCTATCTATTTACTATTATGCTTGTTTCAATGCAACAAGGGCTGCGCTCTCCTCTGTAGCCTTGAAGAAGAATTATGTACGTAGTATACAGCTTTCAGGTTCGTCGTGCTTTAGAGAATGCGGTCAGTGCCCTTAGCGTGACAACCCTGTGCCTATTTTTACCTTTAAGTTATGCCGCAATGTCAGTACCTTGCATGCACACATTCGTAGTTTTTTTCGAACACCTAGTGTTTTATAACACTGTTAAAACCGTTCCCCAATGGGTAATTTAGACAATACTATTAAAATTGTTATTGCATATGCATGTTATGCATATGCATAATTATCTATAAAATATATCTATAAAAAGCATGCATATGCATAAATTATACAAAATATTGTTATGCATAATTTCCAATTAGTATATACTTAATATTTTCTAGTCCGCATTTAAAATAATATTTCAACTAAAACGTCCAATTCCCTTGTTTGGATAAAATTTGGACACTGTAATAATCACAGTTCGGGTTGAAATTGAGTGATGCTGATGTATTAAATTCAACTCGCCGACTGTAAACTAATATTTATACCTCTCTAATTCTAATTCTAATTTTATATCTCCATAGATCTGAATGGAAAATTTTAATATGTAAGCGAGTTGTGATTTAATAGTACTTTTGGAATGTGAAATTCCTAGATTTTCTTCTAATTACAAAATAGATTTGTAAATATTTTGATCTCAATCGGCTTAGTAGTCTGTACTTGACTTTAGGTTAAACACACATATCCTGAATGTTGAATTAACGAAAAATTAGTCGACCTTTAGTGAAGCCTATCACTCACTCATCAAATGGGTGGAAAATTGTATTTCTGTCTGTCTGTTTACACGATATATCGAGAACGAACTTGCTTATCGATTTGAAATTTGTACCAAAGTCTCATTTCTATATAAGCAACATTGAGCTTAATGTTGGCATTTGGCTGAGCAGCGACGAACATTTTTACTTTAATGTTATGGATAATTACGATGACAGCGATAACGTTTCTGGATAAATACATTTTAAAAAGGAAATAGAATCATATGTGACTTTAATACGTGATATTGTAACTCATGTGACCTATAGAATGAGCTATAGATTTGGAACTTTATATGCAATATCAGTAAAACCTGTTGTTACGCAATACGTGGAGTGACGTACTCTTGCCTTACATTAGTAACACTATGAATCAAGATAGGCTAATCGCTTAAAGAACCTCGGTTAAATCCTTTAGTTCTGTTCTAAATTGTTATCAGCATCGCTGAAAACGTAAGTGAAATGACGTGTATTTAAATTGATTTTTACAGTTCAGTTTTATTTTACTGCATGTATATTGACAATTGTATAGAATTTTCTTACATTGTGAGCGCAATAAAGATTTATTATTATTATTGTTGTTGTTCCGCCCCATGTGTCTTATGAAGCAAGAAGTGTAGTTGCCATTACTCCAACTAACCCCTTTATTATGGTTATTATTAATCCCTGCCTTCCATCTGATTGTTTTGCTTAGTAACTTGTTTCATTGTTAACTTGGTAATATCATGTCTTTCAGAATCCGGATGTAACTAGTATTACTTTACGCGTTAATCTCTAAACTGGCCCCCGAGCTGGATTTGCTGGATTTTTTGTAGTATGTTTACAATTACATACTATAAAATTATTCAATGTCACTATTCTACTTATGATGGAAATAAATTACGTGTATTAAGGCTTGTACACTCACTGTCAACCAAACTATGCACATTGCTCTATATAAAAGTGTATATACCCGTATTTTCTACAGGGAGACATCCTTATATAGAACAGTGTATGACACAGTTCTGTTGATCCGGAGGAGTTAGTTTACCTCGTTAAACCGAGATCGCGCTTGTGTCAATCAATAGGACATGTTGCCAACTAGTAAAGGTCACCAATAACTATGATTCAATGTCGCTAGTTTGCGCTTTAACATTTTTTAAATTGCTAGCAGAATTCACTGAAATCTGTCAATACAATTTATACTTGATATACGGGTTTACAATCAGTGCGCTTAACCATTTATGTCTGCTACTTATGGTGCAAAAAAACGAATACAAATATTAAGAATACGTTATAAAAATCAAATACTCTTAAATTGACATCTGATTAATTATTTGCTAATGTTTGATTTATAATATTTCCTTAATATTTTGAGAAAATTTATTGTTCCAATGATATTAATTATCAGTTTACAGCCAATGTTTATAGTATGGTTATTCAGGAAGAAGGTATTTTGTAAAATTGTATGGTCTTTGTACATTGTGTTATTTGCCAACATGGTTCTTTCAGGCACGCACGGCAACAATAAGCGGCCAGTTTATATCTAAGAACAGGTCGAGAGGACTAAGGGACGTATTATTTACGGACCCACTGATTTACGCCAACAGCTTTGCAACCGACATGGATACCCTGTTTATCCAGAAACTGATTCCATACGAAATTTGAACCATGTCTACTTGTATTACACTAGTTTATTCCAATTATTTCAAATTTTGTCAGTGCAACATTGTATTACACAATAAATATTTTCACCAACAGATTTTCAAAAATATCACTTTTTTAATTAGAATTTTACTACAAATTGAAAATAAAATGAACTGAATTTCAAAGAGAACATAACTGTGGTAACTATTAACGTCAAAATGTTACTCGGTGTTTACGCAAACTTGGGAATGAAAATATGACATAACTTCTGAGACGATACACTTAATAGGTTAGTAACTTAATTTTGCAACAGAGCTCGACCGTCTTCTTGCGTATAAACTCTGGAGGTTAAATAATTTCATTACTTATTCCCGATGCAAGTTAACACCGGTGGCGCAGCGTACTGAGTGAGATGTCCAACAATCTAACTTTTCTAAAGTCTTGGGGATACATAACCTAATATTCTAACAAAATTTAACTGTTCACTTTAAATATTAATCCAAATTTTGTGTGCATCTCATTTTAACTATAATAAAACACACAGTTAGATCTATAAATGAGAGCTTTGTTCATGTTATTCAACACTAAGGCCGGAATAAGCTCTTACTCGTTGTGTTAATGCAAAATTCATAACCAGAAATATAAGGTTATAGAAATTTTTCATAATTATTAGATTGGGTAAAAATTGATTATAGGTTTTTATATACACGTAACGGTTATAATAACAAAAACCCATGGTAATAAAATTATCCCTGCATTTATTTATTCCAATGTTAAAAAGTTACATATTAGTATCAATCACTTATTGTATGTGTAACTATATTGTAAAACTAAAAAAGGATTGGGTTTCTTAGTTTTTCAATATATTTGATCTATTTCTTGAAGAATTACTATAGCAAATTTACATACCTTTTGTCTGAGCGAGAGAAACCGTTTTTCCTTACTAATTATTTATAATATTTTCAACCCTTGTGAAAATGTAATAATTACAGTATATGCACAAAATTGAAAAGCTATTTGACACCTGCTATAGAGATGACTTCATTCCTTCAGTTGATATATATATATATATATATATATATATATATATATATATATATATATATATATATATAAAATTACACTTCTGACAAAACCCCATGTCAATCCACAGATATCTCCTTGACATGTTGAGAAAGGTCAATCTAGTGTTCTTGTCACTTTCCACAGCTCCAGGCTTTGTGTTTCTTTCACTGGACAAACGTATTTCAACAGTTTCTTTATTTGCATGTTATTTTAATTATAATTTTAGTAGTGCATGTTATAGATATTTTCTTACTTATCTGACGTCCGTTGTTTATTGAATACAGGTTTTATTAATTATCAAGTGACGTATTTGTAGCAACTGAATAAAAATTCAAAATGTAACAAATACAAAAATTCTGTTACAGATTAACTGGCTTTTTGGGTAAGGTAAGACATTACTAGCTCTATACATTTTGTATTGTTTTCATCAATGTACTGCAAGGATCTAAATAACTCCGTTATATTTTAAGGAAAGAAACTATCCCGCAACAAGAGGACATTTCATCGCGACTCATTATTTCAGAGTACAATAATTAAATAATTTGAGATATTATATGTAAGTGCAATATTTATCACGCCATTTTGTTTTAATAGGCTAATACATTTGGATTTATTTTTGTAACTGTTTATTTATAAGTTTTGTACTAAAACAAAATTGAAATATTTTTCTAATTACAATGAAATATGTACCATTTGTCGTAGAAAGTTTGGAGATGAATTGTATAGATTATACAACGATTTCAAGGATTTGTTATTTATATCTCGTTTATATCGCTTAGGTAAATTGGAGCAATATGTAACACAAATATTCCGTATACGTGAAGTCGCTACTCATGTCCACACCTCATCGACCCCTTTTGAGACCAATAAAACTCTCAACTGAGTACTGAGATCCGTGAACACACTTAGAGAAATGAGGTTGGAAAACGTAGTTTCTTATAAAGTTGTTATAAAGAATAAAAATTATATTGAAGTAACAAATAACAGAATATATTATTTTATGATATACTACAGTTGCATGCTAAATCTCGTATATCCGTGTCTTCTATGAACTTCACCTACTTAGACCAGATATTACTTATAACAGTAATAGTCTTTCATTTACTAACTAATAATTACTTTTCATTTATAGACAATATACTGTCAATTTTGTGTATGTATATGTGGATAGTTTGCCTGAAAATAATAATGGGTTTTATTCCTTCCAATCTTATTAGATTCAATTGAATGTTTATTTAACACTTCTTTATTAATGTCTTTTATGGTGTCACAATTGATTTAAGCTGGGAACATTTACTGCACTACAAATTACTGCATCTCACTTTACGTAATTACTAATCATGAGACTTCCTAATTAAGAGATGAAATAGTTAATTAAGACTAATACTCAGCAATTTTACACTTTCCTAGAATTCATTATCATTATGTTCTTGTTTACAGTCTTAATCCACTTATTAGTGTTCTGCCAAAAATTGGTTATATTCTGTGATCATAGTTTTATATGCACAGCGCACTTTGAGCTCAGTTAATTCAAGATTATATCTGACAGACGTTTTTGTTCTTACTTTCTTTCAATGTTAAATTTTATGTCCAAACTTAGAATATTCACTAGTAATTCCAGCTAATGGTTGATTGATTTATTCTCATATTTGTATATCCCTCCGTTTTCTAAATCCAAAGTTTCTCAAAAAATTTCCAGTTACAATAGAATGGAATAAATTAAAGGCTTGTTTAATCCTCCATTACCAGAAATTTTGGGGCCTGGTACGTGAATTTTAAAAAACTTTTAAAAACGCTCTAAAACTTAAAAAAAATGATCGACAAAAGAGAAAGAGGTTATAATATGGAATTGCCACGCAACGTTATTATTGTACTTTTTAACTTCAGCTTAGCCAGCGCATTGCATCCTTAATAGTTAATGTTTATGAATAACTCTTACTCTTATGGAATTGCGTTTAATATGTAAAGAATAGAACATATTTCATTTGTATAAAGTAATAATAATCTTTATTGCGTCAACAATTATTACATTGCATGCATGCGTCAAGTACATTCATAATTAATATACAGTTCCATTGCAGTTATTGCTATTTAATTGTATAACAGAACTGGGGATTTAAATTTTATTCTTGTTTTCAATAGTTTTCAATAATTTTCATCCCAGCAACTCAACATGAACTCTTCAACGGAGTAAAACGCCTTTGACACCAGGAGGTGTTTTAATCGAGATTTTAATAGTTTAGAATCAATGAGATGTTTTATTCCCTCAGGCAGCTTGTTTATCAGTTTCACACACCAACTTGGGGACGGCAAGTGTTCAAATGCACTCGTTCTATGTTGAACAATCCGAAAGTTGTCCCTGCCTCTTGTCTCCGTATTGGTGGACGTCACTGCCTTGGATCAACTCGCATTTAAGTCGACAGTATAGAACGACGTCGAGAATATAGAGACAGGGTAAAGTTAACAATCCAAGCTCTCTGAAAGGCATCTTTGCACGACTCTCTGAAATTAAATTTGTAAATAATTCTGACCGTTTTCTTTTGAGCTCTAAATACACTTTCGAATTTGTATTTAGAACAGCTGCCCCACAATCTCAAACCGTAAGACAAATATGGATGTATCAGGCCCAAAGTAGGCAGTTTTTAATACATCAATAGAACAGAATTTTGCAAGGTTACGCAAAACATAAATGCCAGAAGCAACTTGGAGCAGATGCTGTCAATGTGAAAGTCCCATGTCAGTCCTCGATCAAGGTACATTCCAAGGAACTTAACGGATTCGGCCTTCTTCCAAGAGAACATCGTCCATCATTACCGCGGGACGATACTCCCTGTTCTTGTCGATGCCGAAGGCAAAAATTTATTGAGTTTGATTTTGAGCTGTTTGTTTTCAGATTGAGTCTTGAGAAATGTTTCGATGCATGAATTTAAATCGATAGATGATTTCACTTCAAGAGAGCATTCGCAATCCGTACGCATTTTTTCTCTATCTTTAAGATACGACGAGAGCCAATCGTACGGCAAACCCCTAATACCACTAGTCCATAACTGGTGCTGCAGTGTCGTATGATGCACACAGTCAAAGGCTTTGGAGAGGTCGAGAAATATGCTCCTAACACGTTCTCTTCTCTCCAGGCCATCGACAACATTAAGAATAAGTTCAGTTACGGCATCGATGGTCGATTTGTCTTTCCTAAACTCGAACTGTTCAGGACAGAGAGTTTCGAAGCGGTCATGGAATTTTTCAAGCTGATTGAGGAAAGCTTTTTTCAAAAACTTTGCTAAGAACTGGGAGGATAGAAATTGTACGATATTTGCTAGAGTTGCAAGGATCATCTTTTTGTAAAACTGGAATCACAGTGGATGTCTTCAGTACGGACGGGAAAGACACCCTGTGCAAACGAGAGGTTGGTTAATTTTGTGAGTGGTGTCAAAATATGCTTAAAGCACTTTTTGATTAACCACACAGACTTCCATTAATGTCACAAGACCTCTTAGGTTTGAGATCCTGCAGGATACGGGCTACCTCCACCTCCACCTCACAGGACGAGGCCGATAACCCTCTCCCCTAGTCAATAACCCTCCGCAGGGTATATTCTGATTCAAAGAAACTCTGTTCCAGCAACAATCGAAAAGAAATCATTAAACGCAATTGCCACTTTTAATGGGATCATCAATAATTTTATTATTAATTGTAAGTTTCGGAATTGAAAAATTTTTGAAGTATTTTGTTGTTTTGTGTTTTAGGTTAATTATAATTCCAGGCGCTTTTTGAAAGATTATCGGATTGTTTTAGTTGGTTTTCAACGTCTCGTGCCTTGGCGTTTCTTATGGCTTTGCGGTAATCCTTTTTGAAATTTCGAAAAAAGCGTTTGAAATCCTCATTTTCAGATTTAACATATATTGAATGATAAAATTTTAGTCTTTCTCCTTGAATCGAGTATACCCTGAGTAATCCAGATATTACTCTTTTTCTTATTACGTTCTTTAAAATTTTTGAATGGACAAGTCAAATTTATGCAGTGAGTTAAAAAGTCGAAAAACGCGTTAAAGGCATCCTTCACTCACCCGCTCAAAGCAATCCAGAAATTCCCATGATGTTTTTTCATTAGAATCTTCTTTAAAAGCTGTATGTTTGCCGGCTTTAGATCCCGTTTTCTTTTCATTGACGGAGTTTCAAAAAAGAGTTTTATTTTTGAGTTTGAGTTCAAAAAAGTTTGAGTTTTATGTTTTATTAGTACTTAGGAGATCATAAACCACCTTCAATTTTGCACTGTTCCCAACAGCATTTCATAATAATATCATCCACCAACAATGCCTCAAAAAATAATAACTGCTAAGAATTTGTGAATTTTTTTACTTTGTGGTAAAGAGAATTCAGTTCATAAACATAAGGACACGGTTCTTGTCTTTTTTATTTCAGGAATTCCGTATAGTTAATGGTTCAGTCAGTGATCTCACCTAGCTGCACAATTTGATCACAAGGTTGCCTCTTCCACCGTTGTCAATATCAGTGCAGCGTATACAACATAGTTTCGTCACGTCTATCTATACACTGAATGAACTAGTTCGTTGCGTTGATGTAAATGTTAGCGAAGCGTATCCAACTTAGAATGTGGAGTGAAAAGTTTATACTGCAAAGCTGCTAACACGTGTTCTACATTTAAATGATTTGCATTTGGTAATGCAACTCGATGAACTTGTTTATTGCACTGTTGTAAATGTTAGTGAGGCGTATCCAAATTAGAATCTGGAAAGAACAAAGTTTATAATGCAAAGCTGCTAACACGTGTTCTACATTTCAATGATTTGCATTTGGTAATGCAACTCGATGAACTTGTTTATTGCACTGTTGTAAATGTTAGTGAGGCGTATCCAACTTAGAATCTGGAGTGAAAAGTTTATACTGCAAAGCTGCTAACACCTGTTCTACATTTAACATTTGGTAATGCAACTCGATGAACTTGTTTATTGCACTGTTGTAAATGTTAGTGAGGCGTATCCAACTTAGAATCTGGAGTGAAAAGTTTATACTGCAAAGCTGCTAACACGTGTTCTACATTTAAATGATGTGCATTTGAGAATAAAATGACAAACATCTTACGACGTAAGCCTAATTTGTGAAACAGGTCAATAAAAAAAACTTAATTTTACCTTAAAGAATCGGAAGTGTTTACGAACCTAAGTAAGTTCCATTGAACTTTAGAAATTTGTAGAAGAAAGAGTTCTGAATCTACTTCCGTCCAAAAATATATAGAATCTGGAAACTGCCGGTTCAACGACACTTGCATAATATAATATAATTGAATTAGAAAGAAAGAAAAAAAGGTTTTTGAAAAACAATTATAAATTATAAATTTACTCAAATAACCCGAGAACAAAATTTAGACAAAAACAAAAGTTATTATAAGCACGAAAACGCAATGGTTAGAAATTTACCGTCTGTTAGGTAGGTTCCTAATATGATACCGTTCAATTTAAAGTATTTCAATAATGCATCGTAAAATGTATACATGCACTATATTTACTTATACGATGCACATTGAGGTAAACAGATCATATTTTCAAACCGTGTATACGGCAGTAAGACCTGCAACCATTGTTCATAGAAAAAAGACATGCGATATAGATTATGACGCTATGGAAATATCTGTTGGTTAGGGAAGTAAACTATTTAAGTAGTATAAGTTCCACATACGTATTGCAATTTGAACCATCAGTGTACATGAACAATGACTGGAAACATCTTTTTAAGATATTATATATATTAAGATATATATGTATATATATATATATATATATATATATATATATATATATATATATATATATATATATATAATATCTATCCTAGGGATATGTAGTGTAAGTGGGGGATAGTTTTTGTAGCGCTACATTTTTATATCGAGGCGAAGGTTTTCTTACTGGACACATACATATTAATAACTTACAAATACTTTAACCAAACCAACATAATATTTAGTTACTATATAGATAGATAGATATAATAAACTAATTTATAGATATACAAGGTGTTTTGCGAGAGGTTGACACAACTTCAGGATATTATAGTAGACAAAAAAAAGAAAACAAAGTATGAACTATTTCCTTTCTTGTTTCGTTTAGTGTCGGCCAGTGGGTTTTACTAAACAATTCAGATCTCAGAACTCGTTGGAGAGAATAACATGAAACTTCTGATTTATGTTAAGCTAATAAAAGCGAGAATAATAAGAAGTAAAATATCTATTATCACTTTCCGTTACAAAATAGCGAAATTTTACAACTTTTTAATTTTAATATCCAATCAAATTTTAATTCTACGTAAAAATTGCAAGAGTATTTTTTTATTTAAATAAAAAACTAGTGATATCAAATTTGGCAAATCGGTTGAGAAATAAAATTACTACATCAATTTTAGTTAGGTCAGTGTATATGCTATCTTACTGAAATTCCTAGAACCAAATTCTATTATTTTATTAGTCATTGAGTCTCAACAGCTGTTTTTAAAATAAATGAACATGTATATGCATAACAAATTTTATATTTACATAAAATTGTTTCCTCAGCCTGAACCTAGACTTGTCTAAGAAACACTCGACTCTGCCCTTGGCAGGCCTGTATGTGTATGTGTTAGTCATGTATTCCATAACAATTGGGTTTTTAGAACCAACAGACTCTCAGTTTTGCATATCTTTCAAAATAAGGACCACAACACCCACAAAATCGCTAAGTAACTACAAAATATATTCAATATTCTAAACATAATACATTTGGAAAATTAAAAAAAATCCAAAGACAACTTAATTGAGTTAATATCTCGTTTTTAGAGACATGATATCTCTTTAGTAAAAACCTAAACAGTTGACGCATCAGACGTTATACAATTTTTTAATCAGCACGCAAATTTCAACATCAATTAATTATTGTTCCTTAAAGGATCTTTGATTTTGTGGACGGAGTCTTCTATAATGTAATGCAGTCGGATTTCTTTTGGGTTATTTTCTAAAACTTTACGGCTGCAGCACCTTAGTATATTTTACAGGGAAGCAGAAAAACTACAACGGTCTTTTTGATAGTTTTACGAGTAAAATTAAGCATTTCAGTGAAAGTGTACAAGTATTAAATTCAGTATTACATAAAAATGTTTATAGAAAAGGTCATCCATTTTTATAGATGTATGTAAAATAAATATAATTCAATATAATTATTTGTAGGCCTGTTACGTATATAAATTGAATTTATTGTTCTTTTATATAAGTTTCATAAACGTCTTATGATTATCATATATGATTTTTCATTTCTCCACTTATAATTCATAAATACACCTAATTCCTTGCACAGTCCTTTACTTACTGTAAAACATGCATAATGTTATTTTTAACAGTTTTCTATTACGTTCTGTTCCAAGGATCACTAACATTCCGAGTTTAAATATCTTACTCCTCGTGGAGTAACGAAATATGTTTTCCTACATTTTCCGTCTTCAGTAAAGATCATTAACTAAAAATAAAAACGTAAGCAACATAGTCTTTTACGATTATTTCAATGACTTAGAATGACAATACGTGAGTCACAGTTTTAGTTAATATGGAATACTTAGTTACCAAACGAGAATTGTGCAGGAGTTAAAATCCGACTGGTGGTGTTTTTATTATTTTTAAGTATGTACTGATATATACTATTCCCATTTAAATATATTGTCCTAAATTGTCTGGTTGTAGTTTTACGAGTATTTCCATGTATAGAACTTTACTAATCCAGAATCAAGCTCGTTACCTGATATTCAAATATTAAAACCCTTACCGCTATATTTAAGGTGAACATGTAGACTTAGGGTCTCCACATCAGCCTGTATGAAGCAGACAGCAGAAAAAGTAGCCACAACCACTCCCTTCCAGCAGTCGGCCATGGCAGCAAGCAGCAGCAACTAGCAGTGGAAACAGTATGTTGAATATTTTCCGCTCTTCTCTTATCACCAAGCTGGTTTGCTATAAAGCGATTGCTAACTGATAAGGAAATTGCTATTGTTGATATTCTAACATTTCACTGATCATCTCATTTACATCCTCTTGGCATTGGTGCTTGGAGATAGCAACCGTGGCGAATTTGATGAGTGTAGACAAACTTCTATAAATTACAAATGCAAATAACATTTCAATGTCTGATTAATGTTCGTCATTTCCTTTATATAAATATAAATATTGTTTCCTAAGTGTAAAGTCAGTAATTATTAATTAAATGAATAATATAACAACTATATATAATATTTTAAAAACTGCATTAGTAATACCTTAATTGGTAGTAGAAATTCATATATTAATACATATTGTTCCATTAGTCCGCTTAATTCCATACATATCTTTTCCTTAGTGAGAGATATTAACTGACTGTTTAATCACTTTACAGTTTATTATAAATAAATTAAGAAGTGCTCAATTAATTCAGTTTGAATTGTCATTAGACTCCATTTAATTCTTGTCTGTAATTGCGAAAGAAATAAAACAATTTTATTTGTATTTCTGCATTTTATTAAATACCAACATGGTTACATAAAAAACCATCCTTGCCAGGCCACTTTTTCAACTGACAGAAATCGGAACTCCCAAAGGACTAATGTTTACAGTTTACAGTAGAGATGTATTAAGCTTGTAGGGCTATCGTGTCACACTAAAGTTAATCCCTCAATAAGAATGCGATCGAGGGCAGAAATCGCATTTTGTTCATCAGAAAACTGACGGGGGGAGCTGCGCTAAACGATAATAAATAAATAATAGCTTTAAATCCACAACCTTGACGTATTTAGATGGTATAAACATAAAGTTTGACGAACATTCATTTTAAGAGATAGAATCCTCAAAAACGAAGAGCACTAAAATTACGATAGTAAAGTTAATGACGCTTCCTATTTTGTTGCGTATTTCCACAGATATTTTAAAACTCAATCTTGAAAAGGTTTATGCAGAAGATTTTTACTGCTCTTCCTTCCTGTACAGTTTAATTGAATTGAAAGTTTTAACGAGATACTGGAATAAATGTATCCTAAGGAATACGGATTTTAAAAAAGCTCTTGAATTTGATATGGAAGTTATGGCTATGTAGTATTTTCATTTTCTTTTTGAAAAGCAATTGCCAAAGGTACAGTAGCCTACTTTGTTTCTTTTTTTAACGGCCTGTATCATTATTGTTCTCCCACATTTGTCATCGTTCAGTCATGAAATAAATCAGTTTCATTATCTCTAATGAAATCTCTTCTAAGTTAGATAACTAACCTATAACATAACATATAACAACAGCCGAGGTTAAAACAAACAATACATAACAGATCGTTGTGACACACATAGCAGAAACTGCAACAAACATCAAGCGCAATTTGTGTTTAAACTCTATGCTCATTCTCCCTAAAAGATACACTTAATGAAAAACAGTCATTATTAAAACTGAACTAAAGATTACAGGTCAGGACTATAGAACTACACTGAACGACCGATCACTAAAAACTTAACCTAAAGTTATTCTTGTATACATATTTGGTGAGAATTAATATTATTACATACAGTATATATGGAACTATAATGGGATTTTTAACAAATCGCATTCAGAGTACTAATGAGACAGTATTACAAGTGTCTAGTCTGTTTGACTTTATCTTAGTTTTAGGATATCCCCTCATCTTAATATTGTGGTGTTTATTCATCGTATGTATCTCATGACCGAGAACCATGGAATATCTTACCCATCTTCGAGAATCAAAATCTATAATATAAAAATGAAACTGTTCGTGTGTAACAGCATCACTCACAAACGGCTGGACGGATTCGCCTAATTTTTTTTTTAATTTGTTCGTCTTGATCTGTAGAAGGTTATAGGATACTTTTTATCCCTTTCCCGATTCAGGATTCCGCCCCACTGGTTACAGAAATACCCGTAAGAAATGCATTGCAGCAAACATATGTTATTAAGTGAAAGAGTCTTTTCAAATTTTTAATCAGCTGTTCTTTGTAAACATATATAATGCGACAAAAAATATATTTATATATAAATTTCTTTACACTTATAGTTTTAAAGCATAGAGTAAGCTTAAGAGAAACGACAAATTTTGTTTAAACTGTTTCTGCAATCATAATATATAAAAATGAATGTTTGTGTGTTTGTCCTTTATAGACTCAGAAACTATTGGACCGATCACTATGAAAATTTGTATTTTTCTATGTAGAAGGTTTATACGCAATGCCCATTGATGTAACTAACCACCAGGCTGTACTGCAAGATATAAAAGTTATCAAAGCGCCTGCACATTATAAACTGCAATTACAACACAGTAGTTACGTATATTAAAATATCCAAACACTATTTGAAGGCAAAGAAATATACGGGCAAAGCTTAAGAGACGCGTGCGAAGCCGCGGGAAATAGCTAGTTTTGTTATATAAATACATCTATTATACCCCGATAGGTTACATCATTTCTGAAATGCAACCAAACAATTGAATCTAGTTTTCTAATAGTGTTTACCTAGGAATAATGTTATTGTTGAGCTTAATAACGGTTTTATATGCCTTATAATCAAGAACGCTGTGCCTGATTTGGAGGTAATTCCGTTATCTGTACCAAATTAAATTTATTTTGCAGTATGTTCTTCATCGCGAATTACACTCTTAGGCAAGGTAAGAGTACGTCACAAATTTACTCAATTTAATACAGTGTTCTTTATGTAACTATTTCTATAAATTAGTCTTAATGTCGAAATGTTCGCAAACGGAAAGCAAAATCCCATTAAGTGACATGCACTATCATCATTTTCTATGTTGTCTGTATATATAGTATGAAGCTTCATTCAAAATTAAAGTCTGTACTTGACTGTTTGTTCAGTTGAACATTTATGCAGACCAAAATTACATTTTCCTAGCTCTTCGTGTCATAGGCTTCGCTAACCTTAATCAATATTACATAACTTGAAAAGTATGTATGGAATAAGTATGCCTAGTTTTAATATTTTGGGCTATTATGGGGGCTACGGTAAAGTAGGTATATATGAATGGGTTTGCTGTTCATACTATTTCTTCACTTATATGATTGTGGGTTTTTACCTAAAAATTATGACAAGAACAGTCATTTTACTGTAAGTACATTTTGTCTCTCCCTCAAGCACTCCAAGTGTTATATATTATATTATATTATATTATATATGTTATATAAGTATATTCTCCGTTTTCGGTCCATCAGACTAGTTTTCGGCTACAAAGAAAATACCCACAACCGGTTAAAAGATCAAATCAGGTTGTTCTCTCATAATATGCAGAAAAATTGTTATTATAAATCGCAAATAATTATCATTCTATATTCGAACAAAAGAGAAAAGAATAGTTTAATTTTCCAAAGAAAATATTTGACGAACCTGTGGTGTGATGGGTTAAATAAAAAAAAGTAGGATTTTAATGCAGCAAATTAAGAAGATGGTGAGCTAGAGCTAAACATTCACAAAAGATTTGCAATTTGAAAAGGGTTTATTAACCTAAATCTGACAAGTACATATAATATAATTTTAAACTAATTATGAAGTGAGGAACTCGTGCTTAAGTTATAATAAAAACATTTAAAAACTGAAGACGTTGATTACTATAAACTCCTACAAGTATGAGGTTGGCTCGTTAGGGTCGATATCTAATGACGGGGCCACTATAGTGGGGGTCGGTGCTTGCTCACACTAATAACTACTACCTCGTACCCACATTACAAGGTAGTAGTAACAATACTGTCTGAAACTGTAGGCTACCGTAGTGGGGGTTGGTTCTAGCCGGAGTTGACCCACATTACAAGGTAGTAGTAATTAGTGGGAAGTGCAATCTATACAATACTGTCTGGAACTGTAGCCTACTGTAGTGGGGGTCGGTTCTAGCCGGGGTTGACCCACATTACAAGGCAGTAGTAATTAGTGGGAAGTGCAATCTATACAATACTGTCTAGAACTGTAAGCTGCTGTAGTGCGGGTCGGTTCTAGTTGGGGTTGTCCAACATTACAAGGTAGTAGTAACTAGTTTGAAGTGCAATCTATACAATACCGTCTGAAACTGTAGGCTACTGAAGTGTAGGTTGGTTCTAGCCGGGGTTGACCCACATTACAAGGTAGTAATTATTAGTGTGAAGTGCAATCTATACAATACTGTCTGGAACTGTAGGCTACTGTAGTGGGGGCCGGTTCTAGCCGGGGTTGACCCAAATGACAAGGTAGTAGTAATTAGTGGGAAGTGCAATCTATACAATACTGTCTGGAACTGTAGGCTACTGTAGTGCGGGTCGGTTCTAGCTGGGGTTGTCCAACATTACAAGGTAGTAGTAACTAGTTTGAAGTGCAATCTATACAATACCGTCTGAAACTGTAGGCTACTGAAGTGGAGGTTGGTTCTAGCTGGGGTTGACCCACATTACAAGGTAGTAATTATTAGTGTAAAGTGCAATCTATACAATACTGTCTGGAACTGTAGGCTACTGTAGTGGGGGCCTGTTCTAGCCGGGGTTGACCCATATTACAAGGTAGTAGTAATTAGTGGGAAGTGCAATCTATACAATAATGTCTGGAACTGTAGGCTACTGTAGTGCGGGTCGGTTCTAGCTGGGGTTGACCCACATTACAACATAGTAGTAATTAGTTTGAAGTGTAATCTATACAATACTGTCTGGAACTGTAGGCTACTGTAGTGGGGGGTCGGTTATAGCTGGGGTTGACCCACATTACATGGCAGTAGTAATTAGAGGGAAGTGCAGTCTATACAATACTGTCTAGAACTGTAAGCTGCTGTAGTGGGGGTCGGTTCTAGCTGGGGTTGTCCAACATTACAAGGTAGTAGTAATTAGTGGGAAGTGCAATCTATACAATACTGTCTGGAACTGTAGCCTACTGTAGTGGGGGGGGGGTCGGTTCTAGCCGGGGTTGACCCATATTGCAACGGAGTAGTAATTAGTTGGGAAGTGCAATCTATACAATACTTTCTGGAACTGTAGACTACTGTAGTGGGGGGGGGGTCGGTTCTAGCCGGGGTTGACCCACATTACAACGTAGTAGTAATTAGTTGGGAAGTGCAATCTATACAATACTTTCTGGAACTGTAGACTACTGTAGTGTGGGGGGGTCGGTTCTAGCCGGGGTTGACCCATATTGCAACGTAGTAGTAATTGGTTGGGAAGTGCAATCTATACAATACTTTCTGGAACTGTAGTCTACTGTAGTGGGGAGGGGTCGGTTCTTGCCGGGGTTGACCCATATTGCAACGTAGTAGTAATTAGTTGGGAAGTGCAATCTATATAATACTTTCTGGAACTGTAGACTACTGTAGTGGGGGGGGGTCGGTTCTAGCCGGGGTTGACCCACATTACAACGTAGTAGTAATTAGTGTGAAGTGCAATCTATATAGTACTGTCTGCATTCGTAGCCCATTGTAGGCGGTGCGGCGCTAGATTAAGCTAGACCAAAATTGTGTTTAGCGATTTTACAGAAACAGAAAAACAGTTGTTTAAGGGGTGTCGGATTACCCTATCTTTCCCATGTTAAATAGTACAACTTTATGTACCATTTTCTAAGAAACCGTTACAGATAAAAACTTAAACCTTTTTTTTATTTTATTATGCATATATTGTTGTACATTTAAGGCACAGCATTTTAAGGTATCATATATTTAAGTAATTTTTTTAAAATTTATATTTTAGCATAAAACATTTTAAAAAGTTACTGTTTGAACATATGTAACTTGGAACTGAAAATAATAAATGTAATTTCCTGTGCCTTAAATCTGTATTTACATATGGCAATCAAAACAAAACCAAAAGTAGGGCAATATCTTTTTTGGTTTAGGAGATAAAGGTACATTTGTATAAAAAAACACCGTTTTCCGGAAAACGCATTTAAAGTCAAAGCGCAGGTTATCATATGACAATAACTCACCCTAGTGCATTCCAGCTCCATATGCAGGGTTTTCAGGGTCTTTCTGCTGTTCATAATGGTCCTCTAGTTTCCTTTTAGCTGAGGTCAATTCCCGACGACACTTTTTCTCTATGTCTTCTATTGCTTTGTCGGCTTTCCAAATCCTAGTATTGTCCAATCGCGTCATCACTTTCACACAGTTTCTCCCTGGTCTAATGTTTAGCTTACTCAAAATTCTACACTTAGCAATGTTTCCATCGTTGTAACAAGCTACAGCATCATAAGCTCCAAATTCTAAAGTGGTTTTCATTATAAATGTAGTTTTGGGGAGCCTTGACCAGATAATGCTGTTCAGTGATTCGCACGGGTTTTTGAGTGCCCCCATGTAAACATTTAGATAGGAGACTTGTTTGGCATAAGTCTCTGAAAATTGGTTTTATGGACTCCATAACAATTGGATTTACATGGTTATGTTCATTGTGATTGTATACTTCTTTAGCCTGAACAGACTTTTGGTATTTTTTTGTTCAAACAGCTGGTGACTGCCAAACGACCCCACTAAAAGTTGAGTGCGCGCATTTATAAAAATGCCAATAAAAACTGTTCTAGATGTCAGAACTTAATAACTTTGGTGTCAAATGAAACTTAAAAGTCCAAATAATAAGAAACACGCAAAAACTAAAAAATAATTTTTTTGCCCAAAAAGTCATCCGAATCCCCTTAATATTAGTTAGCTTGGTCTACACTACAATACGAGCAGTATAACAAGAATTTGAACACTTCCTATTGTTATTGTTAATGATACAAATACTAAGCTTCGAGAATTTGAGTATTCTTCTCAGGTACTAAAACATTATACGGTTAGGCATAAGCAAAACTTATGACCCATGGTCTTTAGACAAAAAAAAAATGATATTGTTCTAATGTAATATGGTAATTATTATTATACTTTGATAAAATAAATGTATTAGCTTGTCAGAAACAATCAAACGTTTGCCTAAGGCGAATTCCACGCAACATTAAAACCCTCTGTGTCTGATATACCACGTTAGCTGTGGAATGATGGAAGGAGGAATGTTCTTGCTTCAATTACAGTATTTTCTTACATACCTTCTACTGATGAACAGCGCATCGCATGCCATTCCTACGTGCATAGTGTGTAATAGCCTGGGAGCGTAGAGGCTAAGCGGAAAACCTACTTATTGTGAACTCAATAGAGAAATTCTCCTATATTACAAATCATCAGCAGCGATAGCTTTCGTGGTATCAAGCAACTGTTATAATATATCGTATTTATAGACTTACACACTAAAAACAAACTGAAATACACCTCACTAACCGTTATATTACCGTCAGACAACAACATAAACAAAAATTGATTGCTTTAAGATAAATAGTACATTTTTACTTCCTCATTTCACATATATTTACATGTTTGCGAAATATAAAGTAAGTAGATTACGATTTTGAAAATTTCAAACTGGTATATGTTACAAAATTAATTAATAACACTACGTTTCGATGATTAAGATCTACCATCATCGTTCAGTTGTAAAACATTTAATTCATAAATATGTATGTTGACCAACAATGTGTATCAATGGACCACCAAAAAAAAGAAAGAATTATCACACCCGAAAACAGCCTAAAGTCTATTCAGGAGAAAATAAACCCAGGATTGTCAGTGCACAGAATTCAAGAACATAAGTACGCGTAACACCCGCACAAGAGATTTTGGAACTCTAACAAGAAAATAAATGTGTGCATTTCCTGAGGTGTCACGGCGTGTCATATAAAACAGAAGGCGATGGTTTGGAGGGAAAACTGTAAAGGCAGCCACCTATAGCCTTATTTTCTAGATCTCGATGTCAGGGAGTGTGTAAGAGTTTGCTTTTTAAGTTTTTTATTGTTCGAATAATTTTAAGTTTATCAGTTGATTCCTTTTTTAATGTTAGTACCAAAAAGTCATTACCCCAAAGGAATTTTGAATTAGCGGTAGGTTTGCTAATTTTATTTACTTTCATTTATTTTTATTAAGTTTGCGTTTGAAGAAATTCTCCTCGCGGTATGTTTAAATTGGCTCATCCCATTTCATATGAATGACATTCAGTTAATCAATGTTAAGCTATTTTAGACTGTTTCCCTACGTTTTCTAAAATAGTAAATCTTTTAAAGTAATTCTCTATAAAACAAACATATTGAGTCTCCATATCCCAAGTTTTTATTGAAAAAATCAATTTAATTTATAAAGGAGATACATAATATAAGTTAAACAGGATATTGCCCACGTTTTTGTACTTATTTCAAGGACTGTAAAATAAAAGAAAACTTTCATATTAAAAGTCATATCTATAATGTTGGCTGTTGCCTCCTTTTGCATGGTGAAATAAGCCTTGTGAACCAAAGTCCTTTAGCTTTTAACAATTAGCTCTAACTATTATGCAAGTATCTCTTAGCAAATATAGTAAATATTTTATGTGAAGCTTTACACATCGTATCGCTTTACAGCGCAAATACAGTAGTTTGGCGTTACATTTTGTCTAAATATCACGTAACTGCAGGAATTGAAACAAGGATATCAATTGGCTTTCAAAACCTCGAACAACCTTGGACTTCTAATCAAAAACAAAAGCAATTCAACAAACCAAAATCAAAATTCAAAATTCAACAATAGTGGAGTATAGAATTTAAATTGCAACGATTGTCAATCCCACTATATTGTACAAACCGGCCGATCCTTCAAAATTAGATTTAATGAACACATAAAAGCATTGAAAAACATCACCAAATTCAAAATATGCAGACCATTTAAATAACACCGGCCATACATACACTAACATTGAAAACAATCTTGAAATTTTACACACAAGCAACAAAAGTCGCTTATTATCTACTTTAGAACATTTTGAAATCTACAAAAGTGCCAAAATTAATCATAATATATTATTAAATGAAAAAGATTTTCTAACAAAAAATGTATTATTCGATAGACTTTTAAACAATATACATTGATCACACATACAGTTAAATACAACAAATTTAGCCACCAAGGTAGTGAAAAAACACATGACAAATTGGTTTTATTTATTTATTTTCATAACTTTAACCCTATTACCTGAAGATGAAATCACAGATTTCGAAATTTACATTGTATAATAAAAGTTTACAAAAAAAGTGTTAAAAGGTTTATTTATATTGTGTTATACATATTTATAAAACACTTTTCAAGGCTACATCTCTAATAATGTAAGTTATTAAAATTATCACTGAAACGCTAACGTAGTGAAATTATGGTACCACGCTATAATAACGAACGTGCGGTCTCCAATCGGTTCACTAGAGCTAATTATGATGCGGTATGAGGGCAGGAACGCAATTTTAATCAGTGTTTATCTTTACTTTACTATATTTCTTGTCTGCGTATGTGGATATGAATGGCAATGTGGATTTATCATGACATTATCCTAAGAAATTCTAACGTACATTGGAGATATTTCACGTTAAAATTGAACTATTCAATGAATGTTAAAGCAGAGAATGACTACGGAATCGAAATATGATAATGGTTGTATAAGTTGTATAATGAAATATATAATGGTGATTTACGTGCTTTATGACCCACCTACGAACGAATTCCTAAAAGGTTCGTACAAGAATTTGGAAACATGTGGTATTTACAGAGTCAGCTAAGACGTCATATACTTATGTTAAGAGAATAGATAGAGCTATGACAAAGAAAAATGTGCAACACCCCTAAATCTTATACACGGAATCTATGTAAAAGATTTTGATAAAACTTATCGACAGAGAGTCTTGAATCTAGAGATGTTCAAATATAATTACCAAATAACACCAGAAAAATCCTAATCTATAATAAGCTTATATTAAAATAATAGGTGATATTAACATATTTAATAACATTTGCCCGAACCCAAAAAAACATTTTTTTACAATGAGGCATTATAGTTATATTGGAATTACAAAAACATTTAAAATGGAAGTTTACATTACATTATATATATATGTATAATTCTAATGGTCTTTGATACATTTTTGTGTATACATTAGTCCCTGAGTGGTGTGTATACTAGACTTTAAATATGCTTAAAACTTGTAGTAGCGGTTAAGGTGAGCCTCTACATTAAGTTTACAGACAGCAATGATACCATATATGGACAAACGTAATAATTCCATGTCCCATGTGGGAATTCATTAATAACAGTAAACGTTGTGAAACTCTTGCAGCCGAGAGCGTATGTAACAAAGCGCAAATGAGCCTATCAAGTTTGCAAGTTTGTCGCTTGGGACCCGAGCACATGGATACCGCACCGAGTTAACTCTGTAAATGTTTTATTGTTGTATGCTTGGTGCCAAAACTGTGTATGTAACCGCTGAGAATTCAAACCAGGAAAAACAGGATTCATAATCTCATTATAAATACTAACCCACATTTGGCCCTGTCGGAATTAAAAAGTCTAACTCATTCCTACAGTACGGATTCAAACTCCCGCCAGTTACTCCTTGTGGTTCTAGCTCATGGATTTTTAAATGTATGATAACTATTTGTGAATTTCTTATATGAGGCCGTAGTTTTCAGTCTGCAAGATCATTTTTATTTACACAGGTTAGATTAAAACTATACTAGCTGGTATCGAAATGAACCGGTGGTCTACATTCGAAATGACTCCTTTCTTCTTAGAACATTTGTTTTGGATTTCCAGTTAGCTAGTAAATATCTTAAAACTTTGGTACCAATGATGGATAGGAAAAAATCGAATTTTGTCTTATTATTCATATGGTATATCAGTATTCAAATTAGGCCTACGATTTACTTATTAAAAGGAAAATAATCCTTTATTTTAAATTAAATTTTGTAGTTTACTTGTACCAAACATGTTTTTGGAAAACTTTTGCGTAAGATTTTGATTAACTTGGTATATTTATGGCCAATTCTTAATACAAAATACCGCAAACCGAAAATTGTTTAATCATAACGCTTTTAAAGTTCTTTTTATGGAAACTGAAACCAAACCGTGATTGGGGCTACACGAAACGTTTGGATAAATGAAAATCACTATGTAAAATTGACTATTAATTTTAAGTATTCCAAATAATTATTCTCTAACTTAAATGTGTATGATTGTTTTAATAAAGACCTACTAGTTTTAATTTTAGTGTAAATTTTATATATGCTAATACATTAAGTTGATTTTGAGTAACATTTTTCTCTATTCTACTGTAGGGTGGAAAACGACCTGGTTGATTTAATTTAAAAATGCATTAAATGTATATATTATTTCATTCTTGGCGTCTTTAAAATGGCGATACAAATTAAAAGAAAAAATTATTGATGCAAATTTATAATAATTTTTATATAGGTATCTAATTACAAGTGCGTAATTCCACTCTTAAGTTTATAAATATTTTAAATTTATTTAGTGGCTAATTTAATAAATTGTGTTCTACAAAATTTACTAATGGAGTATGGTGAGTTTATTCTCAAAACCAGTAGAGAACTGACATAAAATATGGCTTGATTTATTTCCAATTACCTTTTTACAGCAGGGAGTTATAAAAAGTTAAAATGTAATGTAAAAGAGAATCTTGTTATAATTCCATAAATCAGATCCTCGTATTCCCCAACTTCTCGCTTACAGCAGGGAACCAAGTGCAAAAGATTGCTTCATACAATTTTTCCTCCTTCCTTGCATTTTGTAAGGTTTGAGTGTGAAAATTTGTTTCTTGGTAGATATCAGAGTCTTAAACTGCGTGTCATATAAAATCCGAGTTTTATTTTCTGTAAGGCCTAATACTGTTTTGAAACGATATCTTTGCTGTTACACAACATAAACTTCTATTAATATATAAATATATAATTTTTTTTTAGCCTTGAATAATACAAAGAAATAAACCATTTTAAACTTAGAGTAAACTTACTCGAGAAACATATAAAATCGTATCTTGCCCTTGGGCTGATTAACCCATAGGACGTAAATATTTCAGTGAAAAATGTATTTGTATGCTTACGTACTGAAAACTACAATTTCACTAGTTTTAGCTAGTATTCTTCACTACATAATGGTAGTTGCGATAAATTTAAGAGAACTGCTTTCTCTGGTAATTTTATGCTTTACATTGATATTCTTTTTACTTTTTGATAGTAATTATAAAATGTTTTATTACCTTTTTCAGAGCACCATCTTAGTAGAATTAAAATTAACAATATTACCTTTACTGACCCCATCATTGACGAATACATCATTTTCCAAAATGGTTCAGGCTTGGTGTTGATTTGTCATGTGCCTCTGCAAATCAGCGTAACGTAAAAAAGTTTAACTTTCAATTAAATCTGATTAACTATATATATATATATATATATATATATATATATTATATATATATATATATATATATATATATATATATTTAATAGTTATAAATAGTTTTGACTTATCAAGAGTATTTCGAAAAAAAATAAGTCTGTCATCCAAATATAGGTCGACTCGCACTGGTTGGAAACAAGGCTCAATGAAGATCGAAAGAAACGTGATTAAAATAAATGTGTGTCTGACAAACATCATAGTTCATTGGTAACTGAGTTGATGTTTGCATCGATCACGTGCACTTCAGTTTATCATAGATTTAGTTAATCCTCATTCAGGTTTGAATTATACCGTCTATATAAATGTTTTTAAACTATTAGCTAAATTCTAGAGATATATTTACATTTTATATTAAGAATATTATTTAATAACAATAATTTATTATTAATAGTCCACGTGTACTGTTAATGTTTACAGTGAAAAATCTTCATACCTGCACGTAATTAAGCCTAACAGATCTATTGCGCTTTATATGATTTAACAGGATGTTGATGTGGATATTGTGGAGTTGGTATTAGGAATGAAGACGCTGGAGAGATTTTGGATATAGCCTCAAGCTCAGCCGTGTTCACTTTGAAAGACTGTGAATAAAAGACTGTTACAACCTCTACAAATCGTATCTTTCAAAAGGATAATGCCTCTCAACTATGCATATTTTTAGCTGGGCTATAGAGTAGCCTATAGAATACATTAATATGTTGATAATACGAGTCATTAACAGATTCTGCATATATTAATCAACTTACAAGCTTGCTACCATTAACAGAATCAACAGAAAACCTTCGGAAAATGATTCGGAAAACCTTAATTATTTCTTTATGCCTTAAAAATAATAATTGTCTTAATTGCTATGTCATATAGATATTCCCCTTCTTTCATCTTCTCTGTTATATGTAGCTTGTAATATGTAGTACGCTTGTATTGTTCAGTGAGGTGGTTAATCCTTCAACCGATCGCTATGGAATTTCTGATGTCTAGTTAGACATTTCCATGTTCATCCACATATGTAAATTTTTTTTTATTTTTGAGAATGCTAAATCATAGGTCTTGAGTTTTGATAACCCGGATAACAGGATGTTTTCGGCTTGATGCCCGAAATTGTGTAAAGCTTTCAAATTGTACACCGCTAAATATAAACTTGAAACAAAAATTTAATCTTGAAGAAATAAATTGTGCGTAGTACTATCCAAAAGTCCATATAAACGGAGTAAAATATTTCACTGAACACCGTTTGCTCATGTAGTTCATTCTGTCATTGATATGTGGATCATGTACTCAATCCTTAAGAACTCGTTACCTCCTTAAGAACCTACAATTTACCTTACACTCTTTTCCCTTGCAGCTACGAAGTGACCATGGACAGGATGTAAGAAGATCACAGACTGACGGTAGAGCTGGGAATAGTCATGTCAACCATGCCTTCTCCTCCTTTGACTCTGCCTCATAACAAACAGCGACCTACAATTTACCTTACACTCTTCTGTCTTGCAGGTACGAAGTGACCATGGACAGGATGCAAGAAGATCACGGGCTGACGGTAGAGCTGGGGATAGTCATGTCAACCATGCCTTCTCCCCCCTTGGCTCTGCCTCATAACAAACAGCGACCTACAATTTATGTTTACCCTACTGGTAAGTATTTTCATTGAAACCCCTTCTATTTAGAATGTCTAATTACTTTATATATATATATATATATATATATATATATATATATTATATATATATATATATATATATATTTCAATATATATATATATATATATATATATATATATATATATATATATATATATATCTAACACCGATTAATTAAAAGGTATAATTAAAATCATTTTAAGTCGTGTTTCCTCAAATAATTTTTGGGTTATACAGAATTTGCATTGCTGCCTTTTTATTTGTGATACTTATTACTATTAACTATTTAGTCCACACTAGAGTATCTTTCGTAGTCAACGTGCTAAGAACTCAACCTAGCACTATATTTTTTATCAAATCCTTTGAACGGTCAAACTGGGAAGGTTCTACTACCATAAAAAGTAATTAATACCTTCATTATTAATATTTTCAACAAAATGTCGCACTGCCACATTGCTTCTTCTCTATTCATTCATTGAAAATCGCGGTCACATTTACATCATATAAATGTCAAAACAAAGCATGGAACATATGCCATTTTAAAACTTGGTATTTAATCCAATTTATATAAGACGTTTACTTAATTATTTAGTTTTACACTTTGCGTTCACCAAGATTTTATGAGATGTAGGAGTTTTATATGTATGACAACAAAGTAACCCTATTTATTGATATTAATCAATAACTTTATCAGTAACCTCTTTTGCTACCTACAACGTGGTACTCACTGGCTCCACCAACAGTTGTTTCGAGCCACCTTTTATGTAGTACCCAATACCTCCTTCAGCAACCTTTTGCTAGCAGGAGGATCCATATTTTGTTATTTTTAAGCTTTAAAAAGTTTTTAAAATTATCAGAGCTCAACCCACTCTAATAGTTATCCTCCGCAGTAAAATAAACCTTAACCTTAAAATATAACTTTTTAACCATTACTCGAAATTTGCGGTTGATCTGGAGTGATTTCTGCTACTGTAAATCTATTGGGTTGCCCGAATTTAAGTAACACATAGATTGTTGCTGCACCCAGAACAAGTTCTTCAGATAATTATAAATAAACGAGCCACAACTAGACCTTTTTGTGTCTGTTCAAATATAAAACATAAAGTTTACCAAAACATTAACATGTTGTGAATAAACATGTATGTATATGACATGTTATGTTTAAAAATTCCAATAGTTTAGTATGACATTTTCATAAATTATTCTAAAGGTAGCGTTCGGCCAGAATCTGGTTCGATTCCTTGTTCAGATGTTAATTTACGTGAAAAACGGCTAGACTAGCTTCTTTACTCTTATTTTAGTGAACGCTGAATCAGATGATAGTTGGCCTTCGGTGGATGAATATTAAGAGTTCTTAGGTAGCATTTTGATGTGATAATTGTAGAAAACTCAACCATGGCGTGATCTGGTAACATAAAGGAAGAGCACATAAACTTTTACTTATTTATTATGATGTTATCTATCAAGATGATTTGTACAATAATGTATGTTATTATGGTTACAGTACAACCGGAGACCATTGTCATCCCCATAGTGTCGTGTATCCTTGGGTTTCCCCTGCTAGCCCTCCTGGTGATCTGCTGTCTCAGACGTCGTGCCAAGCTCGCCAGGGAGCGTGACCGACGTCGCGCAGGGTAAGTTCTCTAGGACAAACGTTTTAACTATGCAAATCTATAGAGTGTTTGGATTCCTATTCTCACGCTTATGTCTCAGTCACCATGAAACGCTCCAGTGAGAACGACGACTGCGTCTGAGGTAGGTTTACCACAATAAACTTCACATCCTTGTAGGCAGGCCTATTCTGTACAATGGATTTCCCTCTTTTTTCTTCACCTTGCTGACAGCCCACTACGATGCACCACTATAATTCAGCAACTTGCATGAACATAAAAGACATCGAGATTTCAATACCTTGGTTCTTTTTTCTGCGCTTCGTACTTTTATAATTTTATATTTTGTGATATGGATGGATGGTTTTTGGGAAATAAAGGAATAAAAAAATTAAGTGTGACTTAGATAGGATTTTAATTAAAAAAAAAAATATATATATATATATAAAATGAGCTAACTTAGAATTTATTATATACTGTATACAAAATGTACCAGTAAAACCTAAGAAATGAGCTTCAAAAGCACCCATACTAAGAAAGACATGGAAAAGAAGAATTATCTTATAGATAAATACATTTTTCTTCTAAAAGGTAGTAATGAAGAATAGTTTCCCGTGTGCAACATTGTATTAAAAAATTGTATTTTATTATTACTACCATGTGTACTATAAGTTTAAATCAAGGCACAGAGAATAAGTGTTTCATTTAAAATATTTTCCTCCAAATGTTTATAAAGTCTATCTGCCCTAAATATATACTACTGTTATATAGGAAATGACACAGTGTCCTGCAATCTTTTGTTAAATTCAAGGATTAGTGTTGCAGTTTCAGAATATTCTTTAGAAAGTAATTTGTCCCGCTGGCTTGTCTTTATTCAATAACATTTTTGAATATTCTTCAATTTAGACAATGCTAATTAATTATTTCTAAAAATGTCAGTATTTAGTAATTGAATAACTTATGATGCGTTCAAGTACTGATTCCAACTGTCATTCTGTATAACTGTAACCGTTGTCCACTGTTCCAGCAACTGCGAGTCCGACCCCGGGGCCATCTCCTTGGTCAGGTTCAGCCCTATGCACAGACTCGGTAAGTGTTTCACTAATGTTTTGTACATTAATCTGTTTATGTCATGTACAGCCACCACTGTTTGAACTTTCTCTTCGCGTTCAGTAGGAAAAAAAAGATATATTACATATATATTACTATATGTTAATAAAAACAATACTTTTCCAAATGGTTTATTTTTTGAACAAGGCTTTTCGAAACCAAACGTTCATCATCAGGTGACTCCACGAATCTGTCCAGCTCACTGGGCTTGAGTGCTATGTTCATTGAAGACTCTTGGAGCAATGATATGTCTGCAATCTGAAAATGTCTGCTATAAACATATCTTATATGATTCATTTAAAGAATTGTTTAGGTCTGTTCTAGACAACGCATGAATTTCGTCAAGGTGGCGAATAACGTCATAATTTTGAAAATTCTTTGATGTATTTTAGAACTTTTTAAATATAGCTGTCATTTAAGATTTTAATGCTTTTTTCTGTTGAACTACATAATTTTCCAGCTGCGTTAGAAATATTTCAAAACCTAATTGAAGTCCATCACGAACTTTCAAACATTTTAGGTCTTGGTTGTAGACATGGTATGGTGAATATAACTATTTATTTTAAATATTTTCTGTACATACTCTTGCATTGTTGAATTGGATGTCGCATGCGATTTTTGAACGTTTATTATAAATAACTAGTTTAAGCATTATGGAATAAAACACGTCCTTTAGGACATTATACATAAGGGTTAAGTACAATTCTTCAAAATATTTTCTTTCTTTTTGAAACAATTAATTTTGTGAAATGTTTATTCAAATTCTGATCATTTTAAAGTTGGAAAGTAACTACAACGATGATTTGAATGTATTAGGGTGACACCAGCCCTAAGGACTATGTTAGCTATTGGAATATATGAAAATATAATTCATGAAATGCATTTGAATTATATTTAAATACATGTTTACAGTAACAAAACTGATATCACACAGTTTTCTGGCGTTATTTTATAAATTGATATATGTTAATAACTGACTATGTATATAAATAATCGTTATAGTATGGTTATTTTGCAGCTGTATCTATTATAATGTAAACAACATTTTTCCCCGACAGAAGACGAGGTTGGACATGTTGTGATGACGGAGGAGGTAAAGTACAGAGTGACAACCTTAACACGCGCCACTCCAAGTTAGCTGTTAGACCTGTTTGAGTGCTTAGCTAACACTTAATGTACGAGGTTCCTAGTTTGATTTTCAACTTGGATACCAATACCTTACTATGCTCGTATTAAGTCATAATAGAACACTAATGTAGTCCACATTTGTTTCCTAGATAATGACATTGATTCTACGATTTGAGTTGTGCACTTCTAATAGTGTGTTAAGTCAGTGCAATCAATGTTTTGGTTTGAAAATATTGTTTGTTCTAAATTTAAAGCTCTTTAAGATATATTTTTAGAAGACAGGATTAGTAAACAAAATTTACCACTCTACGAGGAGGCATTTAAAGTAGCCCTTTTGGCCAATTTTGTAATTATCCTAAGGAAACAAAGCTGTGTGTAAAAATGTGTAATTTTCACAGTAGGTATACGAGTTATAGGTTCAGGAAGTGACATATTTTTACTTACACAAAAAAATAATTTTCTAAAAAATAAGTTTTGGGAAAACACGTAATTTAATTTAAATATACTTTAATTCAAAAGAATGAAGTCAATAATTTACTAGAACTCACATCACTACCTGAAGCAAAAACTGTACATACTGTAAAAAGATTCCCATTCAGATTTTTTTATCAGATTACAAAAATGGATGATTTTTTTAAATTTTAATACTATGAATTCCTCGTGGAGTGAAAGAAAACATTTTCTTACTTATTGTGTGTTTAGGGATATTACCTTAAAGAGCCATAAATTAACCAATTGTCAAACCAAAATAAATTGTACAACCTTTAACGTTTTGTTACACTGTGTTTTTAGTAATAGGTATACATATGCCCATTTTTTTGTACGACGCTGCACAGCTACATGTATGTCTCTAACGAGGTAGCAAAAAATATAAGAACAACGCAACAACTACACGTGCCTGAGGGATTGCAGGGATTACCTCATGCCATGGACGGAATTATATTTAATTTCACCGTGTTATATCTTTAAAAAAATGATGTAGTTTCTGGTATTTTTCAGAGACGATAGGGTTTTCGCCATTAAAACATCGCCGTTAAAACTGTCCATTACAATACCAATTTATATAACTTTTAGTAAACTAACGTATATTTCTAATACATACTACAAATCAGTAAACGTCATCAGATACATACTTTTCCTACCATTCCATAATATTACCGTTCTATGATGTGAATTTTGTACTGTTATATTACTATGATAAACTCTAATTCTGAGTCTTTCCCTTAAAAATTGCTGAAATATTTTAGAAAATACCACATGCCAAAACAGAAAAAGTCATGTGGCATACATTTATGAAATAAAAACCAATAAATGACGTAGAATGATATCACGGATATGATATTGCAGAAGTACAATCAGGGAACTGTTCAGAAACCATTCCAAGAACTGAAAAGTGAAAATATTGTTAAGATGTTTTGTATTGTTAAGATATCCAGACGTATACACAAACATCTTGCCACCAGAGTATTCTTGTATAGTATTATTCGAATATACACACTTAATATTTTCCAAACAAAATCAAAACACATACAAATTACTCAAACTTAGACAGTCACAAACAAAAAGCATTGTAAGGATAAAGCTACAACTTTTAAAATACTCCGCTGGCTCTTGGCCAGCACACTAACCCAAGTTATCCCATTACTTTGGAGGTAATGTTTTATATTAATCGGCATGCGATAATAGTTTAATACCGACATAATGTCTTTTAACTGTTATATAATAATTTTGTTTCCTGTTTACAACACGTTTACATTTTATTCAGTTAATCAATCACTTACATAAATCAAAATTTTAACTCATAAGAAACGTATACAATGTGTTCACAAGTACTGATTTCAGCTGTTACATGGAAGTTACAAATTTGAGTAATAGGTATTAGTGTATTGGTCAAAATGATACAATGTATAATTTTCTTTGACCTTACAACATTATAATATATACCTCAACTCGATTGAGTGAGTATCTGTTTCCCAATACCTGAAGTCGCATATCACCCCGCGCATGATGTACAGGAGTGTACCTGGCCGGCCCCACAGCAGGGCGTAACCGAGCAGTGAGTCTGCGCAGTGAGAGAGCTCTCAGTCGCGCCTTCCCCTCGGCAGAGCTCGACACTGTCGTGGAGGAGCGGAGCGATCCCGACCCCGAGTCTACTGCCGTGGAGGTGAGTTACTGTTCAGGGTCACGTGATCGATCCTCTTTTAGAATTTTCATTGTTCGAACAAACTTCTTTCTGGAGCTTCAATAAGACATTAACTTCTAATTTTTTTTTCATGACAATAGATTGCAGATATCTATTATAAAGCTCTCAGGTTTATAGTTGCAATATTGAAGAAACACGCAAAACTTTAGATTTTCTTTCATTGCATTTAATTAGAGAAAAATTATGATTTGCTTAATCAATTACAGTTGTTTTGAATTCATATTTTAAAAACCAATTATAGTTATTCCTTGGCGTGATTCAACACATTAGTTAAACCATATCAGTCGCTTGTTTTTACAGCTAAATATACTTATTACTAAATGATTTTGTACGGTTACTACTCACAGGTTATCTTGACTGGCACGCTTTGCAAATATTATTGCGATTCCGTTATTTCATCCCCAGTTTGATCTGAGAGTACACCTGCTTGAGAGTTGATTGAAAATAAAATTACAACCACAAACAAGTATCTGAAGGTTTATCAACCTCATCTTTGCGTCTCTATATTGCATATATGCTTCTATCGGAATATCTTCTCAACTTCTAGAAATCTCCAGGAGATCTTCCCCTAGGAAGCTCTTAGATTCTATTATTCTATTGCACTTACGTTCTACAATATATCTATCTTCTCTTCATTTTGTGTAATCCCAGGTCCTGAGTCCGGACAGCTAGCAGAACGGGGTGGAGGGGAAGGTGATGCCGAGGTCTCCACTGTGGAACACGCTGACCAACAACACTGACGACCAGCCTGAGGCTGTCAGCTGACATCAACTCAACATTTGATCGTCAATCGTGGACATGACAGTGCTGCCCACGCTGCTGACATGGCCACCTGCCGCCACCACCCTCACGCCCTCGCCGACCTCGGACACCGATACCAAAATAGATATCGAGTGTGTATAGCACATCGTGTAAAGTTAACTTTCGTGGGTGATGAAAACATTAATGGCATTGTTTAAAAAAATAATCATCAAAGTTTTCTTTTTTTGTGTATTAGTGTTTAAAAAATCTAAAAGCAATCAAAAATAGGGGTTGAAACTTAAAAATATTTCAAACTCATTTTGTACATCCATCCCAAAGACCTTTCTCTTCTGTTGGTTTATGACTTGAAAACGAAACCGTTACACCAATTTTGAGCCGAAAATATTTTTATTTGCATAAAACAAACGATGATTTCCATTTCAATTGAAAAGTGTACTTTAGGAGGTGTACATTACGTCGGCTCATGCCTTTTGTTAGTAAAGGATGGATAACATAGTGTTTTGTTTAATTGGTTGAAAACTATAAATCCTCATATTTATCCGTTACAAAAATGGAACTAAACTGAAGTATAAAGTCCACGTTTAGTGAGCAAGTATTGAAGGCAAGTAGCATGATATTCTACCGACATCTTACTGAACCTTACTTTATTAATGTACTTACACCTTATCTGTTTATTATTACCCCTCTTAATTCTTACGCTAATAATGTTTTCATCGAGAGTGACATGAGACGATTCCTTTATATAAAAGTGGTGTTTTTTACATCTTCCAAAAACTTTTGCTAGAAGGACATTCAAGGACTCCTTTTACTGGAGAGGAATTACTTTAGGAGACCAAAAAACAGTATATTTTGTAGAGTGACATATTTTTAATACTCAAGACCAGCAATCTTGATGACACAATCACATGGCCATGCCTTATACTGTATACAGTTAGAGATACGATGTACTTTATAGCCTATGCCAGTTAGGTGCTATAGCTTTTCGTTACCTGTTTGTTATATTCTACTATTGTTTACCACAGTATTCTTGTTGTCGGTTATTGCAGTATTTGCTAGGATCTAGATTTGTTAAGGTCTTTGTTCACTTAGCGAAGTTATTGTAATTGTTACATTGTATTGTACGTTAGTGTTGGTTATAGTTACATGGGCTTTGACCGGTTCTGTTTGTCCGTTCGCTGATAGGTAACAGGGTATAGCTTGTATTGAACGCGGTTAGAGTTAGTCTAATATCGTTCCATGTTTGAAATCGTTGAAAAATGTTTTACTGCAACAAAACAGTTTGGTTTAGCAGAAAATTTAACTTTATAACGAAGTAACTATAACAGAATCCTTTATATCCGTAACTGACGTAACTGGGGCGTGGTTAAAACGGAAAATATTCCGATAATACAAGAAGAAAAAGTACTTTTCCCATGCAAATAATATCTACATATTTAACAAAAGGCACTCATTCAGTATTATAGAAATAATATTTAGTTAACAAATATAGTATATATCGTACTAATAAGAAAACTAATTGACGAAAAGTCCGATCATGAATGTTATAGTCTCATACCGGAAACAAGCAGAAGGACGGACTCTAGTCCGGATATCCTGAAGAGTCAGTTATCCGAGGTCGGATATAAGGGGTTCTGCTCTATACAAAATTCAATTTGTACTGAAACTTAAATCGGAAACATGTTATTTATGTTTAAAACACTGTACATCTCCCTAAAAATTTAAACTAATTAAAAAATAATGACTAGTTTTAGCATATATTGGTAAAGTTTATCAATATATATGTTCACTACTTTACTAAATTATTTTTCTCAACGATTAATTATTATATTATTACGGTCTTCTGTACATCCATCATTACAATAGATTGCCCATTACCAGCGTGGTGTAGGGACCATAATTATTACCCATTCTCCATTGAAAACTCAACAAAGCTATCTTAAAAGATACCACATTGAGTATAAATAAAATGACCCACCCCTGCCACTATTAAATTTTAATAACAAAACTAAAATTAAGGACGATAACCAACATACATGATTATAAAGTAGATAGGAATTATAATAGTATCTCATACATATTCCCCAAATGGTGGTGAAAAAAACATAACATTTTCAATTGAAAACCTTAAAAATCTAAAAAAAAGAACAGAAGCTAAAATAAAAGTCCTATGTCAATAATTTTTAAAGGATCATACAATAAAGGTTTTCCATTCACAATTTGTATCTTTAAACAGCATTTACACAAAACTGTAGATTGTTATTTAAATAAACTTTAATTTGATCAATGGATGATTTAGAATACTAAAAAATCACCATATAAATTATGAGGAGGCGTGCAGAATTAAAACATATTTCAAAACATAATTCTATTTATGTACTTATGGGAATAAACAGAGTATTTAGTTTTTTTTTATTGGTGCACTTCATCATGAAAAGAAATAAATAAATGTATTTCATTAAAAACCTACCTTTAAATGTACTTTAATAGGTCATTTTATATGTATAAGATAACAATATTTTGTAAGTCACAGTGAGTTTTAATTGTTACGTGTCATGAGATGAGGTTTATTCAATCTTATGATTTATTTATTTCTCCTTACATAACCAGTTTGACAAAAGATAGAAATTAAAGAATAATTCAAAACTAATCATTACGTAGTTAAATAGACACCATTCCACCCTTTACATTACTTTCGGATTTATTACAATGATTTATAATGCCAAAAGCAGAAAGTTCTTTCTTTCCAATGTGTGTTTCTTCTATATTTTTAATTATAATAATGTACAGTAGTATTTGGTCATCACTTTTTGAGGTTACATTACGTTATAGGTCTTAATGTACATATTTTAGATTTCTGGTGTCACTAATAATTGTTACAGATAACATTGATTGTACTTATATCAAATTTATTTTTAAGGGTGTAAATTGCTAGTCTGAATTAAATTTATATTGTTGGAGTTTTAATACTTTATAGTCTGATTGTACAAAACCTTCACGTATTAATTTTAGCCTAAGTAATTATTCGTGTTTATGTACTGTATATGTTTTGTAAATTGTTATAAGGTATTATTATTGTTGATTTTTAATGTATTTTATATTTAATACTGATAGAAACATCAAAATTGTAAATAATTTAGTCATAACACTGATCTAGGCTTTATAAGTTTTACACTCAGTTTTGTAATCATTTTAGTGCTGTTTGCTAATAATAGTTTTTATTATTTACGTTGCTAAACACATCACAAAGCTTTAGAAACTTTGTAACTAACAATTTCTGAGGAAGTTTTGTTACCAACGTTTGGTTATTAATGTAAAAATAATAATTTTTATTTGATAATGACCATGAGTTGGGTTGTGTTGGGCAATTTCAAAGATTTTCAGTTAACACGAGACGGTTGCATATCAAATAAGTGTTCATCAATTATTGAAACCACGGAATCTAATTACATTTAATAGTGTTTCTTATCATAGCTTAATAACATTATTTGAAAACAGCTAAGAATATTATATTGCAACCAAACATGTCTCACAACTTTTAATTTCAGCGAAACAATAGTTACTAAGATACATTTATATAGATTAAGACATAAAATGTAAAAAAATCAGATAAACAATAAAACTAACTTTATTAATTATAATGCATTTGGGAAGTTGTGTAAGTATGCCAAGATTCTCCCAAGGCTTATTATTTTATGAGTGTGTTTGTTTATCATTCATTAACTGTTGTGTATAGAACAGTTAAAAAATAACGCTTAAAGGAGAGACAATTATTTCGTTCGAATCTAAATAATAGCACTTCCAACCATAACACCTCCCACCTTTTACTGTTGAACTGTGGTACGTACAGCGTGTTTCAGTAATAAGGAAGAAATCAATGGAACAAATAATCATAAATTTAAGTCAATCCGTGTTGTTGACGTTGTACCAAACTATTCAAAAAATATATTCGATTTATTCATTAAAGTGAAAAAAGTGACATGACTTATAAAGGATTCTCGCATTCTGATTGTTTTCCAAGTGTTAAGTTTTTGATACAACAGTCTTTGATATTTCTTTTGGTCGGATATTAGTTGTCAATGAGGGGAAACAGGGGTGGTTAAGAAACTGAAACTAAGTAAAGCTTCCTCCGAGGATGCGCTGACTCTTCAACCCAATTCCCATGGTAAACCTGAATAATTAATTTTCCACTTATACTTAATTAAATAGCCAAGAAAATTAACCTGTTCGTGACAGTGCTTATTATAAACAATTTCCCTATGCTTTAATCTTTTATTGGTCAATCTAGACAATTCCAATTATTGGTAAATATGTTATTGTTGCTACTGAAATTGAAATGTGGCTACGCATATTTAAGTCAATTTAATTATTTAATTATTTATTTGCTTCAACAATAGTTATTCATGGAAACACACTCCAACTTTATTACATTGGTTTACATTTATAATTGTAGCCCTCTAAATCGTCTTTCCGAAAGTGATCATTGTACAGTTTAGAACCGCACTACCAATCGCTACTATTATTTTGGTCTTGGTAGTATTGATATTTTCCCAAAACATGGCACAAACCGTCGGTACAGTGCTTAAATAATGTATTACTCTGTTGCTTCTAATCACTATTTTCTTGGAACGGGATGTGATTCTGAATAGCAAAATATATGTAGGAAATGTATAAGTGATAGTCTTTGTTTGTAAATTAAATGTTATAAATACTATCTAAAACAATTCAAAAGCAATTGGAAGATATTTTAGACAACTTTTTTTATGAAATTGTCGACTCATTAAATGACCCTGAATGATTACTTCTATAAATTTTTCAAAGTTTTTGATTAATTTTATAAAACTGTACATTCGGATTTTTTATGATAGCACTTCTCTAAAAAACAACGATAAATCAAGTTTGTTTTAAGGCTATAGCAGAAATTGATCAATTAGTTGCTGTATGAATCTGCTTGACAAGACAAAGGATAGATTTAGTTGTGACTCTGATATTGTACAATCAGTTATGTACACTGTACATAGTCGTGGCTTCTACAACTGTGTCTCATGCATCGTTAGATATTATTATTGTAAAGATTAAATAAATATTATTCCTACTACAGTATCTTGTAGTGCATTGCATTTAATTCTTAACCCTTCCTCTTTGAACACTATCATTACAATTTTATATAAAACTTAATTTAATATAGTTTTATATTAAACTACAACTAGGTTTTTTTGTTTGTATTTTATCACTAAACATATTAAAAACACAACTATATATGATAGAAGACAATATGTATAATTTTTTCAATCACATTTCCGCAAATAAATACTTATATTTGTTGAGTGGAATTTTTACATTAATATTAAATACAATGGTTGGAAAAACTAATTCAATGTGGTCTGATGATTAAACAATTACTTATAAAGTGAGTAAAACATCTAAAAACTTCAGAGGTTAAACATCCAGAAGCTATAGTACACAATGGTAATATGTAGATGATGGTAACCCTCATACACTATAAGTTGCAGTCCAACTTTTCTCTGATGCGAAATGATTTTAAGAGTTCATTTTGAGTTTCTTCGTCCCCAACTATTGTTTTTCATACGAACATGACTCCAGATTCCAGGAGTAAAGTCTGTGTCAGCGTCATATTCCAGACGCTGCACTGAGAAGAAGGTGAATTGAGGTAAGAGCACATGGAAGTCTTTTTTAAAATTTTAGATATATATATATATATATATATATATATATATATATATATATATATCTAATATGTATATAATAATATATATATATCTAAAATTAAAAAAAAGACTTCCATGTGCTCTTACCTCAAATTCACCTTCTTCTCAGTGCAGCGTCTGGAATATGACGCTGACACAGACTTTACTCCTGGAATCTGGAGTCATGTTCGTTATATATATATATTGGCATGATTCTGCGGTGTACTAGTATTTTACTGTATTGGTAAAAGTGTTTTCAGAATCTTCCGTCACTACATAACGTCGAAAATACTAAACAATTAACTAGTGATATTTTGACCTCATTTTTGAGCCTCATCTTCGGTTAGCAACATTTCCCATAGTTTTGGTATGGCCTGCGTCAAGGAAAGAAAACTATTTCTTCTCTCCATTGTTTCTAAATAGATTTACTATACCAAATATCAGGATACGAGAAAAGCTACAGCAGAGTATAGTATAGAGTAAAATCCACCGATGATAATACAGAGACATACCTGACATTAATAAAAAATATAAAATACTATTATTTTGTCTATATGGAGGTGTAAAAAGGAACTTATCCTAATTTAATTTACCACTAACTCTGAGAAAACATGGCCCTGACCCTGATATTCTTTTTGCTATTGCACATCTAACTGAACCTTCCTGTATTACTCACCATTCCCCCGCATCCATATTTGGCTGTCCCATGCATCACTTATCTTAAACAATCCTGACTGTTCCACTCACCATTCGTCCTATAAAAATGTGGCTTTTTATTCATCACTGACCCCAAATTCCGAAGAAGTGACAACGGCCATAAGGTGCGATGTTGAAAACATATTGGGGCAGTGACTTTTCTGTCAAGCATTACGTCAAAATGTGCTTGAATACAGCTGTAATTAGTGAAGATGGGTTACAAGATGAATACAAGATGGGTTACTTGGCTCTTCATAATGTGTGGGCATCTCAAAAGCATGTACGACTTAATTAAGCGCAACTTTATACGTCCCTTTGTTTTTGGCCACAATTGATACATTTATGTTTTTAAATTGTATAGGTTCTGCAGTTTCCATTTTCCCTGGTTAGAGGACTATTCCAGTATTGTCCACCCTTTACTGTTCTTACATGCATGTGTTATCTTTGGGTAATGGCCAGGCTAACTTATGCTAAACTACGTTTTTTTACTTGGTTTATAGCATTAAAGGGGGCAATTTGTAAGATGAAGTACACAGATAACAGCTCGTCTCTAGATAACGTTAGAGTGGCGTGCTTTGGTGAACTTAAATTTCATTGTAGCGTGTTGCACGATTCCCAGCACTTTACAGTTACGACCTTCACTCTATAGTCCGGCGAGTGACGAGAATAGATCGTTGATATCATGGATATTTTCAGTATATCTACCATCAGCTAGTGTAATATATCGTACCTCTATATAATGTACATCTTGTGCGTGCAATGTAACAGCTAAGCATGATTAAAAATAGAAAGTGACTTCTAAGACAAGATGCAACCCTATAAGAAATCTCTGAGCTATACTCCTAGAGAGTGCCGATAGCCGAGCAGTCTTAGTCGTTGGACGCAGATTCAAATCCTGTTTGTGACTAATGCACTTTTTTCAGTACCATTGATCTTGTACTGTATTAACTCTCCCCCTTATTCTGTTTGATAAGATCCTCGCACAGGCCAGTGGCCCATGAGGACGGACAGAATAAGGCTTAAAAGGGGAACGGCCTATCTTAAAAAAAATTATAAAGCATGCCATAAGTTATTAATCAAACGTGTCGTAGACACTATAGTACATGGTTACGTCTAATGAATTATTCTGGAAAATTAGTATATCTTTGTTAGACTACTGCTCGAATAAATTCTTTTCCTAAATAAAAAGAACGCCTTGTGCATATGTTTAAGGTTGAACTACAATTAAATTCTGTACGAATATAAAATCACAGAAGTTTTAAAATTTCAAGAAGGTAAGATTTCTTTGGGTCGCCAGTTCTTGCAGTCTGTTCAGACATTATCACTCAGCTGCTGTTACAGCTCAAGCCTGCAGTATAAGCTCTCCGTAATGAGTTCTCCAGTTGTCCAGTGTATAAACAAAAGCTTCGTGGTGAAACAACTTCAACCACATCTTTCCATCAGCAAAGCGAAGTAAGTTAATACTTCTATATCGTCCATAATGACGACTTTGCCATAACCGCCTTTTTGAATTAATCAAATAACATCTATAATCGAACGAACGAAAAACTAAGCCCTCAGAGTAAAGATTTATCTCATCACCTCCAGTGAGAAAAAAGCAACTCTTCGAGATTAATGTTTATTTATAATGCAAGTTATTAGTTTAACAAATGATACACTAAGCGTTCAATGATAACATTTACGTTATCATCTCCGGTGAAAAAAACCACTGTTTGAAATAGATTTTATTTGTACTGTAATTGTGAATGTTCATGTAATTTAGAACACATAAGAACTTAACATGGTGAGGTTCATCAAGCACATATTCATTTAGAATTTTGTCATTTAAAGAACACTACTTATTTACAACAAATTGATAGTATTGTGATACACATAGTCAATTAAACATAAGAAATCGGCTTTTTTATTAATGTACTACTTATATACTGTTATTTTAAAAAATGAATAGGTAGCCTCTGTGTGAATGAAATACATGCTACAGTAGGTAATAACGATAGTTAATAGGTTAAATTAGTAGATAACTTAACTGTTAAGTTAAAGTTACATAAGCTATGAGTACAAAAGGTCTATCTACGATAACAGCAACGTAGGAGAAGAAAAGATGGAAAATGGATAAAAACAGCAAAATAAGGAAAATACTTTTTTTAACCAACCCCATCCTACACTTGGATATGGAGGGCAGATGTATGTATGCAATTTGTAGCACAAGACGTAAAGAAAGCCTGCTGTGTTAACACACGTATGGGCTTACATGTACAAATACTCTGCCTAGTATTACCATGTGTCTACCATTGGAGGCTTAATCTAGTAAAAATGCTCACTCTCTGTTAACACGTTATACACTATGGACTTTATTATCTAAAGTAACAATAATGTTTTCAGTAACCAAATCGTTAATGGTGTACATTAGTTTTAATACAAATATATTTTAGCAAAAATACTGGAAGAATTCTCTGTACATTATTAGAATATGAAAATGATACTATTTAACTACGAATTGTATTTCGTATTTGTTACATAGGCTAAGTAACTGCTGTTACAAGCCAATCAGGTGTTTTAGACTGAGCTATGCTTCGATGCACGCTACAAAATATCGTTGCGTGTAAAAACTAAACAAAAAATCTGAGTCGTTTTTTGTAAACTTTCCTACGTAACAAAGTTAGTTTTTTATAGATTAGCAGCTACCCAAGAGTTCCTGAAAACAAGTGATAGTCACTGGAAGATGTTCCAATCTCCTGATATAATTTAGAACGATTGGGCATGGAGTTAAATAGCACCTGTCGTTATGAGGTCCTGAAGTTGGTGAGTGGTAGATGTTTTATAAGTAGCTATGAAATACACATATTTCTCTGCAACATTTCTTAATATTTGAATGCATATCGCTAACAATATCAGTAGCAACTGACTTATTTCAGGACAGTGAGAGAGGATATAATATGATTACATTTTATGTATATTGTTTTATGGTAATACGAAAAAATCAATGCCATCAAAATGCGTTTACTGGTATAAACCAATACAGGTGCCGAAGAAGCGTTTGCATTGTTACCCTGATTAAGAAACAGACATACATAGGTTTGAAAGGTTTTTATCGCTCAAAAAGTGTCAACATACATTCACAGAAATCTACTTTCGATTTAGGGTATTTATGGTGTCTGTAATATGTTGAGAAAATAAAAGAAGCGTAGTTCAAATTTAATCTTTCCACGACATCGGAAAGCTAGAAAACAGAATAAAGTTATCCGTGAACCCGCAACTACATTTCAACCCCCATGGTTGATGCTAATAAAAACGCTGTTGTTGTTTTATTTAAACATGAACCACGCGTGTGTTAAATTTTACATATCCTGATTATAGTGGATTTGAAAGAATATAAATCTTCTTGGGGTGGAAACCCATTAAAACCTCTATAGGTGGTTGTTATTTATCAAAAACCGGTATTTGTCCACTGAGAGCATCATACGTGTAACTAAACATTTAATCTCTCTATGATATTGAGGACAATGTAAAAACAAAATGTAGTTCTTTTTTGGGTTGTAACCCTATTTTATCCTCTATGGCCGTGAATATTGTGTTTAGCGCCAGTTGACCTTCCCCTTCGTGCAGCCACTAAAATCTGACGCTGTCAGAGATTTTACCCCTGGAATCTTGACTGATTATCTTGACTTGATGTTCATCTTAAGACGAAGGAGCTCAACTGAGTGACTTTCCTTATACGGAAAGTGTTTTAAGAACAACTGTTAAACATTTTTTAATATCCTAGGGGAACCGTAAGATAACGTACCAGTGTACTAAATGCAAAAAATGTCATAAAACTTACTTCTTTGGTAACTTTAGATAAAAATTTGGATTTAATAAAAATTTTTAATAAGGCAACAGTAAGAAAAACTGTGGAACCTTACAACCTTTAAATTTTAGATCACCCTGTACACAACAAGCGAAATAAAGTCAAACTTATTTTAAAAACTATTAGTTAATAAAGGCTTTTAACATGAGGTACGTTTCGACCTACCTATAAATTTGAAAATTTTTAAAAATGACCCCTCCTCCACAAAATGCCATTTTGGGCTACTTTTTGGTTTTAAAATTATGTATCCGAACTCGTTGGAGTCAAAATATAAGTCCGTTAAAATAAAGAAGCTCAGTTTACCCTGGTGGTCTGCTTCACCTTGTGTTGTATAAATAATATTTCTGGTAATTCATGATTTCTAGAGAACTGGGTGGATGTTTATTTGTGAATTTTGGCTGACTAGTTATAGTAAATGTCCTCTAACGGCAGTATTTTTGTCATTTGTTGATAACTTTAATTTCGACTGGAACTTTAACATAAGCCCATAAGCGATTACAAAAATGAAAACTTTAAAATAAACCATTCATTCTGTCACTTTTATTGGATGACAGTAACTCGAAAGTATGACTATTAAACCGTAAAACTAAAAACAATTAATGAGAAAGAGAAAAATGTGTTCATACAAAGCAGACAGTGACCGTTTCCGAAGACAAACTGCTGCATATATATCTTGCTTGTACATCACAGCCTGAAAAACATCCAATCTCTTCACTGTCTGATGTAAACGCTTCGTTTACATTATCTTGGACCTAGCAGGTGTTTTCCCGTAGGAACAATACGACCTATTTTGTATTTCAAATCGTGTTAGTATATTGTATAGTTCAGTTATTCAGTGGCCATCTTGATAGGTATATTTAGGTACTACCTTACTTAGGTAGTTTAATATACCCATTTATTTCAAGTTGAAAACTTATATTCATAGATATATTTAGTGCTAATTCTGATGTAACCTTATAAATTGGTTAAAACAAGAAATTACAGTGACAAAAATATTACTTACATAAAAAACAATAAGATAACAATACTCGTTACTAGTTTATAACGAATAGCCAAATCTCCGCTTTCCCTTCAGTTTTCTTTTGCATCAGCTGATTTAATATTTTTCCATACTGGTATTACCTATCGGTTTGCTGTGATGGGACTTCGTAGTCAGGCTCCAGTTTTGAAAAGTTCATAATATTTTGAGATGTCATAGATAATTTGCTTTTTCTTGCATTTGACGTAGGCCTACGTTATGACAAAAAGCTTTGGAGTGTAAGTTGAGTGTTATTTTGTAGTTTTATTTTAAGATTATTATAATAATTTAAGTTCGCTGTTATTTTTTGTTTTCGTGGAGGTTCCACTTAAATAAATTTACATATACTACATCTCAATACTTAGCAGTTGTTGATATAACTCATTGTTTTTGCAACAGGCAGCAATGGTGAGTGTTCTTAATACTGATATTACACTGCCCATTGACAATCAGATATTTGATTCTAGATTTGACTTCACGATGGACTCGGTCATTTACAATGCTCTGACAGACGAACAGACTCTTTTCCATGAAATCAAGTAGTAATGTATCAGATTCATTGCATACTTTAGCAGCAGTGTTACGTTATGCCTGTAACACCTCCTCTTGTAATGTTAGTACCGTCTCCTGCAATTGAGAAAATATGTATATGCGGTCTGTTTATGTATATATTACTGTGCTGGTCTAGGAATGCGATATGATTGCCTAAGTTCTGGAAGAGTTTGATTTACGGGTCGATGGTTGTAGTCAGCTGAACAGTCGGCGTCTGGAATCATGATAAGTCTGGCCTAATATGGAATTAACTTTAACGCAACTTCCGATTGACTAGAAGAGAGCTTGCATAGAGAACTACGGTTACTTCTTTACTTTTAATTGCACATTTCCTATAAAGTGTAACGTGTCATTTCCAAGCATCTCATCACAACACACGAGGTTTTCTATACTAATGAAAATAAAAGGCTAATCTATCTGAATTATTATACACTTAGATATATAAAACAGGGTTTCAAAGGTTTTGAAAAATGTAAAAGTATAGTATGTCGGTTATGTCTCATAGTTTAAAGTTATTTGCTGTGGATTTTAGAAGAAACCACAGTTCTGGCTATACATTTATCGATTGCACTGTGGAATTTACCTATGGGCACGATTTTAAGGCAAGAAAGTGATATCTTGTCCCAATACCACATACGCTATTCAAGGTTTGCATACCTCTTGTCCAAAGTTTAGTACAGTGAGACGAAATGGCGGGGGAGTTTTCGATAATTAAAGTCGAGAAATGGAAAGTTCCTGAAGATACACTTATGAGATGCTAGAAGTCCGAGACCCTTCTTCAGAAAGAAAGATTCTAAGATTAGTATTTTCCAAACCCCTTGAGAACAAGAAGAAGGCTCTAGGACCTAGAGGATTATGAAGGGACTAGGAATTAGAATAAGAGGAAAATCCTTGCAAACCATGAGAACCAAGTGGGTTGAAATGAGTATACTGTATTTCGGTTTCTCCAATCACACTCATTCGACTCAAGATCATTAGTATTAACTCGCTACTAAGGCGAGTTATAAAATTCCGTGGATGGGGTGTATGACGGAGGCTTATATCTACCGCGTCTGGTATTGTGCTTAATTGAATATTATTTTCAATAACTATTACTTAGTTCATTAACTCGTTGGTATACTTATCCATCCGTAAAAGATTAGCCTATTTCATATTTTCGGACGATCTCGAACTTTCAAATCTGCAATGCAAGATAGAAAGAACTCTCATAGAAGTTTTTACAGGAAAGAGAATAATGATATAATTCAGTCTTCAGCTTAATGCAGTGAAAGTTTAGGTGACGTTTAGAAACTTTGTAAAAGGTCATAAGAGAGTTGATGTATTAACCATATTATCGAAGTTTGCGTAAAACCCCAAGTTTTTATGGACCGATCGTGTGGTATAAGATTTGATGTGTAACGTTAATGGAACATTGGGGGGAGGGATACTGTCAGGTACTTAAGGTATGTTACGTTATGTTGAAGTAAAATCTATGGACAATTCCGACATAGTGGGAAGAAAATACTGTATTCTATTACAAAATAAATGTATCATCTTGCATTCGTTGTCTGATAAATAAATTTGAATTGAAACAACTCTTTTCAAAGAATTGAAGATGTATGTCACAAAACTTTCTATATGGCAAATACCGAATTGAAATTTACTTATTTATTATAACTAAAGGCAATCTTTTAGATAATTTGAGACGTTTACAAACAGAATAATATAAAATTCGCCCTATGTACAATGTTACCCTTTTAATTTTCCACATCCTTTTTGTCAAATAACATTAGATCCACTATCGTAGGGAAATATATTAATTGGTCTCATGCATATTCCCGTTGTAATGAGGTCGTTCGGAAAAAATAAAGGCCTAAGCTTCTTTGAATATAACAAGTCAAAAAATTCTTAACCATACCTTAACTCCGAAGACACATTTCTCATTAAAATATTTACTATTTCAGACATGTGTATGTGAATACACTTCATGAAATAGAACGGTGGCTCATATAACCATTTATATTAATGTTGTATCAGGAAATATGTTTATCATAGAATACACGTTGTTCAGCAGAATTGAACAGATGGTTCAATAGGAATAGTAACAATATATCACCATTACTACAGCGCATCTGAATTTAAAAGTTACTAAATACAAATCTTAACTTTACTTTGATTATGAACACAAATTTTCAGCAAAATATTGACTGTTGCTAGTAAATGTGTTTATAGTATTATATATTTATATTCTAACGATGGTTTATTGACTGATATATCAATAATTACAAAAAGCCTCATTGCTCAGCAGAATTGAACAGAAGGCATAAGTAATAATAATAGAGTCACTATATCAAAAATATGTGGGTCTAGATACCTTTAAAACAAGAAACTTACATTACTGCAGCCAGGTAGATTGGAATGTAGTTCCGAAATAGGACGGTAGTTGTAATTACTGTAACATTCTGTTGTACAGATAGAATAATGTAAGTACTGTACGAGTATATACGTGATATCACTTGTTCCAATCGTCCTTGATATTCAATTACTTTTGTCGTGTTCTTGACGACCAAATAAGAAAATAATTATACTGTCAATATTTTATCTTGGTTTTGTTTAGGATCTGAATTTACAAATTTAATATGACCTTGAAGTATTTAAAATTGAAATCAGAACACATTAAAAACAAATTATTATTCTTACTAAAAAACTAAATTTAAAATTTCATTAAAACTGACATTATACTAAATAATAACAAGAAGTAAACTAAACCATACTACTAAGTAAACTAAACCATACTAACTAAACCATATACTTGTGGTACTGTATTTGCAGGATAGGATAAAAATACATCCAAAAAGCTCTCGTACACTCATCGTAAATAAATGTACATATGATTATCGTTTACGGTCAGTATAAAGAATTGATGAATGTCTTTCTCTTTCAAGGTAACAAATAATGCATATCTACAATTCTATACGTTTTATTACTTGCATGAGTAATCTATTTATAAGTAAAACACAACCTTATACGAGGGACGCTACAATAATAGAGCTAGAACTTATGTTTATAGATACTTTCGTACAACTTCGTAATAATAATCATAATTATGATAAGGATGATACGGTATCGTCAACTAAATTATATTGAGACAGTCATTTCGTAATAGCTTGATAACAAGCTGATAACCTGTAAATTCCAACAATACTCATTTCTGCGTAGTTTATAGTCGCATAGTAGTCACAGTTAAAGCACACACAGTTAATTATAAAACTTACCATTAATTAGACTAGCAAAACATTAGTACGTACTGATTTATCTACATGTTATCTTCAATTTCTTTTTGGATGTAGGGTATGTCAACACACTAGGCTAAAAGGAAGATAACAAGGAACAAACCAGATCCAAAATAATTTAAGTTGAGTTAACCTCGCCTATCGCCTAGTGCAGTGTCGTGTCTTGGCGTGTAGGACACTGATTAACGTGCTCATCAATCATTTGGGTCTGTTACGTGAACAAGCTAACACGCTAGCAAAATGTGGCGCTATTAAATAACTGATTTATAACTCAACTTCGCCACCTTAATGTGTCTTTGAACTATTGAAGAGTGAATAAATATGAAGAAAGTGACACAAAATGTTTCTTATTCAAATTACAAAAAATCATTCCTAGAAACTTTTTTGTCTGATAATGTAAGTACTGTACGAGTATATACGTGATATCACTTGTTCCAATTGTCCTTGATATTCAATTACTTTTGTCGTGTTCTTGACGTGTTCATCGCTGTCAACATGATTAAATTTACACTAGTTCTGATTTATTACCATACATGTAGTCCCAGAGGGATCGCCACGCTCGCATCTGAAGTGACAGGATATTCAGGAATAATTAAAGTAGGTGGGGGTATCCGCCGCCCGTCGAGAACCTATGAGGAGAGATAGTACTTAATCATGACATCTTGGAAGAAGGGAAGACGCTCTGTTCCGATCAAAGCGATCAGGGGAAAGTAAGAAACATCCTTAACACTAAGGAAGCTCCACACACCCCAACAGTCATCCTCCACAGTAAACTATATATGTAGATCCACAGTTTTACCCTAAAACCATAACATTTGTGTATAATAATACGCAGTTACTGAACACCAATGGGGTTGACCAGATCTAAGTGGCACATTTGTTTTTCCAGTCCCAGTGTAGATTCGACTGGAAGATATAAACCTCATGGGGCAATGTACTCAATTCTTACCACTTGAACCCATGTCTCCCACTCATTACCCGATAATGTATGTGTTCATTATTTAATATAAATAGTGGTACTATACGACTTATAATATTTTTCAAATGCATGTTCCTCGCTGATGAGCAGTGGTTAGTGCTAAAAAGCTAAGATGTATAGTTTTTAGTTTTTTCGTTCGTACTCTAAGAGTTAGTTAATGTCTGTCATCAGTATTTGGCACGGCGATGATCGAACAGTTGCCATCACATTTATAATTTAAATAGAGAAAACATCGTTGAATATTTACAAGCGCTAACAAAGGAGATCGCTATTACCATTGGGGACTAAACCCTATTCGGTTTTCAAGTGGATGTCGGGAGTGTTAGCATCATATAAATGATACGTAGTAGTTGATAAATCCAAAGACACACTATATTTTTAACATGAACGATTGGCAAGTTGCAACGAAATAATGTTATAGAATCTCAAATTAAAAAGAATGTACTAAGTTTATAGATAAATATCAGAGACAAGGAAGTTGAATTCCATGCCGTCCGTTTTATTGTGTGGTTCAGATTTCATTACTACTTCCTTCAGCAATTTCTAACAAACTTTGTACATTGCAAACAACTGTGCGTCGACAAACAAACGAGCCCTGACCTCTTTAAAAAGCTTTAGATTAAATTTACCCTTAGATGTCCAAATAGATAAGCTCTTTGTGTCAAAGTTTTCATTATATCTACATCTGTAAAATATTTCCTCTTCTAAAATTCAAAATTATGAAACTGTTTTATTATAAATCTTATAAGCTGAATATATTGACGATTCTATATGTACAGAATGGTAAGTTAGTATAAAGCAAATTCTAAAACAGTATTATACTTCTAAAACATTAACAAATTTTCTTTAAAACTGCAGTTTTAGAATTATGATTAGTTTATTTTAGGTTAAAAGTAAAATAAATCAGAAGAAATATACACATCATTTTAAGAAAATGTTTAAATATTGAGGGAAATAGTTTTGTTTTGTTAATAAACAGGAGCTGTACAATAACAAACTAATACAGAACAAGTAAAACAATTGACATATGAACATAGTCACAAATTATTAGAATATTTCTTAATGCAAACAGATGTCTTTTTACAATTTATTAAGACCTATTTGGTCAATTGTGACAAAAATAAACAACATTCAGAGCTGTAGGAAACATTTATAATAACAACAATCTCTAGGAGAATGGTATTATTCAACGAAGAAAACACAATGGTGTCGTTAACCTATGTGAAGGTGGTAATGTTGTTCACGGTGAGTGAACAGAGGTGACCATAACTGTCTTCTAAATATTGGCAATCCGCCTGTGAAAGAACATTGTGGCATTAAACATACAGGAAGAATCAATATGACGTTAATAGAAGAAATAACGTCCACTTATCTGTTGAAAATTGTGGTAATAACAACCATTTCTGGGGGAAATCGTTAGTTGATCGTCTGAAAGAGAGGATTTCTGTAAGAAATGGATAAATCCAACCTCTGATGGGTAAATGGGTAACGTTAAATGTGGAGGATAATAATACTTACGACTACTAGTACTACTGAGTACTACTGTTTACTACTAGTACTACTGAGTACTACTAGTACTACTGGTTCAGTGGACTGCCTGTAGGAGTTGTAATGAAGGGTTTCGCCGTGAAGCAAATGTAATGAGTCATAAAATGAAGATAAAACAATTATAAAAATGGGTATTTTGAGAAATAGTTGCTAAACAACGATACATTAAACCATCTCTTGGCAAACAGGTATAGCATTGACATATTGTGTGGAAAATTTAATATTAATAACCAATGAATAAATTCGTTTACATGTTAACTTTTTGGTGATCTATTGTACAAACTAATTTCTCTTAGTTTGTTTCTTTCTGTTAAATCCGAGATGTAACATTGTATTATATTCTTCACTTTTTCAAGTATAAATTCATAGTCGTTTTTATTGTCGCCTAACAAAATAATCTTTAAATCCTTTGAACTTGTACTATAGTCTTGATTAACAATCTTCCAAAGACAACCTTTGTATCGCGATAAAATAGAACTGTATTATTTTAAAACACATTTATTAGATGTAAATATTAGTAGTAGTTACAAACTAAACTGTTTAGTGCCTCGATAAATTGGTGGCATATTTTTACCATTATTCCCATTACCTGAATATCTGTGTGGAACGGTTTACTCAATGATAAGGTGATTTGATGTAAAGTGTAAAAGAAAGGTATGTGTGCACTAGGCCTACTCAAACTTGATCCCAAAAACCCCTGAGTAAGGGTATGAACCCAGAAATCCCAGAGTAAGGGTTATTCTTAAAGCCATTTTTACGTGACCTCATTAGTATCATATACATCTTTTCTTGTGATTTGTATCTTACTATATTTATACAAAATCCAGCTTAAAGCATAGTACAGAAGTTTTTAAAATTGTAGGCATACCTCAGTGCCCTTCCGTCTTAATCCTCCTTCGCTCCTAATACGTTATCACATTCCATACTAGTTAAGCCTTGCAGAATTAAAATCGTGACAGAAATGTCCAATAAACCGAATCTCTGGGGAAACACGGGTAAGCTCTTAGATGACATAGCGACAGGTCAGGTGACTGGAGTACTGGAGTCACGTATTTTCTGTGTTACTCGTCTCCTTCTTGTCTAATATTTTGTAACAAGAGAGATCCAAATACTTCATACCTCATCTTTCTCAGTGTCATGTGTCAAACAAGATAACCCCTTAACACATCATTTCTACATTTACGGTTAGGGACATACCATTTCTAGGTACCCATTGGCTGCCCATATTTAAGTGGCAATGTCAGCATTTACTGTACGACCTTAGGTTCCATTACAGAAAAAATAATACCTTTCTGAGGCTGTTATATACGTAGCGTAACACCTAATATAAACTAATGCTTCTAAAACAAAAGTATCTTATTACATCTACATTTACGTAAATGGCAAATTTTAATACTAAGAAATTGTGGTTCTACAGTAGTTCGAAACTTGAATTTACTAGATGTCCTTCCAGTGGACGAAATAAGTTAAAAGTGTCATCTTAAACGGCTTAGTAATCTTTTACTTGATGAAAGGATGAGATAAAAATATTCTGACTACTAATTTTTCGAATAATAGGCTGAGGGTTATCAAAGTCTGTCACTCAAAGGGTAACCAAATTTAATATCTGTCTCACTATGTGTCCATACGATATCTTGAAAACAAACTAGTCAGTTTAAATTTTGCATGAACATTCATTTCTACAATAACGAGTTTTATGATGGTGCATGTCCATCAGTGGTATGTTTCTTAGTGGCATTGAATCATATCACTCAGTAGGCTGCATTCTCTTTTTTCTGGTGGTGGGAGGTATGTAAACATTTCTTTTACTTACGACTATATGTCTGTCCGAAGTACATATCAAGAACGAATCGACTTAATATTTTGCATGCAACCTCAGTGAAGCCTTTAAATGATGAGTGGTGTGGTGCATTCCTACCTTGTCAAAATACTAAAATGATACGCCAAAATATAATAGAGTACAGATTGTATTTTGGTGGGAAATTAAATTTTATACAGAAAAAACTTGAATAGAAAAAAAAACTTCTGCCTCACACTGAAATTTTAAAATTAACAAATTTAAATGAAAGAAAATTAACGAAAATATTTTATGTGTTCAAAGTTTCAAAGTTGAATTATATATGGATTCAAGTTTATTCATGCTGATTGGTTTATTCAGCCAAATGTGGTGATATCATAAGAATACATTTTTAACTGAATATACGAGAGGGCGAGCAGTTCTTTTAAGATTCGAATTATATTGCAATCCCTGTTTACAAAGTGACCGTCGAATTCAGAAGATATTCAACCTTCCTATAAAGCTACATTATATTTCTACAGAACTTCTTCCATGAAGTGAGTTATAATATGATAGTCTATAGTCTAAAATACAACCGACTTTGATATTTAAAAAAACAAGAATGATGTGAAATGAATTAAATTCATTTAGACCCTGCCGTAATACCTTAATATGTTTTTAAATTTATTATTATTAAATTATTACAAACTTAGTATAATTTTTTTATTGATGCCAGTTTAGAAAACTATAAAATCTATTTCGGTGTGGAGTCATTAATGTAAAAATACACCTTTTATAAATTTAAGAATACATTTTAATTTACCGCATTTCTTAGTTATTAGTCTACGCTGCCGGTGTTATGAGTAGCGACTACGTTTTCCGGTTCGCGCCACTTTGAAACACGTTTCAAACAAATTCTGAAAATATGTCGTCCTATTTGTGGATAGGTCGTGAGCTTCGGTCTGAGCTGATGTCAAACCGAAACTGCCAATACTACAATCCCGCTGTACAGTTGAACCGAAAGAGGAGGAGCTTCATCGTGATTGGTTGAATCTTAACCAACCAATAATCAGTACTACTAGGGATGATAGGGATATCTAATCTATCGTGAAGAACAGTAGACGTGTAAACCAGCTTTTACGTTATCACTCACTGTCGGCAACTTACTACATAAACCTAACAATGTATTTAAGAAAGTAGCACTTGACGTCAAACTTTGCTGTTGTTGGTTGCAGAGCTATTAAAATTAATGGCGCTTGGCGAGAAGCAGTCAACCCTAGCAAGTAACAATGTCATACCACTCCGATCCATCAAGTTCATCCTTTATCCATAAAATTCACTTTGAGATGTTTTATTTTACATGTCAACGTCTTGGGAATTGGTATTATTATCAAATACTTTAGTTATAATTTTTATATGAGCTAATTCCTGTATTCAGCTCTTCTTATGTCTTTACATAGTATTTACATTAAATATACCAAATTTACGTTTCAGAACTATTATAATACTTCATTTTATTACACCAGATGTGCTCCGTACGGACGGATTACAGTCTCTCACTTCAAGACACTGCCATGTCCTTCAATTATTCAGTAGCTATAATGCTGTAATTTTTTACCCAGATTCTGTAAAAATGTTGTATGTAAAATATATTCATCTCATTCGTGCTTTTCTAATATAAGCAGTCTGACAGACTGCTGGTTAAAATGCTATCAAATGCACGTGTAAATAATAATGGGTTTACATTTGATTTATTACATCTTATCTCAGGAGTGCTTGGTATTCTAAAAGGATCCGGAAGTAAAAGTTGGTTTTTTTGTACTTTTAATACAACATTCTTTAAATTAAGATATATTGATCTCATTTGATAAAATAATATAGTATATAATTGAAACATATACACTAAGGATGTGGGTAGATGCAAGAGATAGAAACGTTAAAATTTACGACGCTGTCACTTTCCTTGTGAGTCTCAAATTTCATTATCAGTTCCTTCAGCAATCTGTAACAAACTTTCCGGTGCGGCGACTAACCGAGTGCTGACATCTCTGGGAAGTTTCAGATTAAGTTTTGTCCTCCGCTCTGCAGGGGCAAAAAACAGGTAAGGGCTGAAAAGTTTTTATTTCCGCAACTGGTAAAAGAATGTCACTTTAAATAAAAATAAGAAAACAATCTGTAAAATTGTTTATGCTATTTAAATACTTTAAAGATAGTATGACATAATAATTCAATCTTTTTACCTCCTGCACTTTTATAAACCGAATATTAAAAGCCGCTTTTAAATCAAACACACAAAAGGATTGAAAAAGGTTGAAAACCGCTTAAACAACAATACTTTCGTTTGTCAATACCACGACGTCCAGGAAAGATTAAATTTGATACACACTCTTATAATGTAGTCAACAGGCAAGTAAATTATTTCCATCAAGATCAATACCAATACTATTTGTACCAATAGGGATTGAAATAAGGTTGTAAGGGTTCGAGTAACTATATTTTTCTTTTCGTACGTTCCTCATGATGTTCAACTACCAATAAATGTGTTCTAATACCTAGAAAATCTAAACATGAACTGTCCTAGAAAGATGGCATTGAATTCACCCACGCTCGATAAATCACCGGTATCGGGAATACCTTAAACCGGAAGCAGATAAGTAGAAGTAGTCACTTTGTAACCAAAGTAGATGTTGTGACCAACAATGTATACATTTTCTTATGACTATGGAAACATTACTAAGGTAACAGAGATTCCAAATACCAGAAATAATAATTGTTTGACCCGTATAGGCTTTTCAAACCAACTTCTTTAACCTGGAAACGATACAATAGGACCGGAAACATCTTAGCCTGGAAGAAGAATATTTTAAATGTAAGCATATACTTACATGCCAAAGATTGTATATATTCCTTCACACCTTAGACCGGAATTACAATCCTGGAATTTGGTAATCTCTTTTACCAGAATAGACGTTTTAAACAAATATATTTTCTTAACTAAAACAACAATGCAAAGGAAAGCACCTTAGATTGGAACTAGATAAGAATGGCTAGAAGTTGGTGGGTTTTTAACTGAAGTATACTTACAACTACACACACACACACACACACACACACACACACACACACACACACACACACACACACACACACGCACACGCACGCACGCACGCACGCACACACGCACACACACACACACACATATATATATATATATATATATATACATCAAGATTTTATTTATAAATATAAAATCTATATATATTCTTGATCGGAGCAACAATACATTAATAAGGCATCGGGATTAACTCAGACCTACAGAAGATTACAAGGCCCGGAAATACACACTGTTTCACTAAAGTAGGCTACTCAGGCCGAGTTTGTATATATTGTTGATCGTGGAAACTAACGAAAACTCAACTATGACGTTTATTTAAAAGTCATTGATCCAAATAAGAAATTAATCTTCTCAAGCTAAGCTTGAAATAAGAGCCTGGGGAAATGTTTTCCACAATTTTAACACTTCGCAGTAATATGTGTCAAAATTATTAAAGGGCTTCAACATAATACACCATATGTGCCTAAAATAAGATTATTACGAACGTAGTATTCATCTACTCTGGCTGCAATACTTCAAGTGTTGCTACATTCTTGAAGTTAATTATTTTAAATACTATGCAATTTTGCGGAGAATTATGTATTTCATTAGTGCATGTAAAAAAATGTAAAAAAACTGAATGCAAGAGCTAAAAGATTACTCCATAAACTTTCATTGAAAATATTGTGATATTGATAAGTAGATTGTAATATATTTCTATCAAAATCATTCATTTTCGCACACACAATCAGTGGAACTCACGTGCAAAGCCTCAAATAACTGCTAGTCTATATACTCGAATTATTTTTTACATAAGATTTATAGTCTACAATTAGTGCACTTACCCGCTCATTTTAGTTACTTATATTATAGCAAAACCTTTATGTATTTCTTGAATATGTATATATCCGATAATGTTAAACCTAGCAGTTATTTAATATTTATTTATTTATTTTGACTTATAAATAGCTACAGATCATCAGTTACCTAAATTATGCTATATTAAATAAAACAAAAATTATACTATCCTCTAACCTAAGTGCAGTGCAAATTACAAATAAATTAATAATTATACTAGCTCAAAAAACAAAATGAACGATGTTATTCTTAACAATAGAGGAAAACAACTTTCACCTTGAAATAAATAACATGCACAAAATCTTAAAAATTATATAAGAATTAAATTGACAGAGCAAAATGAAACACTTCTAAACAAATAATGTCTAGATTGTCCAATAAAATCTTTTGCACTTCCTAAATGTAAATCAATATAAGAATTGTTGTTATTAACAAATCTAAAACTCCTAAACAAAGAAAAAATAATAATGGCTGATTGTGGTTACATCTAGGAATATAAAAACAATATTTTGGACCTTGAATGAAACTTAGGGACATAAAAGTTGATATTTTTAAAGTAAATGTGAACTATCAATTCAGGTTATTCAGTAATTTACATAAAAAAAGATAGATTAAAAATTAGTCTTTCTTGCTGAAAGTTTTTTGAAAAATTAAATAAATTTCTTAAAGAATCAGTGGGGAAAATTTCTATCACAATATGTGTTGTGTTTTTTTAGATACAAATATCTTAAAAAAATTATTTTGAATAATTTCAACGGACTGAATATTTGTTAATGTATAGGGTTCCAAATAATTGAACAGTATTCTAATCCACTTCTAACAAAAGAAAAATATAAGGATTTGATTGCGTCAATGGATGAAAAATATTTTGCATTCCTCATAACAAAACTAGCATTTTGGTAAGCCTTGCTGATGGTAACGTCTAAATGTTTGTCGAACTTAAAAGAAGAATCAAACATAACTCCTAGATCTTTAATTTCTTTCAGATTTTTCCAGTTTGTACCCATTTATAAAATAATTAAAAGTTCTACCCTTTTTTGATCTGGAGTAAGTCATGCAGAAACATTTTTTTACATTTAAATGTAACCTATTACAGTTACACCATTCAAAAAGGTTATCCAGTGAATATTGTGTGATTTATAATATTTCCCATAGTTTTTTGCGAGCAAAGTAATTCTTCCAGTAATACCAGTAATCAGGAGTGTATAGCTATGCCATTTCGTTATTTGTCAACACGGTTCTGTCAGAAGCGCGCGGTATCAACAGTCTACCTGATTTATATCCAAGAGACGGTCGAGGGTACAAAAAGCACGGATTACTTACGGAGTCACTGATCCAGCCCGGCGCAGCTTTGCAGCCGACATGGATACCCTGTTTACCCGGGGAAACTATATCCCGATGATTCCATAGAGAATTTGTATCGTGTCTACTTGTGGTACACTAATTTATTCACATTATATCAAATCCTGTTGTTGCAAATTGTTACAATATTAAGATTATACAACACATATCTTAACAGATTTCTCAAATATAGCAATTAGATAAAACAAGCTAGGATTGAAAATATAAAAATATTGTATATCTAAGAGAACGTGCATTATAATAATAACAATAGTAAAATATTCAAAATCGAAATGTAAATCAGTGTTTACACAAACTTTATATAACCGTGTAGACATGACTTGTAACTTAAGACGAAAACTTTTAATAAGTTTATAACGTAGTTTTGCAACAGAAACTTGCCCGTCTAACTTGTGTATAAACTCTGGAGGGCTAATTTCATTACCTATTGTTGCTGCAAGTTAACACCGGTGGCGTACTCAGCGAGAGGTCTGGAGGCCGGCCTTTCGAAAACTGTTGGGAAACAATCTAATTTTCTGAATTTTTTTTTACTAAATAGTTGGATTTATATACGAGGGAGAATTGCTTTGTTCATTTTACCCAACACTAAAGACTAGATAAGATCCTTAATCGCAGTGATAATTAATGCAAAACTCACCATGATGTCCAACACAATATTGTAAGGGGAAGTGTGCACTAATAAAAAAAAACTATTATTAACATTTAGTACAAGATAGGACTAAATTTTAAGACTACACCGGGCTATACATAAACTTAACACTTCGCTGAAGTTGCGTGCAAAATTGCATTGTTCATTTGACTCTCGATGTGTCCTGTGGCCAGATATATTTTATATGAAACATTTAAATAGAGACCTTTTATTTTAAAATTTTAAAAATACAAGTTTAAGCCCACTATTTCATAAGTAGGGAATTGCTTTATTTGTGTAATTTTTTATTTTATTTATTAAGTTTCACCCTTTATTATGAGATCATCTTTTTTCAGAAATGATCATTTATTTTATGAAGAGTAAGACCGACTTAAATATTATATGAATTCTAATAAATCCAAAATTCGTTAGTAATTTCCGGTAAAGTAGTTTTATTTTATGAGAAAAGTAGTAATGAAACCAGGTAAAGGATTAAGCTGCCGGATATTATCAAGTTTCAGTGAAGTTTAGACACAGATAAACGGTCTGTTTTTAATTAACGTTTTTCGTAATTTGTTCTACTGTTATTAAAGGATCTCCACAGTTGTATAAGACAATGGTTGTGATTGTTCTGCACTTATTTTGGGAGGGTTTATATACTTCTATTTAAATCGCCCGTATGATCGAATTTCCGACTGTTTTCGCCGATAATGAACTTAAAACCACAAAAACTCCACCATTAGAAATATATACAGAGAGTTAAGGAAAAGATGTCCAAATACTTAGGATGTGTATGTATTCAGGAAAATAAATACAAATAGTTCCTGTGAGTTCTAGTTTAAACTCAAACATTATCTGTCTATCTCTCTGTTAGTATTGTAGAAAGACCAGTAAGTTGCACAAAATCTGTTTACATAATTGTTTTACGGGCATAAATACACTTACATTAAATTTATAGTTTACATTATAGACTATATGTATATATTAAGAAGATATACAGGAGATAATTCTTTAATTTACTTTAAACATAGTTTTTTAATGAACTTTAAAGTTAAAATCTGTTTTAAAGAAAATAACCTTTTATAAATAAAATATTTAGATTTAATTCGTAAATACTTACGATTGTAACATTTACGATGTAACACGATGACTTGTTTTGTAACATTTATCTCAAGAAAAGTTTTTCTTCTTTTAAATAAAACAAAAACCTAATAAATTAACGCCAAAATTCTTGATTTTACTTACCTTTATTATAAATGAAGCTAAATGAAACTGAATTAAACCCTCACTGAAACTTGCTTTATGCTATGAGAGTGACTACCTGTTACTGTTGATACAAATTCAAAGTTAAAACTATAATACTACAATATTTCACCCAAAAATATTTACTATTAACTTAACTTCTTGATGTATTCAAATTATTTGTTTGTACTAATCTATATAGCAAGTAACCTTAAAACAATATTACATATTGATAACTTTACTTGCAGAGTACTTGCAACTACATGCACTATTTAAAACTTACGTTATTTATTTAGTGATTTCCAAATCTTCTTAATTCCCCCCTGTAAAAAATAATACAATAATCCTTGTAAAAGAGAGCAAACATTAGATGAAAACTTTCCCATATAAAAATCGTAATTCGACAATAAAAGAGCTACTTACGAAAAAACCCGGCGCAGACTTATAGAAGGGAAGTTAATACCGAAAAATTACCAAAAATAATATAAAAAAATAATAATACAAAAACACTCAAAAGACGTTGAGATGCGCGTGTGTATACTAGATATTAATTTAAACTAAAAACACCCTTATTTCAATCCCGTCATCAAAATCCACTTTCATAAAACTCCTCGTGTACTGTGCCGTTCTTACATTCACGGATTTATTGAGGAATAAATATTAGTTTTACCTATATTTTGACAAACCTACTTAAATTCTAAAATATTTTCTTATAAGCTTCCTCTCATAAAAAGTTACAACTAAATTTTAATTTGCCTATGTAGCAAATATTAAATGCATCTAACGTGTTTTTATTCATGGTATTTATAGAATCTGAACAAAATAGTAAGTTTAGGTGATAAAATTTAAAAAAAAGAAATCTCTGTATAATTTCTACAGCAGAGACAAATAGACTACGAAAAAGTCTATCTGGTTTACCAGCAACCATTTAGTTGAAACCAGATGAAGAGGTTGTTCTAATTATCCTGTATCTGTAAAAGTGTCAGATATCAGACAATCAATAAAGCAGAGAATGAAATGGATCTGAACTCAATATTCAAAACTTATTAACATTACAATTAATAATTAATATAACAACAGATTTTTCCATCTAGCTATAAAATAAAAAAAACTAATAAAAATATAAAATAAATTTTTTTATTTATAATTTATTTTATAACAGGCAAAAATTGGAATTTATCTATCTAATATTTTTAATATATCGGAAAAAAATATTTTCACCGTTCATTTTGCTGAACATATTTTAATTCTAAAAATGTAGGATTCATAATATATGTACATATATTTTAGCGCTGTTGACGTATATTATAAACACGACTATATACTCCTCGTTTAACGTCTGTAAAGTTACTGTAGTCTGTAGTTGATAATACTCATGTCAACTCATGTTGTGACATGTCAGTTTAGTGTTCCAGTCACTTGTCACAGTTCCAGCCTTTGTGTTTCTTTCACTGAACCAATTTAATTCAGCAGTTACTATACTTGTTATGTATATTGTTATTTTGTCGAGCATTTTATAAACCTTTCATCAATCATCTGACATCCGGTCTAAACTAAAAAATGGTTTCAAATTATTACAAAACAATTCTCACTAAAAGTGCGAAATGTAATAAATACGACAATTTCTGATTCAGAGTGATTGTTTTCTGGAGGCAGGTTATTCATCACCAATGTTTTAAATATATTTTGGAATTTGAAAGCGTTGGAATTAAATACATGCAACATTTATGATAAAAGTTTAATTTTAAGTAAGTTAACAATTTTAGACTAAAAAATAATTTTTTTATATTTAATTGGAAATGTTTTTCAAATTAAATAGAATACGTAATGTTTCTGATAAATAATGTGTTAGAAAGATTTAACAGTTTATATAACGTTTGCCATCATAATGATTTACATCTCGCTCTTTTAACTATGTAAGTAAATCGAAGCACACCCACATAACTATAATACAAATATGGAAAATGTTTGACAAAATATAAAAACTTTCTAAAACATTTATTATCACAAATATTTTATACTCCATTAAATTTTTAAAACATTTCTATTAAATAAAACAAAATATAAATGTGTTGTGTGTAGTGCTCCTACTCTTGCTCACACCTTATAGATCTCCATTGAGACCAATAAAACTCTCTAAGTATCAACTGCGTTCTGAGATCCGAGAACACACTTAGGTAAATGAAGTAAACACGAAGATCTTATTTTTACGTCCTGATCAAACTTCTCTAGCGCTTATAGGTAATTAAATATGTACAGCGTCTGGTTTCATATTAATGCATTTATCGACGCTACGGTACATTTTGATTGATAAAACAGTTGTCTGGTTCTTAATAGTAGATATACTATGTGTTGCGAGTATTATTTTTTACAGTTTTTACGTCAATGCATGTTTTAAAGACAATATGATTGGAGTTAACACACCATATTTTCTTGTGAGTTATGTCTCATGAGTATCACAAAGTAATAGTAATAGTGTATAGTTATTTATGATTTGAGGATGAGATCAGATTGAAGAACCCTAAACGCAGTGCTAATAATGCTTACGACGGAGAGATCTTAGAAGTTGAGAAAATCCTTATACCTTCATACTACGAGGATAAATAAATATCTCAAATTACTCAGCGTATTTATTTAGCTTGTTAAACAATACTTTTATATATGTTCTAATAGTCAATTATTCTTTCCGCATTTTAGGTTTTTAGTTCTAAAATAACATTTTTGTTTTAAAAACTCACCTAGTCATAACTACTATTTTGTGATTTGATTCTTTACAATTTCAGGAATTAATGATAAAAAATGCTTCTCACCTAAACGTATTTGCTTTATAAATTGTTTTTTAGCTCCCACTTATGATACATTTGTGTGAAATAAAATTATTGACAGAGAAGAAAAACAGAATAATAATAATGATAATACAACTGCAGCGTCTATAAATTGAGTGGAATTCTAATCCCTCTCCTGCTGGAATTCTAATATTCCCTCGTCATTCCTCTTCCCCTAAAAGAAAACATGCAAAACAAAAAATCAATTAGGTTTTTTACTCATGGTCTTAATCAGGAAACCTAGTGGTTGCGTCTCACCATTTCATTGCTACTCCAGATTAGTCCACTGTTTACCCCTTTTCTTGGTAACATACAAAGTTAAGTTGTTCTTGATACGATCATTAAGGATAATAATATATTCAATACTGTATTTATTGTTGCTGTTTTGGTTGAATAAAACTGCTTAGAGGCTGACAAAATTTTCTAAGTTTGGTCAACTGTAGTTAGTCTCGGTATTGCAATATTTTTTGTGAAAACCTCTCTGATATAAGGTCTGCAATAATTATAGGCTAACCCACACGAAAATAGTCTGATGATATTTAGAGCGGTGCGGTGTTGCCATATCGTTGCTGGTGATGACCAGCTGTTGCCGCTATGGTCACGTAGTATCTGCTCGATTTACATGTGTATGCAAAATATATGAATGTTTACGGTAACAGATGATGATGTTTATTGCAGCAAATGCTGAGCCAAATCAATAACTTTTCTGTAGAATTGGCAATAGTGTTGGGCGTGATGTAGAGAAGAATTCAGACGCACCATCCTCCATTGGACTTTTTTATTGCGGGCTCCTTAGGTATAAAAATGAATTTATGATAATATCACACAATGGTTTACAAGTATCAGAAAAAATATTGATATACCTTGACAATTGAATAGAGTTTATGTTGAGTTAATATTTAGATTCTTATCTAATGAATCGCTTAAAATTACGATAGTAATAGTGTTTACTCTTCCTACATTGTTGTATATTTCAATAAAGATTTACAAACTAAATGTAGACAAGTTTTATGCAGAAGAGGTTCCTCCTCTTCCACCCTTGTAAAGTTTAATTGAATTGAAAGTTATAACGAGCTACTGGAATAAATAAATCCTCAGAGATATGGGTTCTAAGCAAGCTGTTAGAATTTATATTGAAGTTATGACGATTTAATAATTTTGTTTTATTCTTGAAAAGTAATTACAAACAGTATTGTTCCGAACACTTGCTATCGTCCAAAGCATACCGATAAGTTGAAAACCGAAAAGTAGTGAACTGGTACAAGAAAGGAGTATAAGTACGTTTCTGAATGTGTAATCCGATATCTTCCTCAGGTGGATAAGATAAGTCTAGAGTAAAATAACAAATCATACCACACACGTGTGTCAGGGATTGCAACAAACGTGTTACATGTCACCTCCTTGTACACTATCTTTAAAACATGTCCACAAAACTAATCTCAATTTAAATTGAATTGAGGAATACAGGTCACAATAAGTCAACCACAGACAATGAGTTGTCAATGAAGTCAACCAACGCCTGATAATATAGTATTGTAAAATACACAAACAAAGAACTATTTTTTGGTAATCTTATAAGAACTGATGTGGAGACAAGCTAATAACAAACAATACAGGGTGAAAGCATAACAAAATTGTTTAATTTCAACATCGGGGCAATAAAGCTGACCAATTTATTTGAGAAACTAAATGAAATTTTATAACATAAATACGTCGAGGAGACATCACATCCAATTTTCCACTGATGAGGAATTAGATACTGATTAGTTATATAAATCAGTATGTCGTGTCTAGACTGGGACGAGGAAATGGTATGATATAGTAAATATGGATTGGGAAGCAGTAACTTGACCATGTATTATCTTTACATATGGATAGCAACAGTCATGATGTAAGTATTGAAATGTGTTAGTATTACTAATGTTGATTTTAGTTTTCAAATTTAAATAACAACATCTTTATAATAATATTTAGACAATTACTGTTTTGAATCCAACCTCATTACTAAATTATATAGAGGTAAATCGATATTGTTTCTCGGGATAAAATAGCAAAGTCCAATTTCCCATTGGAATTATAATTAATTTGAACTAGCAGTGTAAAACCTGAAATAAAAATTAATGAAACTTTTGCTTCACTTCTGGTCATCTTGATCATGAACACTTGAAAATGGGTACCTGATGCAAAATATATGACTAGTTCCACTTTAAAAATATCAGAGGACCCTATCATATTGCATCACAAGCGCTTTCACAAAGAAGACTATTAACTTCGACTTTGGAGTCCCTCCACATTGATCTAAAGCAGTTACTAAAATATAAAGTGTTACTGAAATCGTGGGAGCTATTTAAAAAATACACTTAATGTTGCATAGTTTATAATAACTTTGGTACAAGCGACCAGATACTTTACTTTACTACTTTGATTCATTTTCTCTAATATTTTCTTAGAGCCTTGTAAGTATGAGTAAAGCAATCACAATTGTGCTAAAGGCTGATTCCACACAATATCAAAGCTCTCAGTGCCTGATATACCACTACAGCTCTGGGATGGTGCATGCAGGAATGTACTTGCTCCCAGATACAGTGTTCTCTCACATACCTTCAACTGATGTACAGCGCATTGCATGCCATTCTGTGTATAGTATGCCACTTCATGTATATCGGTCCCGGGGCTAAGAGGCAAATTTCATTAAATATGGCCATAACCTACTTGTCGTGAACGCAATAGAGAAATTTCCCTAAGACAGAAATCACCAGACATAGTATATATAGCGGTGGTAAATGATTCAAAATACCAAATAGTTTTAAAATAAATCGTCTTTTTGCTATAAATACTCATAACGAACCGAATGTGACACAACTAATGGTTATGTCAGCCAAGTGATAAAGAGGATTTAAGGTAGTTATTATTTTCACTGAAATATTTAGTCTTTATTCCACTCACTGAAAATGATTTCACTGAAATAGACAGAGCTGTGAAATAACTTGTAGGTAACTTCACTGGTAATAACAAATCCCAGAGAGGACAAGTAGGTAGTGGTGGTGGCAGCCGTATTGAGGTTTATGGAGGTTTATGACCCTCAACCATGTGTTAACTTTACCTTTTACACTTAACCATGGTCTGAGTTGTTGGACCAACTTCTCATCTTGTTTTAATTACAAAAATAACTAGGTTCACAATTGTTTCGCAAATCACGCAGGAAATATCTTCGAATTGGGATGTAAATCTAACAAAAATTCCTAAACCCGTACAAACGTATTATAAAATAAGTTTTAAATTAATAAAACAAATAAAGTGGGAAGTTACAAATTTAGTTCTATATCTGCGTACTTAATGGGAGACAGGTGCCCAATATCGATGAAAAATCATGGTTTTAATATTATTTCTTTCGTATTCCTGCTTCAAGAATCAAGAAATTTATTTGCAATAAACATTTACAATCTTGGGTCCCAACAAATTACAGATAATTTATCGCTAGGTTCCCTTCTTTACTATACACAACATACTAATATAAATGTGTTCTAATAACAAAAAGAAAAACGTTAAAGCGCGCTTTTGGCGTCGGTGCTTTCAGCCATTACCAATGGAATGCACAACCAGACTACAGATAAAGTAATAGCAGAAACGTAGTGCCTGAATTAAACCATTGTATAATATACATGATCTGTATTATTGATGTATATATGATTGTAATATATATATTCAGGTTTATTCTGTAATATATATATTCACAGGTACAATTATATGAAAAGTTATACAATATAATCTATTTTCCTAAGCCTAAACGTTCACTAGTCTATTCTTCAATATTTCCATTTCAAGCAGCCAAATCAAGTATGTAAGGCTTAGCAATGTAAAAGTTCTTACATTTTAGCAGGAATAATGTAACTCAGCGAATTTTTCCCGTATGTATTACAAAAATTTATATTTTTCAATATAAATTACAGTTTATATTTATCTAATTTTCTAAATGTATCAGATAAGTAGTATTTTTGAATGATTGTTAATTTTAAAAGTTGTTTGGAGTTTAAGTTATTGTATCTGTATAGTAAAAGGTTATCAGGAATTTGTAAATTGCGCTGCAATTGTGGCACGCCCACCATTTGATATAATATTCTTCTTTACAAGATATGCACCCGATTTACGATCGACTTAGAGGCTGTACCCCATACCTCGACCCCATACCGAATCAAGGATTCAAACATCGACTTATGAATTAGCTTGATTGCTGAACCGGGAAGGGTATTTCTTAAGTAATAGAGTTTCGCAGATACAGCTTTTAATGTTTTTACCAATTTGTTTATTTGTAATTCCCATTTAAATTTGTGGTCTATAGTGATGCCCAAATAATTTGTTTCTGTAGCCACTTTTAAACTTTGACACAAACAACTGTTTTCATTATGGTTATTATAAACAAACACACAGTCATGGCTTTTAACTATTGGAGGTCGATCAGGAATATTATGAGAGGAATGAAAGTTTATTACGAGGGTTTTTTTAGAATTTATAATTAATTTTCTGTCGTGTGCCCATCTAAGCATTACATTATAATCAGAAGAGATGAGGAATTCTGCCAGATAGAAGTCCTTGTGAGCCACCATGAGCGCTGTGTCATCAGCGTACATAAACAAATGTCCATGGAAATTTTGTTTTGAAAGACTATTAACATATATATTAAATAGAATTGGGGCCAGAACACTACCTTGTGGGACTCCTTGGTTAGCTACTCTGTATGAGCTATATTTATTGGAAATTTTAACAGAAAATGGCTTAGTTTAATCATTTATTTATTTCGGGCCTGTTATTTTTAAAGTGATAGATTTTTAATTTGCCTAAAGCTCTGCCAAGAACTGAAAACATTTGTCATTTGAAAGATACTGATTTTTAATTGCGATTTGAGAACTCTCACAGTCCAGGTAGGCTACCACGGGTATCTCTCCCCTAATAGTCACAGCCTCACAGGTGCTCCGCGCTGTGGGCGGGGCATCACTCTCAACACTCGTTGAATTCACTGCAGCTGCTGTCACGATTCGACATGCAAGGTCACCCGTCTGTTGAGCAGATCGCTGCTATCGCAGAGGGGTTATTTCTGGTCTTGGTGATAAGAACTATGCTTACTTATTACTTCTAAACCAATACATTTTATTCAGTTTTTAAGACAGAAATTTACAAATCTATCGTAAAAGTCTACACATTACTAAAACGTAGCTATGAAAGGATTGATTCAATTTAATTTTGAGTTTAAACGTTAACTGGAGCTAAACTTATAATTCAACATTAGTAAAAGCCGTTATTCAGCGCTAGTGAAATTAATTATAAAAATTGATATTATATTCTTTAAATGGGTGTAATAAAGCGAGAGAAGATGCATGGATAATTACGAACGTGTCAAGTTTCTTTACAAAGAAAATATTTACCTTCTGCTGTGGAATGAAATGCAATTGTGACCTATTTCCATCGCCAGTCCTTGGTTATGGTAAATATTACATTTTATTAGTACCGATCAAAACAAACTATAAAATTGGACGATAACTGAAAATACCGAAAGAAACCTTCTAACTAGATTATAAGAATGCCGTAACGAAGAGGATTATCTTACACACATTCACCCATCGTATACGTTCATAACAATACAGCCTCCACGGTTTTATGAATTTTCAATACGATTCGCTCAATAATTTACGCTTATACTTCCAAAACTGAATTTTATATACCTCTCATGTGTAATCTTATTTTATAATATTTGAAAAGCATTGATTTAAAACTTTAAAAAGACTGAGCCACCTAATCAGATTTGTTGATTCAAATTAAATAGTAAAATAATAAATAATAAAGACGTTTTTCCCGAAAAACTCTTAGGCCAATAATTTAAAACGTCATAGGCGAAGAAACTATTCTTGGATGAATGAAAATAAACAGTATTAAAAGAGATTATAAAAACAGTATAAAAAATAGAAATTAAAATGGAATTTCATAAAGGGCCTTCCAAGTTGAATGTAATATCCACGTTCAGAGTAATTTATGACTCAGTACTGATAATGATTTATACCCAATAAGAAAAAAAATACATCATATGTTTAGTCCAAAACCAAGATCGTCGAGTAAAATTAATTAACTGATTTAGCTAAAGATTTGGAATAATTGTTAAGTGATTTTATTACAGTTGAGTTGACGGAAACGCGATTAGGAATCTCATTTCAGCTGTAACAAAAGCTGTAACTGCGTATACAAGAAATCCCATCCTGAATACAGATGAGTCGTGAAAGCAATTCAATTTGTAAAAGTTTGAGTAAATAGAGTCGTGTCTTAACCACAATGGTCCGGGAGAGTGCCCTATATTTGCGTCTACACGTAAAAATAACCATCAGTTTGTATTTTGCTTACATCCTGTTGTCACCTGATTATATGATAAAGCTTGAACCCACATCGATTCTAAAATCATAGCATTTGCTTAAAAAGTCATCATACTTCATTACAAAAATAGAGTAATATGGTATGTCAACTTTAACTTTTTATACCTAATATTAAGCATCTTAATGGACCAAAATGTCTGTCTTTTTATACGGTTATGATGAAATAAAATTAACTTATCATCATATGTACTTTTCTTAATCATACTTTACAAGGTGGTCCTTTCTGGAAATGTCTTTAAATTGGGTTCACAATCTAACATGCGCAGTGTGTACCACTAAGTTCACAATGTTTAATAGGCAATTTTAACTCTACGACAAGTTTTATGTCTACTTATTTAAACTATATATTTAGTAACATAAAACAATAGAGATGAAGGAAATCTCTTCGAAACATTAAAATTAGAATACGATAACTATGATGTTACAAACTTGGTATTACAAATCGATTCGAATCTGCCTATCGGCTAAATAGACTTCTTAATATCTAAGAGGGTTCCATACTAACCTTATTGGTAGAAACTATCTAAACTGATCACCTCTAAATGACAATTTTTGTTTTATTTTATCTTCAAAATTAAAATTCAATATTGCCTGTATATTTAAAAACCTATGCGACCTATCCCCTCGCCATCAAAGTTACACATTGAGATGGAGTTTTATAAAAATCCCTACAGAGTTTCTTTATCAGAGCACACGAGCAATTTGTGCATTTTCTTCTAGTTACATAATTATAGTTATAACGACTTGGAATGTGGATATTAATATTCCAGAGTATTAATATTTAAATTATCAATAATACATCCAAGACGTTATAAAATATTTTTTGATTAGTAAGCTCCTAGTGAATATTAATTACAATGTATTACTAAATTTGTTAACTATTAAATATTATCTGGTTTGTCTAAAATAAAAATCACAGTTCCAAATAAAAACAATGGATTTATTTTAAACTGGCATATTAATAAGTTCAACGTTTCAGAATTTTTATCACTCTATTTTCCACAAAGAATTGACAAACCTTTTAGTAAATTTAAAAACTCCTTTGGCAAGAAATAAAAATATTAGTAAAATATATCAAACTAAAAATCAGAGCTCTCTTCTAAAATAAAATAATAAAGTTTTAAAATAAAAATGAAATACCACTTGGAAATAACTAAAATAAAAATGTTTACTTCTAAGTTCACTCAAAATTCAAAATAAAAATTTAAACTTCTCTTTCTACTATTTGAACCTTAACTTTCAAGTCTCTTCAATTCAGATTACAACTCTCTCTAACAATTATTAAAGTTCAATTAATTTCCAATTAATAATTCACAATAAAACAGTTCCAGTTAAATATTATAAATTATAACTTTCCTAATCTCAATTAAAGTTATTAACAAAGTTCAATTTTAATTCACTTCTCTTGCAAGCATGAACCAAATGTAACTTGTATGATTCTATTATGCTCTATTGTTCCTCGAGAATAAGTTATCCAGATTGCTCTGTAGTTTCTATGAATTTAATTTTTTCCTCAAAATCCCTCGCGGAAAAAAAATTTAAGAAACACGGAGCACTGTAATAAACTTAATCACGAAAAACCAAAAGAAGGGCGAAAATTATGAGCGGGCGCTTAAATACTTCCCTTTCCAATCGACTTTGCAGGACATCCGCGGTGTTCTCTCATTGGTCCAGCTATGGTCCAGTATCAAACAAGGAGAACAATACTCGCAACAAGACAAGTTCTAATCAATTCAAGGCAGTCAACCTGCCTCCCTAACAATTTAAAACTACCAGTACTAACTTGCCAAAGGATTACATGTTCGTTTTTACCCTGACTTTTCACAATCTAATCTAAAATTAAATCCCAATATTTCGATCCCAAAATTTTAATTTAATTTAAGTATTAATTTTAAAAAAATAAATCAATGTAGCTTTAAAAACGCTACAATAGTTAAAAGTGGCTTTGTAAAGATAAGAACATGTTTATCATTAAAGCAGATATATTTACTTATAACTAAATTAAGAAATTAATTTGTTCACATACTTGACTTGGTAATAATAACTAGTTTACCTCATCAAAATGAACCCGAGATCATCCAAACTACCCTTTAAACTATTCAAGCTTGCTCTCGCCTGTCGAGATTCTCATTAGTCGGTATATGGAAAGTTATCTTAAGTTAAATGACGCCTCATATAAGTTACATACACGAGAGGGTGCAAGAGAGATGAATAGATCTGCATACATACTGTAGCATACTCTGCGTAATACTTGTGCTGTGAACTGTCGCTCATCTCACAGCTACAGGGTGGTTCTGCAAAACCTTCAATTGTATATGTTTATACGTAAAAAAAAGTTTATTAGAAAAAGATTACACTAATTTAAGGACCACTAAATTTGCCAATATTTAAATTTTTACTCAAAACACAGTATTTTCTCCCAAATTCACACAATTATAATCTATTAACTTTTCTTTTGTGTACATCCGTCAGTATTCAAGCACCTATGCTGACATCAAATCATATAAATTGACTTTCTTGATTAAAGTTCGCATAAAGTTTATTTGATAGACAGAACTTTATGGTCACGTTGCATATGCTTGTATGTATATACGTTCCTTTATGTATAATATTTTTGTTCATATTATTGTATTTAAGATATTGAACAATGTAACACTGCCTGGTAAATAATTGTTTCAGATTTATTACGCTTTTAGTTTAGTTTAGTGTCTTTGCTAAATTTTATACTTTAACTCTCATACATAGTATTTTTGGAATTTCCACCCTCCGAGCCCAAATAGTAATAAAACTATTTTTTTTATTTACGTCTGTATGTATTTGTATGCGAGAAAACTGCACAGAAATGCAGTTAGTAAATCATATTATGTTATGATAATTGTAATATATTTTTTCTTAGCTTATACGTATACGAGTACTTTATGTGTAGGTATAATATATTGGTCCGTATTACGAAAGCTCTTGAGTACTAGAAAACAACAAATATATATTTCATTTTTACTTTACAATATTTATCTTGCACTCTGTTTTTAATTCATGAGTTCCTTTTACTAATTGTCTTCTACTTTCACAATAAACTTGATGTACCTCATCGAAGTACATTATTTCAGCATTGACGATAGGGATTTTTTAATCTGAAATAAATCTCGACAGAGATATTCTCTGAACTCGAACTATACATTTCGAGTACACCAGTACAGGATTTTACAGATTATCCGCATTTTACCAGAGTCTTTAGTCTTCTATACCACCTTTTAATGACTGAAAAGATGTTCCTATGTTAAAGTCCAATCACATAACATAATTTACAAGGAGTATATATACTATTAGAGATATATAAGGAAGAATTTTTATTCATATCATTAAGCAAATGGTACATTATCCGTGCATAAACACAATTACTTAGGGCACAATCAGAAGTAAGAAGTAAATTATGTCCTAAGTAGAAAAAGGAGTTTTAATCCAAAGAATAATTAATTGTGGATCATTGAGCATCAAACAATTTAATTGAATATGCACTACAGAAGACATATTTTACATTTTTTGCCATACACAAACCACTAACAAAAATAGCTATAATAGCTAAATACCGAAATATTTTCATTAAATACCAGAGTATTTATTAAATATGTCTTAAAAATTAATTACCGAATACATATTGCTTTCATATATTTTAAACATAAATCAAGAATGTAACAGCCTAAACTTTATCAGCCCAAGAAATGAACAATGTAGAATGTATTTTAGCATACGATTGTAACAACTGATTTATCTACACCGGAACAATAGTGTACCCAGAGAGAACTAGAAGCCAAGTTGTATTTCATAAAATGCTTCATAAATAATAATTATAGAATGATAAATAATACTTTATTCGGATGTACGATTATGTAGCAGTTACACTGTCCACTATCTTCAAAATACCTGTTAGGAAACTAATACGATCGGTTTTAAGAATAGCTTAGTATTATATTCTGTACACAAATTACTTAAGATTCTGTAAGCTATACATTGTTCTGGGTAAAAGAGTTAACATGGTAAAATGTTACGATTATAGATATAATGCTGGAAATAGAACCCAAAAAAGGCGAAACTATCTAATTGGTAATGCGCCGCGATACCTCTGGAAGTGCCGACATTTTTTTTCTCCCCAGTCTTCCACCTTCCATGGTGCCTGTGACGTGTTATGCAGTCACATCACACTAACTAAATTATTAGTAAATAAATCCTTGAGAACAAATGAGAATTTTCCGGAATTTGAAGTTTTTTATACACTGTAAAGTAAAACAAGCCATACCATACAATTTTAAATAAAATCAATTTATATTTCACTTAACATGAACATTATACATTTGCCAAAAGGCCGTTACATGTTCACTTTACACTTTAAAGTAAAACAAGCCATACCATATAATTTGAAGTAAAATGAATTTATATTTCACTTAACGTGAGTATCATACATTTGCCAAATGGCCGTTATATGTTCACTTTACACTTTAAAGTAAAACAAGCCATACCATACAATTTGAAGTAAAATGAATTTATATTTCACTTAACGTGCACATTATATATTTGCCAAAAGGGCCGTTACGTGTTTAATTTACATTTTAAAGTAAAACAAGCCGTAGCATATATTTTTAAAAGAAATGAAATCATATCCTACTGAACATGAACATTATACTTGTGCCAAATGGCCGTTACATGATTAATTTTCATGCAGGAATGGCTTTGCCGCTCGATCCAAGTTTAAATGAATTTTTGGTGTTTAACCGGTGTAGTTGAATAAAAAAGTTAAATTTCCTTGAAACAAAATTACGAAGATACTTAAAAAGTACAGTCTGCCTTATCTCTTCAAAAATATAGAAAATTACGGAAATCCTCTCCCAGAGCTGAAGAGGGTTGATCACCTGTCTCAACTCTGCACTCAGCTAAATCAGACCAGGAACTCCTAAGCTCAACGTTCCGTTCGTGACTCATAACTCCCAGCGCTAGGTGGACGAACCTTGAACTTCAGCTTTCGTCATCCGGTAGCCTACTTCATTGTAACAGATAACAACTATCAAGTTATCTATCTGGTTAAGGTCGGGGCGGACACACTCCGTTTCCTTGGTGGTTGACGAATTTTGCGTTGGCGCGCCACTACGCAAATATAACTTTTTTAGTTGATCAGGCTAAACTTTCGTCCAGTAGACCAAGAAACGAGCGTTTCAAGTTCTGGCACACCATGGTATATTTCTAAAGGTTTATTGTTTTACTAGTAGTCATCATTTGCTCTCGAATATCCTCCAGGTTTGAGATATGAGTTTTCATGTTTATTTCAGTGGTGTTCAGGAAATAAGGGATTCTCTTACAGCTCATACAAGCTCTCAGTGACTTTTACAGACAAGCTCACTCGTTTGTATGTTGTTCTTTGTGTAGGTGGCCTAAAGAGACTGCTTTATTACTTTTTCCAGCAACAAGTAAAACAATATAACATTGTGGTACATAAAAAGGTTATTAAGTAAATAGCTGATGATTTAGAAACTAAACTAATTTTTTAAAATTAATTTGTTGTTTCGCATGTTTATTAACAATTACAATAACTATTCCACATTGCCACTCGCAAGTATTTACAGTCTAATTACTCAAGTCCATAGCTCGATTCATTCAAGAGATATGCTTTACAAAACACCCATAAGGTATTCATTTGCAGTATGAACTTCCAACCTACGAAAGGCAGATATAGAGAAGAGGAATATCGCCAACGCTAAATATTTTAATGCTCAGCAAAGCTCACTGGTAAGACATACCTATCATATACACTTACATTGTGACTTTATACTGAGTGATCGTGACTAGTAATAAGATACTACTGTGCCATGTGGTGTCAGCTGCAGTCAACGTGTTAAACTCAATTCTGTTTATGTACAGTATACACAAAGTCCATAGCTCAAATCGTTCATAAGATATCTTGCATAAAACTGACAGGCTTATGTACTAAAGAAAAACAATGCTAGCCTTATAATTAATAATAAAATATGTAAAATTTCAACTCTATAGCTTAGTTTGTTCTTGATATATCGTGTGGCCAGGAGTACAGACAGAAAAGGCAATATTTCCAGTCCCCAGGGAAATGTACTTCACTGACGCTCAGCCCATGAACACGTCTTTTTATAACTAATTATTATTAATTTTAAATCCATATTTTAAATGTGTTGCCTGTCATAAAATATTCGCTACATATAAATGCAAGCAAGCTTTCGTGTATATTGTGGTTTTTAATTCCGAATTATTGCTGAAAAGGGCTGAAGTTCATACACACGGGCCAAACGCTAATTGAACGCTCACAGAAGATACTAAAAGTGTATTGGTGTGCAGTATCCGATGCGAAGCACGTCTAGCACCTGAAGGGAATATAATCAAGTTGGTGCCTCTTGTAGGTAACTCTCAGTTTGATGTGATTTCATATTCCGTAGTAACTTAATTATGTCAACCTTGTCTCCTCACTTCCTATCTTCCCGGGAACAATATCGTGCCCATCGCCACGCGCAGCGACTAAGGTAATCAGGTTATTGGTTTGTCAGTTTTGTGCAGAGTGTAATATGGTTTCGTGGCCGTCAGCCCTACTTCTTCACTCTGGGGATACATATATGTATATATATATTTTATGAAATCTAGACAAGGAAATTACTGTAATATTATTTTGTTTATCCTTTTCAGCACATGTAGAGGTAATTGCTATAGCAACATTCCCATCCATCTATACCAATTTTAACCTTACTTTCCCAACGCATGTTTTAACTAATTGTATAAAAGCTTTTTCTGTTACCCAGCAGGGAACACTTCTCAGTAGTTTATACCTTTCAGTTGAACCTACCACTGGGCGCAACAAAAACCGATGTGTCACTTAAATCTGGGCAACCTTATGGATGTCCAGGAGCAGCACATCACTAACCGCAAATGAGATTCAGGGTGCAAGAGTAGTTCAATAGGCCTAGTCTACTGTTGGAGATGACTGTTGGGGTTGGTGGGGTTCGTTCCCTAAGTATCAGAGGTTCTTGCTAGCCTCAACAAGGGCGTGTCAGCCCCTGCCTGCCTTGACTGGAGAGGATGGTTCAGAGCTTCCGGGGGACATGACTTTGAGATTAATGCCCTAATTCTTCCACTAGGATCTCTATAAGAGGCGGCCCCTGCCCCCTAACCTTACCCTTTCTGAATATCCTGTCACTTCGGAAGCAGCGCTAAGGTTCTTAAAGGACTAATTGCAATGTATAAGCTTCTTGTCCTAAGAGAGCAAGAAAATATTTCAGCGATAACCTTAGACAAACTTTGTGAAAACTGTGGCAAACTAGTGACTAGGTGTTAAGATGAATGGAAAGTCTTGTTCACCTACCTTTTATTTCGTAAATTAGTGTTGTCTAGATACCCAAAGGATTAAGTGTTTGTAATGCATGTTGACGACCCAAGGTGTCAAGATATAAAATTAATAGTATGAGTGTGTTATTCTACTTCTAAGACTGTAAAAACTAATCTTTAAACGTGATACTTCTTCAGTTTATTATTTCAAAATGACACCAAAGCGAACTACATATTTCTGTTTCCAATTTTACCGAAAGGTATATTTCGTTCACTTTCTGTTATAGATACAGCAGTAGAATTGAAGTTAACACTGTAACCTAGCTATTGTAACATAACATCGTCTGAAAAATTGGTTTGATAAGAGATTATTATCCAGATGTCATGTATACTGGTTGACAGTCTTACTGGTGTGTAGAGCTAATGGGCCATTTATTAGGATCTATTATTGGAACTATCGCGTACAATAGTTGACAGTAAAATAGGTGGAAATGGGTGATTTATTAGGATCTATTTAGGGCATTATTATGTACACTAGTTGACAGTAAAACTTTTATAGAGGAAATGGGTGATTTATTAGGAACTATGATGTACACTAGTTGACATTAAAACTTGAATAGAGCAAATGAGTGATTTACTAGCATTGATGATGATGATGACTATCGTGTATACTAGCTGACAGTAAAAGTTTGATAAAGATAGTGGGCGAAATATTACAACTGATGAATGTGACCAAGCCACTGATAATAGTAATAGTGTGAAAAATCTGATAAGCATTTTTTTTACAATTGAGAGAGTGTACATCAAAACAAAATGTGCTTTTTGATATAAACTTTCTGGGAAAACCGGCGGAAAAGTGATTAAAATCCAGAGGGGTAACAGTTGATGTACACTTATGAGTCGATCTATAGCAGCATGAAATATTGCAGGAGAGATATTAGAGATAATAACTTTAAAATGAGATATTGTATTACTTTGGTAAAACCTTCTTTTAACTAGATTACTCATTCGTAATTTTAGTTCAATTTTCCATTTCCTATATTTTTCCGAAACTATGTAAAGAGACGAACAAGTTAGTTCGTATAACTCTCTTCAAAAACCTTTGTAGAGAATACTGAGTAAGAGGTCTGGTAAATACTAAGGTTTAATCAGAGCCTTTGATCCTAACAAAGCTCTCGGTATTAATAAAATCAAATATGGCGGACTACACGCTCTCGCGTCATCCTCTCTGATTAGATCTGACCTATTTTTAGCGATACCCTCGTGTTGTATGCCTATATTTATCAGCTGGAATATTTTTAAAGTTTGTGAGTTCTTACTTTATAATCGTTATCAATTTTACATTATTAATACATATATTCAATATTAGCCTTGTTAATTAATTTTATGCTCAATTGACAATCTAAGTTCCGATAATTAATCGTTTTAATACAAATATTAGGACATTCAAAAGCCAGGATAACTCAGACTATTCAATTAATGAAAGTAAAACAAAATATTTTGTAGACGAGGGTTAGTGTCACAGAATAAGCCTGAGATGAATTGTTTCTAATTTTAGCAAGATATCACATAAATCGGACTTAGAAAAGAGGATTAAAAGTTATCCCGTAAACTCATTTTAACATCAACTTTTAATCACGTGACTTTTGACATCTATAGGCCTAATTTTTTTGATTGAAGATAAATATTTGTTTGAAATCGAACTCATGTAAGTGAGGATTGACAATTATCATCGAAATATCAAAGCAAACTGTGGTTTTCATTTAAATCCAATTAACTCAAATAAAGGGAAACTAACATGAATATGGTCCATCTGGTTGATCACCGATATAATGTAAATTATTCACCGTAAATCCAGAACTGCTGCAGATACGTTTCCTGTTTCAGTAGATTAAATCTGAATTTGATCACTGTTCTCACATGTTTAAATCTACATTATACCTAATTGTAAAGTGGCAATGAATATATTTTATTATATTTAATGCTCATTGTGTATTGAGGATATAAATATTACTGTTATAACACGCAGGCTAATATTTATATAACCTACTGTACACGTTATTGTTATAGAGATTATATATTAGTAACTGGTACGGTAATCTGCTTAGGCTTTGATAGCGTTAAGCCGATTCAAAGGCGCTTCGCTTAGCTCAATTTCCCACGTTTAATTTAGTAGTGAGACCGAAACCTTTTAACTTCTTTCGAGTAGTGTACAGAAAACGTGTATAAATATATAAATAATGATAATTTTATTAATTTCAGTCACTAACTCGCCAATAGACTCCAAGGTGTGATACACAATTTAAATTTGCTACACTTCTGAGAAAGTGGTACGCAGAAACAGTACCCTTCTCTTTATTTACAGGTTATTTACGAAAAGAATATAACAAAATCTATGTTGGTGAATTATGTACATTGCAGGAGAGCATAAAAGTTCCAAAATAATTTATTTTGGGGCCAAATATGTTTGAAAGTATTATCAACACAATAATTAATCCATTAGAATAACTAAAGAACGGACTTGAAATTCTCCAAACACGTTAGGTACATTTTTTAAGGAACATAAATTCATATTTAATCACAAAATCAATAACATATCCTAAATTTACTTCGAAAATATTGCAAAATATTTCTAGCTATTTTAACTTGGTTAAAAAAATAAATAGTTCTATTTTCAAAATGAATGTAACTTAAAGGTTAATAATATGGACACTTACCATTACGGTATTTATGAAACTGTAATATATCAAATAAACCTTACGCTATAGGTAATTTTAAATAAACTCTCGTGTGATATCAGGTTTAAGCGATTATTTTATGTAATCCGAACATATATTTAAAATTTTTACGTATAAATTACACCCCGGCATAGCCAAACTAATAGACTTTCAAAGTTCGATATTAAAGACTAAGGGGGCACAGTAAACCAGAGTAAGCCAGACAATTTGTTTACTCCCGGCGTGAAACTCAGATAATAGAAAGAATACTTCCTTTGCAAGTTATATAATATTTTATGCAGGTATAATATTCCAGGCCGAGGGGGTGGTGAGATTTGGAGTTAGGTCATGAAGTAAGCAGAGGTGTCTCTTCATTTAAAGTAAAATTGAAATAATATTCTTAAAGGAAAACTTTGCAGTTTTAGAGTGATGTGTAGAGCATTTTTCTCATCAATGTTGAGGGATGAGGTCAGCGGAGAACCCCTCGAGGAGGTAGATTACTGAAAGATAAAGCACGTTGTTATTCTCGAACACCCTGTACATAACGGTTGCAAGTTACACATTTATAAAAGACTACTTAATATTTACTTTAGACAGGAAAGTAAATTATAAGAATTTTGTTTCCCTGAGAGACTCTCTTTCAAAGGTTCTCATAAATGTCTTGTCTATTTTCATCGAAAGCTGTTATAGTGGTTACCATACAAACCACATACATGGTGGTGGCTGCAAAACATTGTTTTTAGAGTTTGTCTGACATCAGAGCATTTATCGTAGGGTTTACCTACTTTGAGTACAATGGGGTGGAATAACGAACTTATGTTTGGTAATCATGTGCTAATAAGTTCATAGGACAGACAGGCATTGTAATTTCTCGGTGCATACGACGTGTGTGACACGTCTTTTTGTGGCTTGCAAATTTAAATTGAACAAACCTCTAACACATCTGTAGGTCATTTGCGACCTTATTGGTTACTGGTGAATAAGTGTTAATTGTCTAAGATATTTGTTTTGTAAACTCTTATTTTAGTCGTTATTACAGTTCTAAACTATAATACTTTACAAGCCAGGCTGATAAATTCTAAGCTTTATTATAGGTTATGTTTTAGTAACATGTGCGCCTACTCATTCTCGTTGGCGAAGGACATAATTAGTAGTTTATGCGTAAATGTAATTAATAGCTTATTAAAATAGTGACATGTAACTTGTACTGATAAATATTATTCAAGGCCTAGATAATTGTAATATATTTATTAATATAATTGTTTTGAAACATTTTTTTGAAACATTTTTGAAGTGAAAACTTCTTTAGGCGCGTTGAGCGTTTTGGTAGAGGGTAAAATCCTCGGTTCGCGTCACCGACATGCTAATGATACTAACCTGCATGAAAAAGTCAGTCTCGCTGTGTTTTTTAACCGTAGACTTGGCCGCGGACTACTAACCTGCATGAAAAAGTCAGTCTCGCTGTGTTAAAACTGTCCCGGCGGAGTATGAAAACAGACTGCGAAAATCAGTGACCTTTACGGCTTCCTCTCGCGATTTAAAAGTGAAGCCAATGTCGTACAATTCTGTAAGATGCGTCAAATTAAAGCTCTTAATATTGGCAATCTATTGGTTACATTTTTAAATATTAAAAAAAATTCTAAATAATTTTGATTATTGTTTACATTTTACACAGCGTTTACAATGACAAGAAAAAAGTTGTAAGCGAGGATTTTTTTATTTTTTGGTCAGACAAAATTTGTCAGCGAGAAAGTTGTGTGAAAATAGATGAATATTTTTTTTTTGTAATTTATCATTTTTTTATTGGAAGTTTAGTTTAGCCTGTAGTAGCGTATGAAGTGATGAGTGAACGTTTCTGCCGGAACTGTAGTTGGCGCATTGGCTCACTGATACCGTATTAACTCAATAAATTAGTTTATTGTGCAATAAAAATACCTTTACGAAAGAACCAAGTTAATTTAACTAATTTATTAGTTTTAAAAATATTGTGGGTTTAATTGTTATTGCAATTATATACTTTATCCGTAGCAATAACTGTATTATTTACAACGGTGTTCAACTCACTGTTGTTCACTCGGTGTTTACTCACTTGTATTCTATGTTTAACTAACTATTAATATTGAGCAATTACAACATATTTTTATACAGATAAATGAATAATGGAAACAACGAATATATTTTTAAACATTTTTAATATTTGTACGAATATTTGTATTTAAAATTTAGCATTATTCATTTTAATTGTGTTTTTAATATTTAACCTCTTCATCATGAAATGAGTATTATTACGGTATAAGATTTATCTTACTAGCGTGGTAAAATAGATTTCTAGTTATTTGATAATATTTTTTCGTGGATTTTAAAATTGGAAAATTAAAAACGCGTCACATTTACAATTACAGATGTACTGCTACTATAACGTATTGTTAATTACTCTCAACTTAATAGTTCCGTTTTCACTTCTATCGGCAGTCCCACGACTGCTACTGTTTTTTATCCAGTCATACTTAAATTCTGTTATCAACATCTTGTTGTTGTTTTTTATTATAAAATCAGTATGAAATTAACTATTATTCATCATAATTAGAAGTAATTACTAAAAACAGTTAATAACCAAAGGATTCTCGTACAAATGACTGAGTGACCGGTATGTAAACCGGCATTTTTTAACATTATTATTTTAACAAAGTGTTAAAAAAAATGTTTAAGATATTTGTATTATAAAACATTTGGTCACTACACTGATATTATTCCGTATACAGAGCTTCTCAACATCTATAATATGGATAGCTTATGTAGCTTAGCAAAGCGGCGTAAATTAGGCATGTTGTTGTACCTACATAAGCTAGTGAACGGAGTGCTGGATGACAGTGCCTTGTTATCTATGTTGGACTTTGCCGTCCCCCGCCCCAAGTCCCGCTCAGTTGCATTGTTTGTTCCGCGATTTTCTCGCACTAATTTGGGTTACTTCTCCTCACTTAACACAATTATTAGACTTTATAATGAGCACTCAAACTCTTTAGATGTATTTAATTCCTCTTACAGAGATTTTAAGGTTAAAATACTCCTGATTATCAATTAATAGTTAAAACATAGATTTTACATATTGTCATTGTTGTTGTTATTTATATAGTAAATATTTTATTGGTGTTTTATATTATATATAATATATATATATATATATATATTTTTTTACTGAATCACATTTTATAATTGCTATATTGTTATATATATATTTTGTTAACTAGTTTTAGTACATGTTTAATTGATTCCTTTTGGACAGTAGTTTATTAATTCTCGGTTGTTATTTATTTAATTTATTCAAATTATTTGATTCATCTTGTTGTTAAGTTGTTTATCGGTGCTTCGGTGGTGTTCTCAACTTTAAAATGCTCTTTTTTTGTGTACAGTTGATATTTAATGTAGTTGAGCTGTTGTTTTGGATTAAATTGTGTGTGTTTTCTTTGTTTTAAAGTTACCCAATTATATTCATATATAATAATATTAATGTCACAGTGTAATTGGCTTCGGCTGTATTGTAACATTATAAAATATAAATAAATAAATTATGTAGTAAAACTGTCAGTTAATAGGGTACGTGACCAGTGCCGAGTCACTGACCGCACACATAATACTTCATTAATATCTCACTAACTTTGATTACTAGGTGGAGGTCAAACAAATACATTAACTCTAATTACATGATCGCTCCACACACGCAATGTTTCTTACTGTGAGATATTAAGCATGTTAATTAAATAAGAAAATTAAGAAAAATAGTAATAATTATATAAGATTTTGAACTGTTTCACTTGTTGGATAAAACTATTTTTATACAATATTATTGGTTGAGCGTCAGCGAAGCTTATTACTGGAGGGGCTAGATAATAATTATGTTTACAGGAAAGGTTGCCTGTAAAGTCGGTTTTACGGGCGAAGATTTTACGTGACAACGTCTTTTTCTCGGTAGAATATTTATTGATATGAATATTATTAAATTGCACAATAGGAACAAGGAATTGAATGAAAATAAGAATTGCACATTACTAAAATTGTACATAATTTGAAATTAATTAAAATTTGTTATTGTAAATGGTAAAGTTGAATAAAACATTTACTAAAATTGGAATTTGAAATTCTTGCTAAACACAGTTAAATTCTAACTCCGCGCGTGGTGATTGGTCGGTTTAGTTCGTTTGTTTGGTCGCACTGTTATGACAGGTTAGAGGTTATAATTTGTTATTTTAAATGTTTGACTAGCAATACGCGCTGTTTCTTCTCAATCGACTGAATTACGATTGATTGCAGAGTGATTTAAACTAATAATTTACTTACCACTATCAACATTTGTCAATAGTATGACATAACCTTTAAACTCAGTTTCTCAACTTTTGTGTCAATCTAAAAATTAATCAATCAATCATAGTTTGCGATAATGAAATATCAGTGTACAATTATTTACCTTTATTGTTGTAGTTGTTGTAAATGACGAATCTAAGCACTCCACATTTTCACGAATAAACATAGTTATCTGCTTTATCCCGTGCGGCGGAACCACAGTTATCTGCTTTATCCCGTGCGGATCCCGTGCGGCGGACCCACTGGACGGGCATCGTAACGTTACCGGGCGTTACACTTTTTCATGAGTGACTCCGAGCCGCAACCTAATTTAAGACGTTGTCACGTCAAAAAATGTTCTTTCTCTATGTTTGTCTATCCGCATGATATATCAAGACCGAACTGACCAATAGAAAATTGGTTCATATATGTTGATTTCTAACATTGAATTCGTTGATGGTATTGCCCGTAAGTCACGCCTTTGGATTTGGCTGTTTGTAAACGCAAATTTTTATATTTGACCAACGGTTGCAAAGAAAATCGTTAGTTTTAATATATAAAATAAATAACCATGATATGTATAAACTGTTATAAAATAGTAAGATCATGTTAAATAAAACAAACGTTTACTGTTACAACTTATAGACTAGACCTCACATATTGAGTACAATCATATCACATTTAAATATGTAACATAGTAAGACAAGTAGCCTAATGAAATGAGCTATCGGCTTGAAAATTAGCATACCACCAAGTATGACGTACTTTCCACCGTCTTTACACTCGGCCTCTGCTCGATGTGAGTTATGAGTATGAGAACGCCAGGAAGATAGGTCTCTCGGAAGGCCTTGTCCATCACGATTGTTAATTTTCACGTGCTTAATCCATCCGAAGGATCAAGCCTTTTAAAACGTGAATAGGTCTGGCGTGGGGATTGTGTAAGAAATGTAAATATGTTTATTGGATAAAAGTTATTTATGAATATCGGACAATACATTCAAAGCAAGTTAAAAATATTGTAGAAATTCTCTTACATATAAAAAGTATTGCTTACAAGATAGTAACTATGTATGAAAATAATTATTACTTCATTAAAATTCCTAAAAGATTAGTAAAAATTTAAGTAATTGAAGAAAATTCCTTTAATTAGTAAAAAAGTTAAGTATGGGCCAGGATATTGGGTACTACATATATTGAAAAGCTGGCCTAGATAATCCTCGGTCAAACTGGCAGAGGGATAGAGAAAAGTTGTGTCTGTATCTCTGTCTCTGTTCCTCCCTATACAAAATGTAGTAAGGGAGTAACTGTTTGTGTTGTGACTATACAGCTTTAAAATCTGTTCCTCAACATTGTCTCAGGCCTAATAAACACTGGTATGAAGAAATTTACAAACTCTCTTGTATTGAATGAGTTATATTACTTCATAAAGATCAAATGTACTTCCTCCAGAAAGCCTTCACTGTTGGAGGAAACCTGTGTTCTGTAATTTTAAGTCATTGTTACAAAATTGGTTCAATATCAATGACACGTGGTGTGACGTATTCATTAATCATTAAGCTCGCTGGAGTTATGAAAATAATTTCAGAGATAAATAGGTATCTCAGAAGGACATGTTCATCAAAGGGTTGCTTTTAGGTCTTTAACTCATTCCTGGGGACAAGCCTTTACCAGAGGAATAAATCTTCGGGGGTACCATTACGTCGGAAGTTTAAGTATTTTTATTGGATAGAAGTTAAATATGAATGTACTTACTAATACCAAAAGGATCAAAATAATCTTATAATGTCTCTTTTTTACAAACTTTACTATTTAATACATAGCAGCTACATTTTAAAATAAATAAAGATTTTTGAAACGTCATTGGTACTAATTATCATCTAAGTAGGTATTAATTATACATAATAAAGATAAAAGATAGCTCATATAATCATATTTTGTTATTTATTTATATTATATTGTAGTAGAAAGAGCACGATTAGGTGAGAATATTTATATTACCCAAATTGAACAGTTGACCCGGAAAATCCTCGATCAGACTGGCAGAGAGAGACAAATTTCTGTCTGCTTTTCTGTCTCTCTCTATAAAGACTGACGTCACAAACATAGAGGCGAGGAATTGTTTGCATTGGAACTGCACAGCTTTAAAATCTGTGTCACACATTCTCTTAGATCTTAAAAATACTGAAGAGACGAAATACACATATACTGACTTGTATTGAATGAATTACATTAATTCGTAAAAATGAAAGTTCTTTCATATCAGAAATAATTTTAGAGGAAACCGGCTTTTGTAACTATTTGTAAATATTTTATAGAACTGGTTAGATATAAATCCATAAATGACTTAATTTATTATAATAAAATGTAAAGCATAAAATTGTAAATTGTAAAGCAATGAATAAAATCTCTTTTTCTACTAAGACTCAAATTCTGTTGTCTACAACTATACAGGGTGAGGCAGACCACCCGTACAGTACGTATAGCGGCCAAACCAAACGAGATAGATTAATCGTAACAACTTAAACCCCCCTATTCCACCCCAAAGAATTTAGAGAAATTATTTTGAAATCTCTAAAACTCCCTAAAAGGGTAGTTTTTGGGGGGTAGGGGTGGTTTTTAGAAAATTTTCAAATATAAAGGTATGTGGAGTTATACCTCACTTAAAATGTATTTCTTCACTGATTATTTTGATGCAGAAAGTTTGAACCTATCTTTCCGCTTATGTACAGGGTACATAAAAAAACGTTAAAAAATCAGGGGTTTGTGGGTAAATGTATTGCAACTACCTGCACAAATGTAGGGGGACAATATTTTTATTCAGAACTAATGATGAGACGGCTTATCGAAAAATATCATAAATGCCACCCTACCCCAAAAGTTACACATTTCAAAAATACATAGAATTTTGAAATACTTAACAGCCCCAATCTAAAAAAATCAAATAGCAACCTAGGTTGTGGTGTGCATAATTAAAAAGGTCTTTAAAAAATAAACATCTTCTACATTTGAAGTTTGTCTCTATCTCCAATGGTTTCAAAACTGTAGTAAAAAATAGATTTTTTAATAATTTTACTCAATGTATTTATTATAAAAGTCAGTGCAATGTGAAAGTAAAAATCGAATTAATCTACCTAGTTTGGTTTGGCCGCTATACGCACTGTACGGGTGGTCTGTCTCACCCTGTATATCTAAAAATTATTTCTATGAGCCCTAAAGACGTTTAGTTTAATTTAATAAATACAAAATTAAAATTTCCCAAATTCAATTTAAGAAATAAATAGTTTATACATTTTTCTGATTCCAACATTTAATGTATTAATTATTTCTAAATTTTAATATAAATTACTATAATTAAAACTAATTAACTAGTTTATAATTAATAGCAGCCTACAGCTTATAGCTATCCTAATGGGAGTTTATTACGCGACGAAAACATGTTCTACGTTATCCTTTGACAAACCCCCGCCCTCTGATATGGGAGAATGCCGTGGCAATTGCCAAGTGGTGGCATAAAAGGAGAAAACGGAAGTGGGCCTCGCTTTCATTATTAGTTCATGCTAGATGAACTTCTTAAAAACATACTGTGCTTTGTATTAGTTTATTACAGATATCTAACATGTTGGATATTTGTAGATATATTTTTATTTCATTATTCAGAGTTAACAACCAAAACCTAATCTCGGCTGATAGTTGACTAATTAGTTGGTCTTTTAATTTAATCGGTGAAGCCTAAATTAAATTCATTGCAATGAAATAAAGTTCTCGATGTATTATGTTGGCTTCACTTTAATTCATTCGATGGTCCAATAATTATGTGCAATCTTTGACTTTTCTGTTAGACCCTTTCTTGTATTTTCTTTTTATTCTTTTATATCTAGGTTTAGTGGTCTTTTTCTCACCTATTATAACTACATTATATTCTGTAAACACAGTTTTTTGACATTATGTGTGTCATTTTTTTTGTTTTGTTTACCGAGACTTTGTTTACGAGTATTGTGCGTTTTAAACGCGATTCTAATGTTATACTTTCTACCTACTCGTTTAATTTTCTCGGATAATCCCAGCACATAAGGGATTGGCATAAACGCAAATTTATAGCTGCTTTGTTTTTCTGACTCAGGAATGATTCATCTGTTTCGTTTGAACTTATTTATTACTAATTGAGGGTATTGCGTCTAAGACCCGATTCATCTTTCTTAATTTCCACTTTTAATCCATCATTATGTTCAGATAAAGGAATTGTATTGTAACTAACTATAAATAATTATTGTATTAGTATACCCAAGCTGAATCATGCCACACGACTGTAGATGAATAAATTATTATGCTATCTAAATAGTATAGAGTTTCTATACTAACTTTTCAGAAACTTTTTTGTGTTCTATCTTCTAAATATTTCGCCAAAAACTAGTTATGTAGCTATACTTTCAGAGGTATCTTTGTAGGCCAATATATATTTAGCCATATACGATTATAACATGTTTGCGTTAGAAATTTGCCTGGGGAATGTCCCGGTAGTGTGTGAACTGTCAGTATGGCAAATGTGTTTACAAACGTTCTGCAGAAACAGTGTTTGTATACAAGACAGATTTCTTCCAAGCTGTTTGTTGTTGGTAAAGTGGCTTAAAAACAAAGTACACTTTTGAGTAACCTATCATTGTTTTTGCCTAGATCTGTCAGTGAGGAACTGAAGTCTTTGATCACGATTAAATATTGAAGTATATTATTTATATTTAAACATTTTAAAGCGATAAGAATAATGGAAGCGATGCAATAATAAAAAAAAAGTAATTGAACAAACTAACAATATTTTAATCAAAAATTCAGCTTTTAAGTATGTACGAGATTAACAAATAATAAACATAAATATCAAAATAACTACTAAAAATTGCTTAATTTCAGTAAAGATATCAAATACAAAAAACAACCATATGATTGTAACCGATGTGAATTCCTCTTGCTTCTTTGGAGTAAAATAGTTATCGGATATACGAAAATGGATTCTTACCTTAAACTTTATTTCCATCCTGTAGAGATAGTTAACTAGTTAGTCTGCCACATTCGGTGTTATCTCAGTTATTGCTCGAGGAAGTACTCTAACGCTTTAATATCTTGGATTGATCAACACTATTATTCCAATTCGAAGTAGCAATAAAAAACATCCATGAAATCTACGTGTCAGATAAATAGAAAAATCTTCAGAATAACACCCGGTGAATTACTGATGTCCACACAATTGGGTGAACTTGAAAATAACTTGATGACTTATCGGTTAAAATCTGACATTAATTCATCAATAACACATACTATAACTAGATACTAAAGTGCATAAATATTTACTACTAAATCGCATTGTTGGCCAATTCTACTATAATTTATATATCTAATTTTATAAATATTATATAACTTTTAGTTTAGATAAGCTTTCAATCTAAAACTCCATTGTAAAATTTATAAGCAGTAGATTTTGAACAAACATATTAAATAACTAAGATAAATATTCAATTCTGATAAACATAGGTAAATTAATCATACTAATATTTAGCTTTGCGACCATAAGTTGTATTACATTATACCGACACTGGTCCAGTAAAATTTTCAACAGAAAGTTGGCAGGCCTGCTTCCACTGTCAGTTCTCCACACGGCTGTCGTCATTTCCGGTGTTGGTTGTTGCCAGTTTGATAGCGGTTGCACATATACTCTTCTTATTGTTCTTATATTGCGACCTTTTCCTTTGCAGTGTTATTAATATATTTGTAAACTCTTGAATTTCTTGCAGTTAGTACCACTTTTGAATTCATTCTAAACGAAGTTGAGAATACATTTTTATTATTGCCAATTTTTTCTATATTGAAGTGAAAACTTCTTTAGGCGCGTTGAGCGTTTTGGTAGAGGGTAAAATCCTCGGTTCGCGTCACCGACATGCTAATGATACTAACCTGCATGAAAAAGTTAGTCTCGCTGTGTTTTTTAACCGTAGACTTGGCCGCGGACTACTAACCTGCATGAAAAAGTCAGTCTCGCTGTGTTAAAACTGTCCCGGCGGAGTATGAAAACAGACTGCGAAAATCAGTGACCTTTACGGCTTCCTCTCACGATTTAAAAGTGAAGCCAATGTCGTGCAATTCTGTAAGATGCGTCAAATTAAAGCTCTTAATATTGGCAATCTATTGGTTACATATTTAAATATTTAAAAAATTTCGAAATAATTTTGATTATTGTTTACATTTTACATAGCGTTTACAATGACAAGAAAAAAGTAGTAAGCGAGGATTTTTTTTTATTTTTTGGTCAGACAAAATTTGTCAGCGAGAAAGTTGTGTGAAAATAGATGAATATTTTTTTGTAATTTATCATTTTTTTATTGGAAGTTTAGTTTAGCCTGTAGTAGCGTATGAAGTGATGAGTGAACGTTTCTGCCGGAACTGTAGTTGGCGCATTGGCTCAACTAAAACCGTATTAACTCAATAAATTAGTTTATTGTGCAATAAAAATACCTTTACGAAAGAACCAAGTTAATTTAACTAATTTATTAGTTTTAAAAATATTGTGGGTTTAATTGTTATTGCAATTATATACTTTATCCGTAGCAATAACTGTATTATTTACAACGGTGTTCAACTCACTGTTGTTCACTCGGTGTTTACTCACTTGTATTCTATGTTTAACTAACTATTAATATTGAGCAATTACAACATATTTTTATACAGATAAATGAATAATGAAAACAACGAATATATTTTTAAACATTTTTAATATTTGTACGAATATTTGTATTTAAAATTTTGCATTATTCATTTTAATTATGTTTTTAATATTTAACCTCTTCATCATTAAATGAGTATTATTACGGTATAAGATTTATCTTACTAGCGTGGTAAAATAGATTTCTAGTTATTTGATAATATTTTTTCGTGGATTTTAAAATTGGAAAATTAAAAACGCGTCACATTTACAATTACAGATGTACTGCTACTGTAACGTATTGTTAATTACTCTCAACTTAATAGTTCCGTTTTCACTTCTATCGGCAGTCCCACGACTGCTACTGTTTTTTGTAAGTATTTTTATGGCACTACTAAACATGACTTCGTCTTTTTTAAAGGCGTATATTTTTAAACCTTTTAATTTAATGATTTAAACCTTAAATTTAATGATTTAAACCTTAAATTTAATGATTTAAACCTTAAATTTAATGATTAATACAATTGGTCCAACAAGCATTAAATTCTTTACTGAAGTGTCCCTAAGTTACAAGTATTGATTTATTGTCAGTACCTTACTAAAATACCAAGAATAATCTATGAAAAGCCACCCCTCCGCACCGCCACAATCTATTCCCGCTGCTTCAGTACACAAAGGAGGAGTGATGTTGCAATGTTTCAGCTTCTGTCGTACCAACATGGCGGTTCTTTCCTTGTCGATGCTCCAGTCATCCATCTTGACATTCTGTATATTTATGGATCCAGGAATATCCTTACTGATTAATCTAAATCACAATCTAAACTAAATTAACTTTAAAATCTTTTATAACAAGATACTTTCGTTTTCAGAACTTATACTACGAAATGTTAGTAACATTTATCTTAGGAAATTGTAAATTGTTGTCGTTTAGTAAGTTGTCTGATTTTATATATTTATATAATTTCAGTTATTTTTTGAATGAATCATGCAGCAAGTCTTTAATGTGGAGACTTTAAATTTTGCAAGACACTTAGATTTTACAAGTATGGTTCCATATTGCGTATTTTGCGTCCCATCTTCTTATTTTTATTCTTGTCTGTTTATATATCAGAAGGACTTCTAGAATGAATTAGAGATTTGAAATTTGCATGCTACCTAAGCCACGTATGTTATGACACGTATTGTGACAGACTTTTTCCTTGTCTAAGCACGTAAATAACTGATTAATGGTCAATATAATTGTAATGTTGTTTTTTTTATTTGTCTCATTGTTTTACTTTATTTAGGTCCCGTTATACCTTTTTCTTTTGTTTATATACAATACAGATATATACTTCTTATTTATATTTCTTTAGGTTTATACTTTATGGAATCAAAAGTAGAGTTGGGTTATTATATAATGTAATTCCGTATACCTAAATATAACTGAATGAATGGATGAATGAAATAGTCCATTAAGGTGTTTATTTGGGAGAGGAAGTACTAATATTGTTGTTGGACAATAACTTTAAAGGTAGTGCTGTGAAATAACATGTAGGTAACTTCACTGATAATAACAAAGCCCGGAGTGGTGGTGGCCGCCACATTAAGGTTTATGGAGAAGATCTTAACTCAGCGGTAACTTTACCTTTTACCCTTAACCATGCTCTTAGTTGTTGGGCCAACTTCTCATCTTGTTTTAACTAAGAAAATAACTTAAGTCCATAATTGTTTTCTATGTCTATCAGTAAATTTAATGGAGAATATGTCTAAATGGAGCTTAGTTGTTTAAACTGTACAACTAATATGTAATTAATAACATTTTCAAACTCTGACATGAATTAAATGCGTTTTTAAACATTTCCCAATATTTATAAAATCACATTATGTTTTTATTATCCCATTGTAGCTTGTACAAGCATGATATGTGATTGTGATTCTCATTCTTGTGATTTGTGCACGGGACTTGCGTCCTGTGCAGTGACAACGCCTGGACTGGACTCCTTTGGGTATGTTTGAACCCTTGTCTTTCTCTTCTTTACTTCTTTGTTTTCTTTATTTTTGTATATTAATACCTCCCCCACCTGAGGAAAAGGATAGATTTTAATCCGCGAAACGTTGTGTTATACCTGCTATAACCTATAACGATAGCAACTCTCCAAAATCCTGCTCTCCTTTCAAACCACATTAACTTTCCAATTTTGTTAGACTTTAAGAGAAGTGTTTAGAATGTAAGAGAATTAATGCTTTATTTCTAGGAAAGTTATTTTGATTCTGTAAGAATTCTGAATTCGTTAGGACTCACTAGACCTCTCACTTGCCAGATGGGGTGTTTCCACATCACCATGCGTCGGTGTCACCATCTAGCAACGTTCTGTTCAAGTACACCTCACAATTCACCAGCTGTACGAAATGGTCAATTATGATACCACAACTCTTTGCGAAATAAGTGACGGTGCACTAATGAGTAGAGCCTAAGAAGGTCCAATGCCGAGAATAACACTGTTCTTTACTATTATTCCTTACGTTATCTTAATTATGCCTCATATCTGTTTAGTTCAGTGTAACTTTCTAAAATATTTGATTCAATAATAGTTTAGTTGCTAAACATATAATTTAATTTATGTCGTTGTTTAAGAAAACCTCCCTGATTACTATGAGTGCACTATAGTCAATTTAGAAGCTGTATTTACATAATTAGTTAAATAAATATAGTGATAAATACAACAATAGTTAAATAACTAGTTAACCTAATCAAAGTGCACCCTATACCATTCAAGCTGCTCTGGTAAACTACTCACTCTCGCGCTCGCTTGTCAAGAGACTCGTTAGTCGGTATATGGAAGGTTATCTAAAGTTAAAATGACGTCACATATAAGTTACATACACGAGGCGTCACCTTTGTAGAGTTGTAAGGGATATTGAGTACATCTGCATACATACTGTAGCGTACTCTGCGTAATACTTGGACTCTGAAAACTCACTCTTCTCACAGCTACAGGAAAGTGATTCAATATCTACAGTTTTACACACACACACACACACACACACACACACACACACACACACACACACACACACACACACACACACACTTGCATAAAAAGTACATTATAATAAGACTTTACTAATTTAAGTGTGAGATACTTTGCTAATATTTATAGTTTAACTCCAGTACATATTATTTCTATGAGTTCCTCTACAGTTATAAATTAATAATTTTTGTACATATCCGTCAGTACACATTCTTCTATGCAGACATCGCTCGGACAAAAATTATTATTCTCCTACATAGTTGTTTCGTAATTTCTCCAATCCTGCCTCTCGTATTATTAAAAATCGTAAATAATATATATAAATTAGAACATTTTTGTATATAGTATATTGCTTGTAAAAGAGGAAACATCGCTTAAGCTTAGTTAGTGAATATGATTTTATTATAGTTAAATATATATATATATATATATATATATATATATATATATATATATATAATATATTAATATATAATATATTATGAAAGCTCTTGTGTGTAAAACATTAAATTTTTACATTCATATTTTAATTTCCATCAATTTATTTAATTCACAAATTCCGTTTAACAGTTTTGTTCCACTTTTCACAATAAGCTTGATATACATCATTAGACGTTACTTCAGCATTTAAAATTTAACTATTTTTTTTAACTAAACCCGGATATTGCCGGTTTATTGGAATGCCTCAGCAGAGTCTTACAGATTCTGCCACAATTTGCGAGTGAATGTTTTGTCTCACGAGTATATATCATCTTGTAATAACATTAAATAACATAATTAAAAAACCTGTAAAGTATTGGAGAGATCTGAGGAAGAAAACTTAAAACATGGAATTTTGTTTCTTAGGACATGCAACTTAGAAATTGTACCTAGTGCTAGAAGGATCTTGCGCTGCTTCCGGAGTGACAGGATATTTTTGATGGTAACGTTCGGAGTAGGAGCCGCCGCCTGTCGAGATTCATGACGAAAAGTTTAGGGCACTAATCTGAAGTCATGTCCCCTCGGAAAAAAGGAGAAGATAGCTCTGAACCAGTCTCTTCAGTCAAAGCAGGCAGTGAGTGGCACACCCTTATGTCTAGGCTGGCAAGAACCTCTGACTCTTGAGACTGAGAGAACAAACACCACCAACCCCAACAGCCATCTCCTGCAGTAGACTAGACCTAACCTTGCACCCCGGAATCTCGACACTGACGGTTAGTGGTGCTCCTGGACATCCATGATTTTTCCAAAATTTAAGTGGTACATCGCTTAGCTGTACCCTCTGTGGGTTCAACTGGAAATTATAAACCAGAAAGTATTTTTTACTTGCCTTAATGTCCAAAGTAGATGGATTCGAAAAACGAGTTTTTTCAGCCAAACAATGTTTATGGACCATTGAGTTTAGAACATTTCGTTAAATATATGCACTACAAAAGACATATTCTACATATAGTACACATAAACAGATTACTAACAAAAAAAATTAAAATGTACATCTAAATACCAACATATTTTAATGTGATACCTGAGTATGAAGTAAACTATGATATATACATTAGATGATAGTAATATTATGAAAGAGGTTGTTGGCTACAATGAGGAAAGTGACTAATAACATGTTCTTGTTGACAGAAGGAGAAATATGGCGATACAGAGATTACAATTGACATATCATCTGTACTGATGATAGTAACAGCATGTGGGATTGCAGAGGGGATATTAGAGCTAAGAGCTTTTAGATAATCCTCTATAATGAGATATTAAAAAGCTTTAGAAATTCCTTCTTATAAGTAGTTCACACATTCGTAATGATGATTCAAATTTCCATTTCCTTTATTCTTAAAGAACTTTGTAAAGAGATGAACAAATTAGTTCGTTCAGACAGTTCTCTTCAAATATCATTATAGAAAATACTGAGAGAGAGAACTGGGAAATACTAATATTTAATCAGAGCCTAACAACACTAACAACAGATACTAACAAAGCTCTCAGTATAATTCTAATCAAATATGGTGAAGAACGCTCTCGCATCGTCTCTGATTAGATGTGACCTTTTTTGGCGATACCTACAGATTGTATGCCTTTATGAGCTGGGTTATTTTGAAGTTTGTAAAGTTAATAGTTTAGAATCGGTTTTTTGTTACTAACACATATACAGTGTTGGAGATGGCCTTCTTAAGTAATTATAAGTCTTTCTTAACTGATATTTTATTGGCAGTTCAGGTATCAATTATTGTTTAATAGATTCATTACAAATATTAAAAAATTCAAGGGGCAGCATTGTTCAAACTAATCAATTAATGAATTTGGAACGAATTTAGATTTTTATCTTATTCTTTTATTAATCTCAGTTAATGTGTATTGCAGTCAATGTCGTAGTGTAGCGGATACAACGGTTATCGCAACTAAAAGACGAGCGTGGCTACTGCTTGGATGTGTGATCGCAGAGAGATCCTGTCCTTGCAAGCAGCCCACTTTCCCGGCCGTTGATGGTGGTTTGGGAGTCATCTTTAAGCCGTTGGTTCCCAGGTGAAGTGGTAGAGAGAACTAGATACCCCTAACACTATCTGGTAAAATACGGCATCTTTACTTTATTTTAATACGTAGTTCGCTTATACTGATTTGAAGTATTACTTGTTTCTATTTCGAGCAATATGCCATATAAAACGGAAATACAGGAGAGGAATAATTGTTGTCCCATAAATGTATTTTCTTATCAGGAACTGCTTATCACGTTACGTTTGATACCTCCAGGCCTACATTTTTTGCAAAGGAATGTTTGTCTGAAATTGAACTCATGTAAGTAATATTAAATATTATGAGTGGGGATTGAAAATCCTCATCAAAATGTCAAAGTGAACTGTAGCTTAATTTAATTCCAATTAATTCAAATAAAGTGAAACTATCACCGATATAATCAATCCGATTGATCACCGACATATTGCAAATTATTCACCGTACATCCAAATTAGCAGCAGATACGTTTCCTCTTTCTGTAGATTAAAGCTGAATCTGATCACTGTTCTAACATGTTTATATCTACGTAATACCTAATTGTAAAGTGTTAATTTCTGTTATTATATTATTTGCTTATTTTTTTGCGAGGATATAAATATTAGTGTAATAACGTGTAGGCTAATATTTATATAACATACAGTATATTATGTAGAGATTATTATATAGGTTATAAATTAAATAATAAATAAAAAAGGCATGTTGTAAAACGTAATCGCCTTTGGTTTTATAGCGTTAAGCCGATTCACAGGCTCTTCGTTTAGCTTAATTTCCCATGTTCAATTGACTAATGATACTAAAATCTCATAACTTCTTTTGAGTCGAGTCTCTCAGTAACTAATTGACGTAAAATATTTAATACTCCAAAAGTGTGTACACATTTTAAATATAACAGTGAAATATTGATTGTGCACAAGAAATACAGTCTTCTTTTATTTCCAGGCCATTTTTATAAGAACTAAATATCACAAAATTGTCTGTTAAATCATGTGCATTCTAGATAGTATAAACAAGCTAAAAATATAATAGGTTTGAGAATACTTATAGATAAGCAATGCAATATTTACAAATTTTTTATGATGAAAGAACGGAGATTAAATTCACCAAACATGGTGGTTATACCTATTTATAAAGAATATAAATTCATATATGGCTATCGAGAAACATCAAAATTATTAGATATTTGAATTTAACTTTCAAAATATAACAACATATTTTGTGGATTCAGTTTTTTTTTTAGTTGAGTGGATTAATAGGAATACAATACGGACTGAAATTCCGCGCCAAAAGTCACGTTAACAAGCGGAAAGCGGCCTTACGCCAAATGACGCATAAATTCGGGGAACTAAAATTGCTTGTATCTGACTATACGATCACAAATATACGCCAGGGGGTTTTGGAGTTCGGGTATATTCTTAAAGGAAATTCATATTTAATTGTGTTAAAAAATCAATAAAATATCTTAATCATTAATTTCAAAATATAACAAACATTTTAAGGGCTTGGTGTTTAAAAAAAACTTGAGTAAAAGGGTAACAAAGACTCTCGAAGGTAACCTAAAATGTAATACCATATTTGTTATATATACATTTACTAATACGGTGATTACAAAACCAAAATTATATGCAATATATAATATAATAACGTAAAGGTAATATTAAGTTTAAGTGGGTATTTTGTATTATTGTAACATAGCTTTATACATTTCTTATCTAAATTATACCTAGCATAACCAAACAAGTGGACACACTTCTGAGGTTAAAAATCAAAGACTAGGCGTGAACATTAAATCAGAGTGAGTAATAAAAATAGGAAACCCGGTTTAGTTACACTAAGTGTGAAGCACAGATAATAGGATCATAATTCTTTAACTTGAAGGTATATCATATTTTATGCAGACATGATGTTCCTAGTCGAGTGAATGGTGTGATCCGGTGTTAGCTCACGAAATTGAGCAGGGGTATCCCTTAGTCTAGAGTAAAATTGATGCTAAGGAAAATGTTATAGGCCTAGATTGATGTGCAAAGCACTTTTTCCCATAAATGTTAAGAGATGAGGTCAGTGGAGAACACCTCTATGAGGTTTATTGCTGAGATACAGCACGTTGTTATTGTCGAACACCCCCATGTGGATTGTGGTTACAGGGAACACATTTGTAAAATATTGTTTCATATTAACTTTAGACAGGAAAACATTGTTAAATCTGACTGTTCAATGTTAATTAATCGTTGTGTGTATCATCAGTATTAAATGTTAAATCTAATATATTTTTCTGATTTATTTAAATATAAATCACTGTGTCGGCGAAACTACATATATGTGCACGATTAGCTTAATATTGTGATCGAGTAAATTTAAAATTGTATTACTCTTACAAACTGGTTGAGAACTGTATCAAACTGGGATCGATTTTCAGAGAGACATTCTATCAAAGACATCCACAAATCCAATGTCCAATTTTTAACTATATCTGGTACAGTGGCTTAGGCTAACTAAACCTATATTGATGGTGGTAGCTCAAAATCTGGTCACTTCAAAGAGTTTGTCTGCAATTAGAGTATTTATCGTGAGCTCTACCTCCTTTGGGTCCCTTGGGTTATAGAAATTAACTTTGATATTAGAAGAGAAAACTATGTGCCAAAGCTGAAAAAATATTACATAAGTTTCTGGAATGTTTACGACAAATAGGCATTACAGTTTCTCGCTGGAGAAGTGTGTGAAAGCTCTTTAAGAGTCGTGAGTAGCTCGCTTGAACAAACCTGAAGGATATCTCGACGACCTTATTGGTTACGGAGAAGGGAACAGATTTATCGTGGAAGTCGGTCAGTTGAAGAGTTGTTCATTATATAGGATATTTATTTATTGAACTCATATTTTATTCGTCACTATATTTTGAAACCGTAATACTTCTCAAGCGAGGCTCACATATTCTGGCATTATTATAGGTTATGTTTTAGTACCATATGTGACTACTTATTTTTGTTGCCTAATGCCATCAGTAGTTCATGCGATAACACAATTATAGCTTATTATAAAGTGACATATAACTACTACTGATAAATATAATTCAAGGCCTACTTAACAGCGCAGTACTGGCGATCTTCATGATATTACACCCAACGTAAATGTAGATATGAAACATAAATGAGATCACAGGTTTTAGATAAGGCAGAACTTTATTGATTGATACAGAATGGAGTCTATGTCTCCTTTATTATGACGCACAGTTAGGATCAGTGGATATATGTATTTATATTTCTATATAAATATTTAACAAGAATAGTCTAGCATAAATCTCTGTAGAAAATTCACGTTCAATTTTAATTTTCTAGACAGGACATGCATTATCAACAACCATTCATCTCTACCTGACAAATATTATACTATACAATAACTTGGGTGCCTACGAATGCCTCGTAACTCTGTTACGCGTAGACCAGTATTTTGTAAAAAATGAAGAATTTCGTGAGCTTCTTAACTCGTCTGTCCAAAACATCGGCAGAAGTGTTCAAAATATTTGTAACCATGACTCTTTTGCTTTGACGGATACAGAAATATTTGTAGACAACTCTAAATTCAATAAAGAATGCTTTTTCCAGTGCTTTTCTAACAATGGGTAAAGTAACCATCGGACGGTCATTACTATTTAGTAAACGATTGGGATTTGTTTTTCTAAATTAGAAACTGCTGTTTCTAAAATGTTAGAAATACTGCAACTTCGAAACAAAAAATCACCAGAATTATGATTATTTAATATTTGGTTAAAACATTTATTTACCAATATTGACATTCCTATATCAATATATTGCTTTGGGTTTGAATGGTGATAACAAAAATAAATATGAACTATCTTTAGTTGCCATTATTAGAAGTAATTACTAAAAGCAGTTTTTATTCACTCACTTACGCAACATTCTCTCCTAATCCGCCCCAAAAGAATCTCATACAAATGTCTAAGGGAACGGCATGTAAGCCGGCCTAATTTATTCAAACCGTCTATCCAATCTCCCGCAGGTAAACGTAAGATTACCTAATCGTGTCTACCAAACTTGTGATTATGAGTCTTCTCAGTAAACTACCTTTTTTACGTTGAAAGAAATTTACAAGCATCGCTCCTTGCATTCGGATATTGTTTGCTAGTTCCCCTTAAAATAAAGTTTCGTTGCAGTACTTACGAAAACTGCATAAAAATAAAAGAAATTAATAATCTCTCTAGGTTTAATATTAATGTCATTTTTAGTATGTCCAAAGGGCATAAAAGTAGACGGAAAAATATAAATATAGTTCTGTATATTAACATTTAAGGTAATCTTATTTATCTACATACGAGCAGTTAATAAAGAAACTCAAATCAAATATATACCTATGTTAACTAGAAGTAAACATTATTCAGTAAAACTGTCAGCTACTTGGGTACGTGACTAGTGCCCTGTCACTGACCGTACACATAATACCTCATTAATATCCCACTAACTTTGATTACAAGTTGGAAGTCAAACAAATACATGATCGCTTCGTTGTAGATTTTAGTTTTGTATTGTTGGTTTCAAACATGTTAATTAGGCAAAATATTATCATGTACATAGCAATACTTTAATTTGTAATTTAATTACTTTTCGCAAGCAGAGTTGGAAGGATATATCTTAATACAATATTATTGTCTGAGCGGAAGCGAAGCTAACATTCGAGGGGCTGGGAAAATGTATTTCTGTCTGTCTGTCCACACGGTAAATCAAGACAGAATTGACCACTAGATATATTTTGCATGAACCATGATGTCTATAATACAACATCGAGTTTTCGTAGTGCATTTTACTACCTTAGGATTTTGTTACCATGGATATTATGTATTATTAGAAAATGTAAACATTTTAAAACAATATTTAAAATAATAAAAACACATTTGTGTTCTACTAAGTTTATTCTAAAAGGACTAAAAACATTGTTTATGTTGAGAAATAGATTATTTTCCCCCAAAATAAATATATGGTAATAAATATTTGGGTGAAACTCACTATACTTTATAAATATAATTTCTTCAAGTTTCGTTTCATAATAGTGTTAATGACGTAAATTCTATTGAAACTGAAAACAACATTTTTTTCTTTCTGGGTTTATGGGATTAGAGGTATTTATGTTTTCCATATTAGAAAATATGTTATATCTTACTCCAATATGTGCTTTAATAGGTTCACAAATTAAAGATTTCAAAATTACAAGTCCTTTGGGGTTTATAACCATACTTTAATCCATGAGTAATTGATGATACTTTTGCCCGGCCTCCACAAAATATGCTATTACAATACTCTGGCCTGATAAAATCTACAACAGAGGGTTGGCAGGCCTGCTTCCGCTGCCGGTTCTCTCCTCGCCTGGCATCATTTCCTGTTCTGGTTCACTGCCAATTTAGTAGTAGTGCACACAAACATACCTTATTAGAATAAATACAGAAATATTTTTTAGTGAAACTTAAATATTCTCATGTATTTCAAAGTCAGTAATTGTAAATGTATGTTGAATAAATTGTATTCATCTCATTACATTTAAATAAAACTTAAAATATTATAGTTTATAACTCCCATATATTTTTAAGCCACAGCCAATCACATAAATAAGATGCAAATAAGACATATATTTATGTAATGTGACTTAGGTCCGAATACGTATATGTAAATCATCATTACCTGATGTTTGTATATCTACAAACGAAAAGTATTTTACAAAAGGTACTACCATTTTACATTGTATCTCGCCATTAATTATCGTTTTGTATCTATACCGGGAAATTAGTTGGCATTGGTAACACAATTCGGGCCACAAAGAAATTCTGTTTTAGTATCTTATTCCATTTATAAAAATCTTGAATTGGTAGTTTGTTTTTGAGGATTTTTGTAATTTGTTGAAATTTTTTAAATATGTTGGAACCATTATATGGTTCAGTAAACATGAATTATGAATTTAATAATTTTCCATGAAGACTTATGCTTTAAGACAATACACTGGAGGAATGAAACTATATTATCTTTCAGGTCAAGAAATTTATTCATGACTATAAAGCAAGACTAACAACGTATGTGTTGTTAAAGATATTCATATAATACGAAGTACAATTTTCTTCATGATAATAAAGACATTCTTTTAAGCAAGTTACAGAAAAGATGTAAACAATATTTTAGGTGATAAAAACAACTCAATTAGTTATGCATTTTATTCTGGCTACTCTGTATATCCAACTTTACAAACAAGTGCATAATATCCCAAAGAAATATAAAAGTAGGCTGCATTATCTTAATGGATGACGTAGTGCTTGATTTAGACTATGGGAAATAAACAGTGAGAGAGGATTAATTTTCGTGGTTGGAGAAAATATAGATAATAATGTTCTAGAGAAGTGATAATGTTTGGAGGAGAGAACGTCATGTATATTTGAAATTTAAGAGATGACTGTAATATTATTCAATGGAATAAAACGGTAGTGCATTGTTTCTGAATAAGGGAAGAAAAGAAGATTGTGTCTGGAGATGGAGATATCTTTAAGTTACCTTCATTGATATTTTATACGCCTAGGAATGTCTCAGATAAGGCGTGTTTTTCCTGAACCTTTGGTGTGTATTCAAATAAGAAATAAACCTATGTAATAAAACTTACTGGAATTAAATAATAGAAAAATTAGGGAAAGCATAGATATAAATAATAAAAAAAATTAATTATACGACTGGCACTATTACGACTATTCAGACCTGACTTACCCACTAATACACGTCGTTGTCAAAACAAATTTCAGCAAACTCTTTAACCTACCATCTTATTTGCAAGCTGTAGATTTCTAACGCATCGTAAGCTTAGTTAATTAATTTGGTATGATATATTTCATCAATCTTACTTTTATGGTTATTGACTATAATTTTATTAAACTTTCCTCCTTAGGTATGCTAAACAAAGTATAATTAAATCACCTAAGAAATTATTTTTCTCTAATTTTCGGTCAATAGTCTTCTAAAAATGTTTGCTTGGTCAAAGTAATAAATTATTTACTGCAATGTTGACCTATCAAAGTGAATATTCTATGTTGTTCGTTTTTCATCAAATGTGTACATTCATCGATAAAAATGCCTGAAACTAGGGGTTCCCGTAAAACCCTAATCAAATTTATTTCACAGTACTAACAGGATGGTTGTCAGTTGTCAGGAACTTATATGTATGTTAATTTCATTTTGCTGGCTCAAACTCCATGGTTATGAACAGGCTGACACAGTATTAATACCATATCAACTCGGATGTAATCAGTTACTAGCTGATATTAGGTAAAACTGTGGTAGTAACGTTATACATAGTAGCTGTAATATACATTCATTTACCATGACAAACATAAGAAATTAAACTGTTTGCCTTACAGTGGAATTATGTTACAGATATACAGCTATACACGTTATATGTACCAGTTGACTGAGGCAATAACTTTTTACAGTTTACATCGTTAACGTTAATTTCTTCAATGTAAAGGTTGATTAATATGTTCTAGTATTTTGCTATCGACTATTTGCATATTTTTTTATTTTCTCAAAATGTTTTTCCAAAAACTAATCATGCAGTTATAATGTCAAGGATATTCTTGTACGTCAATACAGTTTTAGCCATGGATGACAACATGTTTGCGTTGGAGAATGTGCCTGGAGTATGTCCCGTCAGGATGCAAACTGTCAGTCTGGTTTACAAACATTCTGTCAAACAATCTTTGTGTAAAAGACAGATACTCACAAGTTGTTTGGTATTGGGAAAGTAGCTTAAAACAAAGTACACTTTGTATAAGCTATCATTTTTTGTGTCTAAATATATCAGTGAGGAACTGAATACTGTGATTTGGATTTATGTACGTAATTAAATTACTTATATTTATACATTATATAATATATACCATAAATATATATTATATATATTATATATATATATATATATCTTCATATATTTCTTTATTACGAATTTTTACGCTTTCAGTTCCCTAAAGGGCACCAAAACAATGGAATAATATAAAGAAATAAAATTATCTAAAATCTATTTTAATAAAATAATCGAACAAACAATATTAATTTGTTAACAGAAAATCAGTATTTAATTGTATGAATACGGTTTTATTAAAATACAATACATGAAAATATATAAATAATTATTTAAAATTAATTAATGACAGTGTAGATGTCTAATAAACAAAACATCCTTTTGATTGAAACCGATATGTACACCTTTTGCTTGTTTTGAGTATAAATAGCCCACGGATATACGAATACATACTCTCGTAAAATTTATTTACTTTACAAGTATTTTCATTCTGTAGAGATAATTGACTAGGTGGTCTGCCACATTCGATATTCTTTCTGTTTTTGAGTGTTTTATCGTTTTCATAAGTGATAACTACTTGTTTTATTTTTTATTCTCGCCTTCAGTTCCTCCTCACATACATCGTATTTTCATGTTAAAAAAGTATAAGAATAATTAGTTAAATTGTGATTCGAGGGAAAACTCTAACGCTTTTATTCCGAGGATTCACCAACGCAATTATTCCGATTCGAAGTAAGAATTGAAAGCATCTATGAATTTCACGTGTCAGAGAAATAAAAATAAAAAGTCTTGGTTAATTACTGAGGTCAAACCAAAAGGGTAAACTTTAAAACAACTAGATGATTCATCGAATGTTTAAAACACTCGTTTATCTTACCACTGCGTATAATAACTAGTATAATACTTAATTTCATAGATTAGTGCTAGTAATCACATTGGTGCCAAATTGTTTTATAATCGATATATACATTAAGTTTACATAGGCTTTCAATCTAAGTCTTCTTTTAAACATTTTTAAGCAGTTGATTATTTTAACAATCATATTAACTATTAAGTTAGATATTCAATTATGATAAACACAGTTAGATTACTGATACTAATATTTAGCTTTACTAAACATAACATATAGTACATTAGACTGTGAGCCTGGTCCAGTAAAATATTCAACAGAATGTTGGCAGGCCTGCTGCTATTGTTGGTTCTCCACACAGCTGTTGTCATTTCCGCTGTTGGTTACCGCCAGTTTTATAACGGTTGCACATTTACTTTTCTTGTTCTTGTCTTCCAACTTTTTCATACTCTTCCTTTCCAGTACTATTATATTTGTGAACTCTTCGATAATTTCTTGTTGTTAGTATAACTTTTCGATTCTTTTCAAACGAACTTTGAAAATATGCTTTAGACGTAGTTTTTATCGTATCTCCAAATTTTTAGAGATTTTTTAATATAATTGGATGAAAACAAGAAAAAAAGCTATTTCATCAACAAAATCGTAATTTAAAGTCAATATTTTCAGAGCATTACCAAAAATAACCTTATCTTATTTAGAGGCATATATTTTAAAACCTTTTAATTTAATTATTAATAAAATTTGTGCAGTAAATGTTATACCTTAGATTCAAGAGTCCTTAGGTTATCTGTATTGATTTCTTGTGGTTGTCTTACTAAAATACCAACAATAATCTATGAAAAGCCACCCCTCCGCACCACCACTATCTATCCACGCTGCTTCAGTACACAAAGGAGAAGTGATGTTGCAATGTTTCAACTTCTGTCATACAAATATGACGGTGGTTTCCTTGTCGATGCTCCCCTCCTCCGTCTTAAGATATTGAATATCTCGAAAATACCAGCGGATCAAGTTACTTTTAGAGATTTAATCTTTATTGAAAAGTTAAATGCATCTTGAGTATTGTATGAAATAGTTTTTAGACTTCAATCTTTAATTTTTTATGATTTAAATTATTTAATACACTTTATATTATTCCAGATTTTAAAATAAGAACATACTAGTTAGAAACCAGAAAACCAATCTTCACTGACAAATATTTAACTATAATTTTTACTATAGGGCTTATAATTAATACAAAATAAAAATCCAAAAGTTGTTTATAAATTTAAAAATATATGGCTAAAATGGTAAAAAAAGTAAAGTAAAGAATGTCTTATTTTACCAGGTGAAGTTTGGGCTAAGAAGCCCCCTCTAACACTTAAAATGGTTTAGATGACCTTCGGAAGATATCTAATTGGAAAAGGCAGGGGATCTCGACCTGTAATGCACAATAACGACTCATGTTTAGCAACTGAACTGATCTAAACAAGAAATTACTGAGGGCAGAATTTAGATTAACTAGGAAGGTGGTATACTACAAAACATGGAAAGAAAAGAAAGTACATGCGTCAAGTATATTTCTACAATGCAAATATCCGAATCAGCTATTCTATTCTTGATCTGAATTGGGCCTGCTCGGTAGTCCAAGTCCACGGCTTGTCTGTCATTTTGTCTGCACTAAATTCGTGAAATCTGTAAAATTGTTATGAAGGTAATCTAACAATTTTCTTCAAATAAACATAACTGTAATACGTCCTCTTGACCCCCTACTTTCTGCAAAAAAAGGAACCTAATTCCTACGTCATTAAAGTTACGGTATCAATCATAAAACCGATATAGCGTTGTATATTTACTAAAATATTGAGCCATAGGACATTTTCACATATATATTTACTTTGACTTTATGTAAAGTACCAAGGAATCATATGCTTTGCTTATCCACCAATAACTCACTAAGCAGTTATAATTTAAATCCAGTTTTTTCTTATAGCTCTTGCTGTTTTCATGAATTAAACATTTTTTAGTTAGACACAATCGTGTTGGCTAAACTTTAGCGGAGCCTATCACTTATTAGGGTGGAAATATTCATTTATGTCTGTCTGTCTGTCTGTATATTTATCTATCTGTCTGTCTCCACGATACGTAAAAAACGTACTGATCTATAGATTTTTAATTGTGCGTAATGCTTCATTTCTGTTTGAGGAAAATTGAGTAAGATTACAACACTAGTCAATCCACGGGATTTGGCTCAGCGTTAACGAATATTTTTACATTAGTACTATGGGTAGTGATGAGATAATAGCACAATAAATAAATGTTTAAACAAACTGAATATACCGATAATAGATTAAAAAATGTGAGATAATAACACATGTAATCTAAATATCTCAATACATGCACATCGTTGGGACTGGAATCGTAAATTACAATTATTTAATCACTGATATGATACCTGCTTTAATTAAAATAATCTCAATATATGTAGACTTTAAATTTTGCATGTAATTTAGTTTTCGAAAGGATGAGTTCCATGATGCGTCATTTCCGTGACAACATCTTTTTTGTATCGTTCTTTCTGTCTATCTGACCGCAGGACTTCTAGAGATGAAATGAGCTGTAGTAGATCTCCGCATGAACCTCAGCGAAGCATATTATGACTCCTGGGGTAGGGTAATTCTACCTTTTTTATATGTAGACTTAAAATTTCCCACTGGTACGTAAAGCCCATCTCTAAGCACGTACAGACTCAATTGCTGGTACATACAGTAGTAATTTGTTCATTTATGTCTCATTATTTTATTTCATTTATGAGTTGGTTATCCCTTTCTCCTTTTGTTTATATACAATACAAATGGATTCTTAAAATTTACAACCCTTTACGTTTATAGTTTATATCATTAATAGTAGGGATGTGTTATTGTGAAATGTAATTTTGTATCTAAATAGAACTTATTATTCAATAGAGAACAACAAAGGGCAGTAAATGGTTTAGTAAGGTGTTTATCTAGGAGGGAAAGTACTAATAATGTTGTTGAACAATAACCGTAAAGATAGCGCTGTGTAATAACGTGTAGGTAACTTCACTGATAATAACAAAGCCCGGAGAAAACAAGGAGGTGGAGGTAGCCGTATTGAGGTTTATGGAGAGGATCTTACCTCAGCGGTAACTTTACCTTTTACCCTTGTTCGGAGTGGTTGGACCAACTTCTCATCTTCTTTTAACTAACAAAATAACTTAATTACCTGTTACAGTAAATACATCCGAATAGGGTTCTAAATTTAAAAAAACCTTTACAAATACATAATACATTAAGTTGGAAATAGATGAAATCAAAAATTTGAATTAGATAAATATCTCAGTAATTAAGGGAATTCGGTGGTCCAACATTTAAAATAAATTCGGTCTTGTTAATTATTGATTGGGTACACCTGCTTGTTTAATATTGTATTTTTTCAAACTATTATTTTTATATTGGATATGATTTATCCTTCGCTAAAGCTCTGCTAATGAGCTGAATTATTCGTTAATCGTTAGATACATGTTTTAATTGCTATTTGAGAACTCACAGTCCAAGTAGGCTACTCTGAGTATTTCTCTCCAATTAGTCAGATCCCCACAAGTTCTACACGCTGTAGGCCGGGCATCACTCTCAAGTCTCGTTGAATTCGCTATATTTGTCACAATCCGACATGCAGATCCACCCGTCTGCTAAGCAGATTGCTGCTATTTTAGAGGGCTACTTACTGGCCTTGGTGGTAGGAACTGATCACACTTACCACTTCTAAACTAATATTGGCGTTTTATTCTGGTTTTAAAATTAAAATCTGAAAATTTATGTTACAGATATTCAAAAACATTAGTAAAAGCTTATATTCAGTGCATATAATAATAGATAATTATAAGGTGATATAATATCGACACAGTATTTACTGAGTGTATCAAGTGAGAGAGGATGCAATTATAATAATGAACGTGTAAAGATTTCTTACAAATAAAATAATTACCTACTGACGTGTAATGAAATAAAAACTTTGATCATCTCACCCCGCAATTCAGTTACCAATTGAAATGGAGTATTATAAAAACATAACAGAGTTCCTTTATAGTATAGCAAATTAGTCAAATATAAATAATTACCGTGAAATAAAATACAGCTGTGACATATTCCTCTCGCTATTAAGTTACCAAGTGGAATGGATCATTATGAAACAAATTATAATTTTAAAAATTAATTCTAAAAACTCATCAGTTATGAATTTATTTAAGTAATTAAAAATACTAAACAAATGTCTAAAAATAATAATAACTAGTTCATCTCATCAAAGTGCATCCAAGCTCAACCAAGGACTCTAGTGAACTACCTATCCTTGAGCTCGCTTGTCAAGAGACTCGTTAGTCGGTATATGGAAGGTTATCTAAAGTTAAAATTACGTCTCATATAAGTTGCATTACGAAGCAGTGTAAGAGAGATGAATAGATCTGCATACATACTGTAGCATACTCTGCGTAATACTAACACTCTGAACTCTCACTCATGTCACAGCTGAACTTATATCTAATACTTCCAAACATTCAGTATATACGAAGAATTATTAATGTAACATAACTATACTAATTCAATATTACCTATGCTAAATTTTATACTTGTATTCAATTACACAATATTTCTGGGCCGGTATCTTGTCACGGCTGCGCACGGACATTCACCAGGAACTTTTTATGGCCTCACAAGGACCTTCTCCTCCTGACCCCCGCTTACAGTCAGCCTTTTGAAGGGATGAAAAATGGCGCATAATGTAAAAATAAATATGGTAGGTCGTGTATTACCAATTTTGTATGTATTTTAAAATTTAATAATTGTAAAAAAGTAATCTTAGTTCAATACTTACAGACTAATAGTGCTCTGGAAATATGAATTGCACTTAAACTCAAATTAATTTTGCAAGACACTGTGAATTTAACTTACAATGTTCATTCATTTGATCAATCACTTGGGTATAATAGATATTAAATTTTACTACAAACTATCCATAAAGTTATAAAACCTACCAAAACTAGAAATACTAAACCAAACTATATTAGAATAATGCAATGGATGAAAGGATTCACCCATCCACATTCACCTAGCGAATACAGTTCATATTTTTCTATTATAAAAATACCTCCTTGTAAGTTGAAAAGAAATTAAATACTATCCGCTCAATAATTGACGTATATTAGTTATTCCAAAATGAAAGGTATATACTTCCCTTGTGTTTAAGTAATTCAACTATCATTTGAAAAACACTTAGTACAAATTTTAAAAATAGGATTGCCTCATCAGATATGACGTTTTATTTTATATACTAATGGTTATATTCTGGTGTTTAGTAAAATAAATAATAAGGCTTCGACGGTTTTCCTTAAAAAACTTTACGGCGATAAATAAAAATGGCATTGCCGAATAAAACGTTGTAGGAAAATTAAAAATGGTTAAACAAGAAAAATAAAATATAGAAATGGAGTTTCTGTAACAAATTGAAGTATTAAAGTTTAAAGTAATATTCACGCTTAACGCGTGAAGTCGTCTAAATTTGTATAAACTACACTCAATGGGGAAAATATAGCGAATAGTTTAGTGTAAACATCGTGTAAAGATCGTTGAGTAGTAGTAACCTGCGTGGCTGAAATTTTTTAGTTATGTTAAAGTTATTTTATTACAGGTGAGTTTACAGAAACTCAATTAGGGATTTCATTCCGTCTGTAAGAAAAGCTTTCACTGCTTATAAAAGAAACCACATCCAGAATACAGATGAGTTGTCAAAGCAATTCAATTTGTAAAAGTTTGAGTAAAAAGAGTTCCCCACAATGGATCAAGGTTAGACCCTAGATGTAGGGTTTACACGTAAACATAACCATTACGAAATCATTTGAATGCAATCCGCATGTATTTTACTAACATCCTGCTGCTCTCATATGATTATGTGATTACAGTAGACACCATATGTTATTATAAAATTACAGTATTTGCGTACAAGTCATTTGTTGATTCAATAGTATTTTTGTTTGGGATCATCCAAACCAAATCCATCATCTCATATTTTGAATAAAGACGTACATTATACCTAGTAACCAAGATTTGTGTACAATGCATCTCGACCAAACCGTACATACACTGTGTCACCAATATGGATACGTGTAGGGTACGGTAAGAGAAGAGAATGAGACCACTGAGAGAATGAGGGATATTAACTTTAGACTGTTTTCATGTTCTTGTCTTGATTGAGGGTAATTTGCATTGATAATGTTCCCTAAAGGTGGTAACACTGAGCACAACTTGAGTATCGAATTTCGGTAACCTATTTGTTGTAAGATCACACGTGAATTTTTAGTTTTGTTGTATTTCATGTTTAAAAAATTGAAAGAGTGGAGTTTATTATATTATAACCTAGATTTTTATCAATATACTTTACATGTGGTTTAGCAAAATTTCATATAACGCTATTCACACTAAAGTAAAGTAATACCAATATGATTACATAAGTATGTTAGGTAAATTAAAAAGTGTTCCAATAAAAGATTTTCGATCGATTTTTCCAATTCACTCATTGATGTAGATCAGTTATCACCTACAGAAAAAGTAGATAGTTTCTTTGCTATTTTAGTTTGCTCATATTTTTAATCACGTTTAACTAAAAAACGTAGACAATTCGCTTTGGGTTTGATACATACTGCATATGAATTTCTAATTGGCATCCTCTAAACGTACTTATAAAAATTTAACAATTCTTCATTTAACTAGCAAGTTTAAGAAGAAATAAAAATGTCTTTGTTTCTTACATGCACGTACGGTCTATGGTTCGATAAAACTTAAATAAAATTTAAATGGTTAGTACATTTTATTAGATTTAGACAATTCTTCTTAGTGCCTATGAATGTCCCTTCATACTCAATGTTGTGATGACACAGAATTAGCTCACTATCACATGTACCTAATCATATGGTACGAGGTGGTTCTGTCTGGAAATATGGTGTTACTCAACCTAATAAGTATGTACCATCAAGTTCACAATAGATGAGGAAAATTTAAATGTACGTATTTTTTACATCAAGTAATTTAAACGATATTGATACTAAAAAAAAAAAAAAATAACGGAGATCTATCAGAATAATGGAGTGTACCATACGACAACTATGACGTTGGTACTTAGTATTAAGAGTCGATGAGCAGATCGATGCAAAATATGTTATTGGAACAATTTGTAATTTGCCTAACGTTCTGCTAAAAATATCTCAGAGGGTCTCGTACGCCTTAATGGTAGAAAGTATCCAAATTTATTGTTTCTAAATCAATATTAGTATTTATTTTATTCTAGTTTTTAAATTAAAATGTAAATATATATATGGTTAAAAATAAGCTTTACTGCAGTAATGAATGCTGCCAAAGAGAGATGGTGAAGTAAGTACTAAAAGGATATACATTTTTTAAATATAATTTACTGAGTTTATTCAAGAGAAAGAAGATGAAATGATAATAATGAATGTGTATGTTTACTAAAAGAATAATAATTGCGTAATGCCTTAGGATATAACACAATGACGACCTACCTACTCGTCATCACAGGCACAATTTGAGATGGAGATGGAAACCACACAGAGTACCATTATCAGAGCACAAGAGTCAGTTCATGCATATTTTTCACTTATTTAGTTATATATTAATAATTCAAAGTGGTTCTACAATGATAATAGTATGTTTAAAAAATATGTTTCCTTATAATTTTTAACGTTTACATAAAATAAATAACTGTGTAATTAAAGTAAGGTATTAATATGAAAGCACAGTTGACATAAAAATAACTACTTTACCTCAGTAAAATGTATCTGAGATCGTCCAATCTGATGTAGTAAACTAATCACCTCGCGCTTTTTCTTATGTAATAATGCTATTACAAACGGTATAAAATTTTTTTAAACTTTGAACAGCGATTTCTTACGACTGGATCAACCTTTTGAAGTCCGGTTTGCGGCATTGTTTTCAGTTCAAGTAGAAATTTAAAATGATGAACAACTAAACATAGGCTGTCATTAAATATTTTCTTATAACCCCCGACGGGCCGTCCCCCAAAGGTGAGATCCGACCACTATGTACACAGAAAAGTATCTTACAATTTCCAGTAACGGTATACAAAATTTGGTTATGATATCTCTTGTCGTTTAAAAGTTATAAAGTCGTCCTGATACTTAATGGTCACCCTGTATAACGTTAAAATGACGTCACATACAAGATACATACACGAGGCGTCACCTTTATGTATGTATCTACAAATGTATACATCTACATACATACTGTAGAATACTCTGTGTAGTAGTTGTACTCTGAAACCTCGCTGATATCACAGCTACAGGAGGTCTATTCAATATTTTACATGCTTATACATTCGTACTAAGTGTAATACAATAATACTATACTAATTCAAGAGTGAGAAACTTCGCTAATACGAGTATTTACAGTCTTACTGCAGTGTAACTCCGCCAATCCCGGCTAACTAATTTATCAGAATTTCCGATGGTTTTGACGCAGGTAAATGAAGTACTCACGTGGCGACTGAATAATAAGTTTAATTCCAAATCTTTACTCAACTGTACAATTGGATTTTAAATTAGTGGTATTCAATATTATATTATAGAATAATTTAGAAACAAAATTTGGAAGATGATTTTAACAACGTTACATTAACTAATGGGAGAGAGAGAGGACGCGGACCGAGATGTTACCTACTTATAATTTTGAACGCGACTGACTACCACCGGGTCAGCAGGTCATGCGGCGGTCATCGCCTCAGCGGCCGTGGCCAATCAAAAAGGACTAGGGCCTCTGTGAGAAACTAGCTAGCCCTGGAGTTAGCAAATAGCATCAGCAGTGCACGAGGCTACCTGCACAATTTCAGCTCTATAAATTTGTACTATTTATATTGGAATAATATTAGATTTCAGTTTCTGGGCTCAAAACATTGAATTATACTTAGTTGGTGACGGGTCAGATTAACTATTAATATTGAAAAAATTGGTTTATTTATAAAATGGAATAATTATGTGACCGATAACAATATATTATATAAATTCTGAAATCCTGGTTAACATATGCTTTGACTGGCAGTAGCGATTTATAGACGGGGAGTTACAGCAGTACATGGTACTATTCTGAGTTCATAAAACCCGCACAGTTATATATTAATTTTTTTTTACCTATCCGACAAATAAACTCGCATATGCAGTTTTTTACACTTTTGCATTCCGACAGTCGTAAAAATATAGTTTTCTGTATTATAACGGGACATTAAGAGTGCACCACTACAGGATCTTACAGATTCTGCGGCAATTTACCAGATACTTTTTGTCTTATATACCACCCTACAATTAATAAAACCCTCGGCTACAGCCCCGTATCATATCACAATGAACAAGATTTTTATCATGTATTAGAGAATTATAAGGAAGAAAAATTAATAGTGCAATTAAATAAATGCCTAAATATCCGTGCATAAAAATAATTTCTTAGAAAATCTGATAAGAAGTTGTAAATTATGTCCGTTGTAGGTAGAAGTGAAAAAGGAATTAGTCACCCAAAGAATAATAATAGATCATTGAGTATCAGAGAACGCAATGGAATGAGCACTATAGAAGACATGTTTTACAATTTTCGGAGAGGCAAATCGCTAAAAAGAATAATAAAAACGTACAAAAGCTGAAGACCAAAATATGTTAATTAGATGCCCCAATATGAAACAGAAACATAAAAATTAAAAATCGGATACGTACTGATCTTATGTTTCTGAAATAGACACCACTAATGTAAGAATCCCAAACTGTATTATGCCAAGAAATAAACTAAAAAGTTGTATCATATCATAAATTTCCATAATTTACCACACTAATGTAGCAGGTTCTACATATATTCTACAGTATTCTAGATAGACTGGAACAAAAGTGTGACCAGCGAGAGTAGGTAGCCATGATATCATAATGATATTATAAATGCGTAAGTACCTTTGTTTGTTTGTTTTGTTTTTACGCGTAAACTACTCAACCGATTGTACTGAATTACACATGGACATTCCTACAGTCCCTGGAATGAATATAGGTCTATTCTTATTTCAAGAATCCCCCCGAACTACGCTCTACTGACATTTAAAATGGCGAAAAATCGCATCTTGGTATTTAAAATTTTTATATATTATTTGAAAGAGCCTGTCAAATGTAATCAACTGTAAACATTTTTTATGACAGCACAACCATTAAATAATTAATTTAACTACTATTCATTTTGTTTACATTTATAGTGTGTAATTTCTCTAAGGAGTATCCTTCAATTTTCATCTCATGTTTAGATTTCAACGATTAAGTAAGTACTCATCTACATTAGAAAATGCCTTAAAACATAAGATGATCAGAATTTGGCTCCAAAGATTCCCTTTGAAGCATTCGGCAATATCTATGACAGGTAAAGTTTTGCTAGACTATTCTTTTGAACTAATTTAACAATTGCAACTCTTAATGTTCGAAAATACATAAAGTACTTTTAATTTTATAAAGAAAAAAATCACAAATAAATAATGTTATTGTTAATGTACTTTTAACTTTTACTATAAATTTAGAGGCTGTTATGTAACCCGTCATAGCTGTCTTTTGACAGAAGTAGGCTTCTCTTATCTGTCATATATGTTATCTTAATTGAGAAAATAGACTATGGAAAACAATATACTAAGAACAAATTAAATTACAATAACATTAAATGTACAATTTCTTACGTATTTTCTTGATCTTATTAAGAACATAAATTTATCATTGGTGTCGGAAATATAACTTACTCGAATCAGCAATGGTGATACACGTGCATGGCCTACTAAATTGCATGCAAATGAACTGCTAGCAGAACAGATGTAAAAGAAAAAGTAGTCTAAATATGAGTATATAGAAAACCTCTTAGTTGTCTTTTGACAGAAGAATGCTTCTCATAAGTGCACATAAATTTTCTTGATCAGGAAAAAGGCAACATTTATTATGGAACAAAAATACTAAAACCGACTGAAATTAAAACGCCATAATAAAGTCGTTTTAACGTATATTCTTGATAGAGGCAAGAAGGCAGTTCAACATAGAAGTACACGAGAAATATAATACAATCCAACCAGAAATGTTTATACAGGTCCAAACGCTACGAAATTGCGTGGGAAGCCTCAGGTAACTGCTAGTATCAAATAAATAGTAATGTATAAGGATAAATAATTACTGGCTCTTTACTCGGTAGATTAGGTAGTAATAGCACTGTCTATTATCTTCAAATTACCTTCAAAATAAAACTGATGCTATTGGCTTTAGATTAGCTTAGTATAATTTTAATTAAACTAATTAATGAAGATTATACATATTATGAACCATTCTGGATAAAGGATTTGACATGATCAAATTTTACGGTCAAAGGAATAATTATTATAGAAACAGAATCAATCAAGGACGAAACTATCGAATTGGTAATGAGCTGCGATTTCCCTCAAAGTGCTGACATTTATTCTTTCCCCAGTCTTACACCTACTCATGGTGTTGTATTTATAGTGCTCTCGATTCTGTGCAGACAGCATTCAAATCTATTCTCATCTGTCTAGACTTTATTCTGTTGTTTAACCAGTCACGTATTGTTTAGTTTTTTAAGTACTTATATTTGGTTATGAAACTCGTTTTAGCGTATAGCAAGTTAATTGTAACATTTTCAGTTTTCAGTTTTTGATACGTATGTGGACTTCAATCCTTGTAATGTAGTGTTTTATTATTCGAACATACAAAATGGAAAATATTATAAAACCCTATTACTACTTCAAACTGTCCAAGGTCAATACAAACATTAAACATACGAGTATGCAATTTAGCCTTGTTAATGTGCATTCTTGTATACTGTGTCTTTGACTGTAGTTTCGTGTTTAAAGCTTCACGAGATGGAATTTCAGAATCTACTTCATAATCACTCAATATTATTCCATGAATACCATCATCAAGGGAGTAACATTTTAGGATTACGCATTTAGATAGTGCATGTGTAATAATAAATGTAACTAATGGCGTTGTTTTCTTTTTAATTACCCTCAGTGTATACACTAAGAATCACAGGGAATCAAAAAATCCAATTTTCTCTTTTGTTATAAATTACATTGATACAGTAATAACACATAGAATTATGTTTAAACAATTGAAGTACAAGCGGTTTGTAGCCTGCATCTCCAAAATATAAAACAATCATTGAATCAGTAGAAATTTTGAACATGATATTAACAATATGAATAATCCTTAGCTCCCTCCGAATGTTAAAACTGATTGTTTGAGGTTGGCACATTTCCAACAGGTTTTGTCCATTCCGGTTAGTTAAACAGTTATTGTTGACTTCACCGTGCAAGTGTAAGTGCCTGTGTGCTTGTTTAGTTACCCAGCAAATATTACATTAATGTCAAAATACCGAGTGCTATGGTATTCTGTATTTTTATTTTTCTATTTTACTATGTGTCTAGAAAAAATGTCTAGTTTTCGTATGATGCTTAATTTTTTTTGTAAACACATTAGAACTCTTCAAAGCCTGTAAACAAATAAATACTCATTTAAACATTAACCCTGCTCTACTTGTCGAACGCATTCTATAATAATGGAAAAGAAACCCATTCTTGACTATTTGACAAATTTCATCTATAAAAAACATTTGAACTAATCAGAAACAGAGACCTTGAATAGGGATCCGTTATTTTACGGAAAAAATAAAAACCTATAGGTATATGTACTTTTAGGCTTGTACCATAAATTTAATCTGCAGAATTGCTTTGGTATTTAATCAATACACGCAAAATAACACACACATTATAGAATATGGTTACACTGTTTATACAAACGCATTGAAAACTTTGTCACACTACATTTACACACACAACATAGCGAACCGCAACATGAACAGTCATACGCCAGATTACTTAACGTGATCTCCACCCGTATTAACAGGCGACATATGCTTACTATAACTGAGAATAGAATTAACTGTTTAGTGAAAATTTAACTTTTGCTTTTTTATTACCTTCTTTTTAAATGTCATATAATATATAAAATGAATACAAGGTGAAATAAACAAAGGATACCTATGCTTGTTAATAACATACATTCAGAAGCGTTTTTTCTGGATAAATGCTCTGTTGTTTCGAAAGTGAATATTCATTCATATCTTGAGCTTTACGGTTTCAGGATCCATCTTCAATACATTACATTTATCTGGGATAATGACTGATGTTAGCACTCCAGTCTATGTACAGGGTATTCGTTTCGTTAATAGTTTTCAAGTTTTCAGAGATGGTTGAATGGACGTACAAAAAGAAGCTTCGATTTCTACCTATTTTAGTTCGTACTTTGATAGACGTTTCTTTACACTGAAAATATAGGCGTAAGAGCCCCAGCCCCCATATTCTGTATTACATACCTGCTCCATGTTCTCTATTTTGTAGCAAATAACACGAAGATTGGCTGTACTGATATCACAAACACGTTTAACATATGGCCAATTTTTTATATTTTTTAGTCCTTATCCAGTAGGACGATTGTTGAGGAGCAAAGATTGATGATCTCAGTTAAAATGCATCGCATTCGAAGAGCAATTATTTAAGCTATAAAGAGAGTCAAGTAATTGGTTTAACAAAAATTATTTATGAATTAAATCTAAAAATAAAGTAAAGAACTGCCTTAAGACTTCAGCATAAGCCGTCGTAAATGTTAGATTCAGGAAACCACCAAGAGTACCACTTCCACACCTTTACGAGCGAAAGGCTTTAACAGTAAAACCCCTGCAGTAATCAACTTCAACGCGCCCAATGACGTTAAAACCATTTCACTAATGACGGCGTATACATTTAGAGTTTATGTAGCACCTATTATATAGTTGGGCAGAATAAGTCATGATATGTTTAATGTCAGTATAATAACACTCTTTCTAGGCTATAAATTCAACAAAAACAATGTTTTAGTGAATAAAACGTGCAACGTTCAATTATGGATTTCCTGCGATATCCTTGGTTATTTTATTAAAATTAATCTTGGCTGGATTAGAGATGTTATTGACCACTGTTCAATTTGGATCACCATTGGCATACAAAGTGGAACATATAAATAAGAGAGGAGAGGAATACGCTGATGCAGACTCTTGTTTAACTAATCCTGTTCCTGAACTTGGTGGTCTTCTGGGATCTGGGACCCACAATCTCTTCAACTCCAGAGAATCAGCTTTTAACGAAAAGACTTTGAATTTTGGCCCATATGTTAAATACTGACCTTTAAACTATTTTCTCTCCATAGATTTTTTAAAACAGATTTTTCAAACTATCTCACTTTAATGTAGACTCATGTTTTAAAGGTATGGCTGTAATAACTATGAAATAACACTGGAAAAAAATCTTAATGTGTAAAACATTTTTTATGCGTATCTCCATGGGTATTTAAAATGGATCATTCACAATATGTCTACGATCGAAAGTAAAGATGGAAAATTACTTTTGTTTATCATTTCCCTTCCTGTTCATACGGGATAAAAAGTAAGATAGTCACCAGTATAGATGGCTCGTAAATTTTGTGCAGACTCTTCGGAGTAGAAATGCAGAAATTATTGCTATACTTTGGCAATGTTCAGCCAATGAGATGAATAAGTAACAGTTAATGATATAAATGTAACAGTTAACTTGTACATATATGATCAATTCATTAAACAAAAAAATGTCAACCTGTATGATACTTATGTGAACTGTATGATATTTATGTGAACTGTATGATATGTGAACTATGTCAACCTGTATGATATTTATGTGAACTGTATGAACTGTATGATACTTATGTGAACTGTGAACTGTATGATACTTATGTGAACTGTATGATACTTATGTGAACTGTATGATATTTATGTCAACTGTATGATATTTATGTGAACTGTATGATATTTATGTGAACCTGTATGATATTTATGTGGACTGTATGATATTTATGTCAACCTGTATGATATTTATGTGAACTGTATGATACTTATGTGAACTGTATGATACTTATGTGAACTGTATGATACTTATGTGAACTGTATGATACTTTATGTGAACCTGTATGATACATATGTGAACTGTATGATACTTATGTGAACTGTATGATACTTATGTGAACTGTATGATATTTATGTCAACCTGTATGATATTTATGTGGACTGTATGATATTTATGTCAACCTGTATGATATTTATGTGAACTGTATGATACTTATGTGAACTGTATGATACTTATGTGAACTGTATGATATTTATGTATGATTATGTGAACTGTATGATACTGTATGTGAACTGTATGATATTTATGTCAACCTGTATGATATTTATGTAAACTGTATGATACTTATGTGAACTGTATGATACTTATGTGAATTGTATGATACTTATGTGAACTGTATGATACTTATGTGAACTGTATGATACTTATGTGAACTGTATGATACTTTATGTGAACTGTATGATATTTATGTGAACTGTATGATATTTATGTGAACTGTATGATACTTATGTGAACTGTATGATACTTATGTGAACTGTATGATACTTATGTGAACTGTATGATACTTATGTGAACTGTATGATACTTATGTGAACTGTATGATATTTATGTGAACTGTATGATACTTATGTGAACTGTATGATACTTATGTGAACTGTATGATATTTATGTGAACTGTATGATACTTATGTGAACTGTATGATACTTATGTGAACTGTATGATACTTATGTGAACTGTATGATACTTATGTGAACTGTATGATACTTATGTGAACTGTATGATACTTATGTAAACTGTATGATACTTATGTGAACTGTATGATACTTATGTGAACTGTATGATACTTATGTGAACTGTATGATACTTATGTGAACTGTATGATACTTATGTGAACTGTATGATACTTATGTGAACTGTATGATACTTATGTGAACTGTATGATACTTATGTGAACTGTATGATACTTATGTGAACTGTATGATACTTATGTGAACTGTATGATACTTATGTGAACTGTATGATATTTAGAAGCTGCGAAGGGGTATGAACGCATTTCGGCATGTTCGGTAGTTATTAAGTGCTGAAAATAGATTTTCCTAATCATTAAACTTGATTCCCATATTCTATATTAAGCTTTTAAATACAATATATACTAATTAGTAGGCTAAAGTAAAGTGCAACGATAAAGTACACTTTTTTATGAGAAACTGTGTTACCACTGCGGCATCAATGTGTGTTCTACATCAGTAAGTTTTAGCTAAATCTTTCACTTTTAAATACAAGACTTTTGGTCTTAACTCAGTAAAAGTGCTCTGGAATAGGTAAATGGCGGAGGACATAAAGCATTTATAATAATACTATACTGAGAGTCTTGTTATTGAAGGGATGGGAGCGAAGTATGGTATAGAAATATTTTGAGTTGGTTCCGAGATACAGGCTCAATTCGAATTAAACACCACCAAAGGTACCAAATGCTAGCGAGCAAAAATTAAACTGCGAAGGTCTGGTTCTCTTATTACAAGTCGTATCATACTGCATATTCTAAGGCTTTTGTCTTAACTCATAATTGAACATGTTTGTAGCAAGAGATCAGAGAGTGGGGAGAGCAATCTCTTACTCTATATACAGTGCTGTGTGGTGGAACTGAACCGAAATCTCAATAACTCTTTAGAGACAATTGAGTATTGGTCTCTTCTTGTATATGGTAACTGATATATTAAAGGAGGAAAACTGTGGCATATTTCAGCACTCTTTGTTACATAATTGTAACTCTTTTTTTACTATTCTGGAGATTAAACTTTAAAAAGACACGTTGATAGACAGTAAATATAAATATATTATATTTATATATATATATATATATATATATATATATAATATATATTTATATATATATATATATATATATATATATATATATATATATTTATATATATTGAATTGAATTGCATTTATTCAAGAAATTATACATTTCTGAGGCCCCGCTAAGTACAATACTTGTCAGCGGGAACCTATATAACTATATTTATCTACAGTTGAGATACATAATTATATTTAATTATCTTTCAGGTCCTTAACGTAGTATTTTTAATTTAATTGTGGTGAACATTGGTATATAATATACATACAACAGTGAAATTATTAATTTGGAGTGATTAAAAAATATTGTCTGATTATTGCTATAAGTTAATAAAATACATCATTCCCATAACACTATTAAATATTTAGAACATTCTGTTGATTAATTTTTTAGATAAACTGAAAATTTGAAGAAAAGTAAATAAATTGGGTGAATAGGTCGATTGTATTGACCGTGGCGAGTAGTCAAAAGACTCGGTCAACTAAGTAACTCATTAGTCTTATCAGTTATTACCTATTCCTATCCATTTGTGTAATAACCATTAAAGATGTTGGGTTATCGGAAGAGGTAGACAAATATTACGTACAATTCAAACAAGTTTTCAAAAACGATTAATTTCCGTGCATTGGGCAACAACCAACAGTCATGTCGTGTAGCCTACATACTGACGGATCGAGGTGAATTGATATGATATAAATGTGGTTCTTACAATTGTTACAGCTATTCGAATTTATTTATTTTATAGAAATTATGTATATCAAATTTAATCATTCTTACTTAATAACTTTTCTTCGCATACACGTATTTGAACATATGCTAGCGTACTGTGTGTCGGTTATGTCTTTGTTAAATGTTGTGTAAAGTTTGATTGAAATTATTCAACTGTGTAAGTGGAAATTTGGATATTCAATTTTCCAGGTAAATAACATTATCTTGATAACTATGATATTGCCCCTAATAACTTACATTTAATACTAGATATAATATAAACTATGCTGTTATATTTTAAAGCTACACTCTTAGTTATATTTACATTCAGTGCATAGAATGAATAAAAATTCAAGCAACTCTCAATCTGGCAGGTCTTAGCAAACTATCTATATATGTCGTTTATAACAACAGATAGTAACCGAGTACATAAATTCATTTCTAATATAAGCTCAAATAATTAAACACAACCAGTAATTGTTATATCCTTTAGTAGACATAGTGTACCAGAAACAATACATACAGCACAATGGAGATTACATCTAGAACCATCTTAGAAAATTAAAATATGCATTCCTTATTAAATTGGTAAGCACCGGTTGCGTACTTTACCGGTTGATTTACTTGATGTATTATCAAAGTGTTATACTGTACAGTATTAATGGAACACCAGTAGCAAATTGCAATCATCAGTTTTACGTAAAGTTCAGATTACCTTGTACCTAGTCGATTATTTAATATGTGCATTAAAGTGTGAAATAAGCAAAAATATATTATTTAAGTTTTAAACTGAAAAAAAAAACAATAATAAAAATCCATCCCTGAGGATAACAGAAGTCTAGAGAGATATACTTGAATTAATTAGTAAACAAATAAAGATATCTTATTAAACTGTACACATAACAATAAAAGAAAGCAAAACATTTCTCCGACAGATATATAATCTATCACTTGTAGATAGGTGTCTTTTGTAGATATTATTTGTAATGAGTAAAATTATATATAAATAATACTTAGTAAACATGACAATAATAAATAACAACAATGATCTAAACTAATGAACATAGAAAAACATCAATACAACTACAGGAATACATCTTTGGCATTAACAGTTCTTAAAGATAATAAAATAAAACAATATTATAGTGAAACAAAACAACAACAAGGTCCATAAAGTATCAGGAAATGTTTAGCTTTACCATTAATATGTGTGAACTAACCAATTATATACAGGTTTTTTAAATTTTGTAAAATTATTTTCATTGTAAATGTGGTTAGGCAAGTTATTGTAAAGAGTAGGCACAATAAATTCCACCAGTCTCTTCCCAAAATCCGTTCTTATGTAAGGAACAATTAGTTTTTTTGTGTTTCTTAAATCTGCAGATGCAGTATTAGAGTTTACCATCATGTATTCGTCATTACCAAAGTATCTCACGTATATCGTATATTTATAAAAATCTTGAGGGGTTAATATATTCGCCCTACGTAGATTGCTAATATTTATATCGTCTGGGCTGCGTGTAAACATCAGCTGTAGACTCCTGTTTTGAAGTTGGCAAATCTTATTAAAATGGCAATTCGCTGCTCACCCATACAGTTGTATTCCATATCTAATAATAGACTCAATTAATGCTTTATATATGGATATTTTACATTCTAAATTAATGGTATTTTTCAATCTATAAAACGCAGCCATACATGATAACATTTTCTTTGAATTTTTTCTAAGTAAGACCACTGTCAATTATTATTCCTAAATAACTGCAATGTTCTACCAGTTCTATTTCTTTGCAACTGCATACTGTTACTATTCCATTTGTTGAATTTCAAAAATTTGGACAGGAACACTTGTGATATTTTATTACTGGATTTCTTGCTACATTTTTATTCCTCAAGTGAATGTGCATCATAACCGTCTTCTCCGAGTTCACGATCAGTTCCATGTCATGAAACCATTCACAAACCCGGCCAAAGTCGGCCTGCAACATGGTTTGAGCTGTCGGCAAGCAATGATGACTTGCTACTAGTATATATAAATTATATATATATAATATAAATATATATATATATATATATATATAGCCAATTATCTATTACTACAAACGAGATTCATACTAAGGTTCGTTAAGAACAGAAAAATACGGTACCACACAGTGACCAGAGGCGTTCAGGTTCTTATAAATGAGATGACGACAACGGTAATATGGGTACCAGTTCATGCATTATGGACTGCACAGTTAATTAATGGTTAATTTCTGGTCTATTTTGATAAAGAAGCAATATTTCTAAGTGAATTATTTTTCCTGACGTTGTTAGAATATGAAAATGGGAGGATGATTTTAATAAAATTAATTTGTCCATATACCGTATAAAACTTTAATTAATTAATTAATTATTAATTATTTTAAAACTTTAAATTCTGTTTCTGTTGAATTTAGAGCATGCATTTTCCAAAATTTAACTCCCCTATAACTGTCATTACTACATTTATCGAATGCGGGAGTAGAGGCAGCTGATTACGAGTTGTTGGGGCGAGATTGAATAATGGAACAGATGAACTTATCCTGGCAGATTGCCCAATGGTTGCAGAATGCTTCAAACGATCTGTATTGGAACTCATTGTCTCAACTCAAGGATACAAGAATATAGTTCTAGTCGCTAAACGAGTTAAACACTGAAAATGTATAATTAAGTAAATTCTTACGCAGCTATGAAGCGCAGGTGTGATTAAGGCATTCCCAAATTTAAGCTGTAATTAACCGTGACCTCTTACACACAAACAGCGGGCATTACAGGACACTCAAGTCTAACTCTTTTTATTACTACTCCAAGTACGCCCATTATAGATAGTAGTCATTAGAAAATTTCTAGAGCTACTATGGTACGATACATATCAATGCAAAAGCTTGAGTTGTGGCGCGGTGTTGCCAACTGTAACGGAACAATTAATTATGATCGGTAATCGATTGAATTCAACAATCAAGCGATCGTTACTGCTCATCTATCTTCTTGTATCCTCTACTTTCATGATTTAATTTTACACGTGTTTATACCATGACACGGAACTTAATAATGAAATAAACAAATGCAGAATAATGGAACGCTGAAGAACAAAACTGATTTAAACGATCGAAACGAAGAAAGACCACGTAGCGTCACTTCATGCTGAGAACAGCTGATATGTCAATGTAGCAACGCCGCAGGGGTAAGGGGGTAAGTGGGGAGCTGTAACTGAATTGATATGTCACGTACTTAAACGAATATTTTAATTCTTTTGAACACAGAATGAAGAAAAGTAAAGTCATTAGTTAGTTAATTTACATTCATCAACCGTTACTGAAATTACAATCCGATATTACTATTTATATCAATCTAAGTCATTTTAGAAATATGTCCTTTAGTTTCGTTTTATTTTGTTTATTTAAACTCATATATGGCTGAAACAACCAAATAAAACATAGCCGAATCACAAACTGTAAGAACTATGTAATGTGATGATAGAATTCGGATTCGAGTCCTGGCGAAGCAAAACTTTTTTGTGAATTAAAAATTTGATTTCTATCAATCTGCCTGTGTCTGTCTATCCGCGCGATATCTCGAACACAAACTGAGCTACGGACTTGAATTTTTCATGGAGATTCATTTATATATTAGCAACACTGAGTTCTAGTGTAGTTCATGTCATTACATGCGATTTGGCTGAGAGGAAGTGAATATTGTTATATTGGCCTTATGCATAAACATGATGGAAACACAAAAATAACAGACTAAATAGAGAACAAACTTAATCTAATAATTTCAGATTTCAACTTAATTTTTTTTATTCATAGAGCGTCTTTGACGGCTATACTCAGTACGCTTTCATAGGTCCTCTTTTGCCTGCTTGGAGTGGAAATGTGTTAGTAGGCCATCTCAAGAATGAACTTTAAAGTTTCTTTTTAACCTCAGCTAAACCTGTTACGCTAAATTTTGCGAGGCGTACCTTTATTATTATGAATGTACAAAGATTTAAATTGAAAATGTAAGACAATTTTAACTTATAAAACTAACCTTTTATAATCATGCAAAGTTGAAACAATTTATGTCAGGCCTAGGTGCATTAAACTATAGTTTATTGCCACAAATCAGGATGTAATGATGTGTATCTTACTTATGGTGTACAGAAATGTTATATAATATATGTAAAAACATGAGGTATTCAGTCTTAAGACATGTTTTATTCCTGTCCACTTTTTGTTTCCTGTATGTTAAAAACCAAAATATTTAAAAATATTAGATTGTAAGAACATATTTCTTCTTTTTACAACTGGAGTACTTTAGGGCTTTATCCTTGGACCGTTGCTGTTTTTGTTATTTATAAAGAATTATTTTAACTTATTGTATTATTTCAAATCTCTGATTCAGCCAAAATCAGCATTTTCAAACAACTACAGACATTAAAGGCATTACTAGTAGTGAAAAGAATGGGTAACACTTAAATATTGTTTTTTCTACAATTAAAGTTTTGAAAGAGTATTATTATACTTCCATATCATAACTGATTGTGCCCTGCAATTTTGGAGGTACATAAACTGAGAATTTAAAAGCGGCAGTTAGTAGAATGGTTTTAATGTTATTGGGCGAGTTGATTACTGCAGGATTACTGCTACAAGCCTTCCGCTCGTAAAGACGTAGAGAGTGGTTCTCTTGGTGCTTTACTGAATCTACCATTTACGGCGACTTATGCTGATGTCTTAATGCGGTTCTCCATTGGAATTTAATCACCTGTACTATTAATAGTGTTTTTAGGTTTCATTAATAAGTAATGTTAATTCAAAACTTAATTTAATTCAAAACGGTTAATTTTATACGAGAACATCCGTCGCTACATCTCAATCGTCCTACTGGATAAGATCACAAAGGGTTGGACTAATATTTTAGTAACCTAAGCAATCAGTGAGAGAAATGAAGAGCTGCTTGAAACATGTTGGCGCCAGAATAAATTACCCAATCATGGCATAACTGTCATTTTGTTGTTGTGAAAAACTTGCCCAAAGTATATTTATTGGTTATGTCATGTGCTTCAAACCAGGGACAATTGAATAGGTTTTTATACAGACAAAATGCCTTAGACCTCTTAAACCAATATTTCCGTATAAATAAGAAATATATATGAAAAAATATTTCCGCCATTATTCAAAGGGTATTAAGTGGGGGTCACATTAATTTTCAAATTGCAACCCCTATCTTGTGCTATGTCATTTGAAAGGTCAATTAAAAAGAAACATAGTGACATGAACAAGACATATCTACGACGATTTTAGCAAGTTTTCCATTAAACAGACCTATAAAATGATATGTCACAAGATAGGGGATGCAATTTGAAAATATAAAGTGACCCCTCTCTCCCGCCCTTTAAAAATGGGGGCGAGAAATATGTTTACCCTCCAAAAAGTCTCAATGTGTTTTGAATATACGCAGGCGTTTCAGGACTTAAATTACACCCTGTATGATAGTACTAACTGAAAAATGTGTAAATAGAAGCTTCTTTCCCTCATTTACTCAAATAATCTCTGGAAACTTCTATTTGTGCTGGAATCTGATGTAGTGTTATCAACGTGTAGCTTTGTGACAAAACCACAGCGACTGTTTTTGCATTTGACGGATGCAATAATATCTAATTTACTGTCAATTGTTAACCCGAAATGGTCATAAACACATGAGTTTTATTTTATCTAGGAATTAACAGAGCCTTATTCAAGGTTCATATTTTTTATTTTATTTTTAATGTTTATATTGATAAAATTTATCACACACTCAGGACGTGTTGTCTGCTACTGTAATGAATTAGAGCTGAGTATAATCTTTTTAATGAGAAACCATATAAAGGCTTTGTACGAATAATATAAGATTCCTCAACACATATTTAGAGAGTATAAAGTATAAAAGTATAGAGCACTATAGCACTCGGTATTATGACCTTAATGTGAGAGTTGCCCGGTAAGCAAACAGCCAAACAGCCACTTATACTAGCACGGAGCGACCAACAGCAACTGTTTACTCGACAGTAATGTACATAACCTGTTGGAACCGTGCCAACCTCAAACCGTCTATTGTTATTACAATGTCTATTGTTCTACATTCTGGAGGAGCCAAATTAGGTTTTATTTATAATGTTAATATAGTATTGCTATTCCTCTCAATCAACGTTTCAATCAACACAAGTTTAACTATATTACGAAGGGATGACCATGGAACGGAACTACTCGAAGATCCATCTTACTTCTTGTACCTTACTTTTTCAACCTGGAAGCTATCAACCTAAGCGCAACTATTCTAAAAAATATGGTCTGCTTCCATTGCAATAAAAAAAGCTACACTGAACAAATTTTTGGATAAGCGTTATAGTAGGGGCATTTATTTTTATCACTTCAGGGGCTGACATATATTAGGAGAACAGTTAAAGTTGTAATAAAGAATCTGAATGCAACCCACCTATATAACACACAAGGAATCTATTTAAAATAATTTATATATAATTTAAGGAAAAAGATGTGCCAAAGGCTCCGGGTTTGAATCTCAAAGTTTTCAAATATAAACCTATAACATAAGGCCTATTGCTTTAAATTTCTACTTTTTCAAAAATATATTACTGTTTAAAAATGGTGGACCAAAAAATAACGAAATAAAAGTTTTACGCAAAACCCAGTATTTTCTACAAATTTGGAAACAAAACAGTGAAACCAACAAATTCCAATCTGAATTAAAATTATATCTCACGTAAAAACTTATATTAAAATTCGCCCACCTACAAAGTTGGCATACATCAAATAATTCATATGGAAAGTTACATCATGTTTCACTTTATTTTACAAGTCTCTGTAAAAGAAAAGTTTTACATTAATGCATCTATCTCTAATAGTTCCTTAGTGATAACTGACTGTTTTCTGAAACAAAAAATTAAAAGTATGTAGTTTTACTGCTGTAGACTATAGTTATTAAACGTCCTATTGAATAATATGCCACACGGTACGTGCGTTTAACACTTTGTAGAACGGTACATATTGGAGCAATTAAGTAATCAATATTTAAACGTTTATAAATGGTAATCTACCTCATAAAAAGTTGCATTGTTCAAAAATCTCCTATTTCTATATTTTTAAATTAAAAACAAATATAGCACTTTGCGCTATCAACGAAATATTATCATAAAGTACAACCTAGCTTATACTGAAGTTAATTCTCATCAAATCTTCGAATTTCAAACATCTTTGAGCCCTGTTTAATAATTTAATGTCCCGTAAATCATTCCTTAAATCCACATCACAAGACACTTGCTAGAAGCTATCAATAATATTATATTATTTGAATAACAATACCTTAAGTTTAGTTTGACAGGTGAAAACTTCTTATTAGCTTTCTGAATTGGCTCCCCAGGAAAGAACAGTATTTTATGCCACATTCCATACTATTGGAAAGGCATTGAAAGGCTTTTTGCCAATGATACTATGGGGAGTATAACTGAAATGTCGACCATTTCTGTAATAGTGAGTCGGCCAGCGAAACAACGTCCCATCGTGTAGTAATGGCTGAGATCCTTCCTTGGGGGAATCATAAGACTGTTTATAGCCTAAGACGTTGGACTTGGCTTTATGAGTGGAGGATTATTTGTTTTACTGCAGTTTAATCTAGTTTATGTGACTTAAATATTATATGGGACTTATGCAACTTTAGAATGTTTTAAGTACCTTATATTACAATATACACTCGTATGATGGTTTTACGGATAAAAAAAAAATAAAAAAATTTACTCTGGGAGGCTCTGATGTCGAAACCATTTAAAGAGTGCGGTTTGAGCTTCTTCGTCGCCGAATGTTTTTATCTGTTCAGAAGAATCTGACTCCAGATTTGACGAAGGAGTCAAGTTTGTGTGGCGTCTGGTTTCACATGCGGAAATTTATATGTTCATCATAAATTTTAAGTACAACTTTATACAATTTTTATTTATTTAAACTTAAATAAATCTGCGTGGCTCTTATGAAATTCAATTATTAACACAATCTATACTAAATAGTTACATCAAAATTCAAGAACGTTAAGAACGTAAAATTTTAAAGTAAACGTATAATTATGATTATATCAACGTTAAATTAGTCATATATTGAGTAATAACAAGTTATGTATACAATAATATTTCACAGTAATGTATACGTAGAAATGTTCTCTTGTATCAGTATTTTGGTGGAGTAAAATCCAATTTGGAAACAATTTAATTTCCATTACCGGTACGCAAAATTTTGACCTCAAAATAGTTTACTTGATTAATGCTTTGTCTATTGCAAATATATCAAGGTTTAACTAAACCGCTTAAAAAGTAAACAGACAACCGTATTATTAAATGTTTAGTAAAAGTATAATTCCTTTATCTTCTCCCTAAACAGGCAAATAATCGGAGAGTTTCTCCTTCTCTGAGGGTTGCGGATGAGAAAGGTCGACGTCGGATGTCTCGAGAGTTTGAGGATGGGTATATGCGAGTAATGGAGGCCGGAACACCACATTAACAGCGGACACTAAATCACCAAGTTCATTACTTCCGGTGAAATACGATACTGGTATTAATTTTCTCACCCTCCACTCCGTTAGAATTGCATACACAAGAATGTATAGATCACATTCAATGTTAATTTATGTTTATCTCATTCTCAATTATGAAATCTTCTTGGACACTGGTTTGTAGTCAATTTACTTTATCTCTCTCTATGCATACTTAAACATTTAATTTTATAATGAAAAGAATAACAAATTATAACGAGTTAAGTACTATAGCTAACTATTAAAAATTCCCAGCATCTAGTTAAGACTGAGATTAAGTTAAAAACTTAATTTTAAACGACACCTTGGTAAAAAGGTATTTTGTAACTTGCAAAACTGTTATAATTAAAATAAAGTGTAGGCCTACCGCTATCGTGGAGAAAACCTGATCAACTGAAATACTTCATAATAGTTCTAATTGTATTATAAGCTATTCTAATGAGACCTAATCCTGAAAAAGGGCGGCTGGAAACCAGTTGTAAGATACAATTTATACAAAAAATATGTTCAACTTATTTATAGTTTGTTGGCTATACTTTTGATAGAAAAAGTAAATAATATATCTTAACTCTTGCAAAATCAGAGATTTATATTTTACGTCGTAACATTTTGGGTCATTCACGTTCAGTCTTCTGTATCATATAAGCCTACGTTGTTAATAGCAAACAAAAATAAACAATCTCCATACACTTGAACTTAATACTTGAAAAATAACTATAAATAAGTTGTAGTGAATTTCAATTACGAAAAATTAATTCGGACCGCAGTCTGTTGCTTATTGTGTTTATCAATAATCCGTTGTATTATACATTACTCTGTACAAGAAATAGTCATTAAAGTACGTTTAAAATTGGCAATTTAAGGTATATTATATTTCAAATTTGACGTATGTCACTAAATTACTCAAGCTACCCTCAAAAATAGTGAACTACCCATCTAATTTTAATGTACCTTTTACCACATTTCCCTCTATTTTCCCCCTCCATACTCTCTTTTGTAATTCCCCCTTTAACAGCATTTTCAATTTCGTGTACTTATCAAAATGTCCTAACTCCTTTACAATATCAAGTCAACAGAAGGGTACATAAATGTTACAAAAAACAGTATTTTTTATGTATTACATTACTCAGAGAGCAATCTTTACGTATTGCAGATTTTGATAGGTACATGTTGTAAGTATAAACTTCGTTTCATTTTTTTTTTTTTTTTTTGAGTATACAATATACTAGAACTCCGACTCCCTTCTTTAAAATGCTCAATGTGCTTGCTTCCTTCTTAGATATTGTTGCATTTAAGTAATTGATATAGAAAAATTAAATTGATTTTAATTTTGTGTTACACTTCTATGAATGTATGGGTTATTAAATTCTGGATATTAATTTTTTATTCGATTTCTCCCTCAAACAACAAAATACTACAATGTCAACTGGTTATTTAACAGTTTCTGAAATAAACTCAAATTTATAAATGTAAATGTTTAGATTTTAAGACCAAAGTAATAAAAATTATGAACAAAATATATTTAATTGCATAAAAGTCAAAAAATACATTAATGTAGATATTATATTTTATGGACACACTCAACCTCCACATATGCAGATACGTGTAGGAACCACATTCACCCTATAAACATTTAAAATACATTAAAACACAAGTTAGGTTCGCTGTGGCGTCACAAGAGCCATTAGATAGTAGACCGATCAATTAATAAATAATCAGGTGTTCATACTCTCGAGATTTGAATACTTTGGGATTTTTATCATTTTAAGTGTCTCACGAAGACTAATTATAAACTTGATCCCAGCTTATGAAGGCATTTGTTCGAAATCTGCTGTTCCACGTTTGCTGGATCTTAAAAATGTCTCTAGCGGTTGTTTCATAACCATGTATGTCTGTCTCTGCCCAGTGCCAATGTACCTTTGTATCGATAGTACAGATCACTTTCCAAGATATATAAAACAGTCAGTGCCAATATGCCCAGCTCCCAGAAGGGTTCTAAGTGATATTTAAAATACTAGGAAGTTTTAGCATGCAACAAGGTACTTGCTATGTCACACCATAACCATAATCCCCTCAAATTGATTTTCCATTTTGGCTTTAGGAAGACTCATGTATTTCAGAGTCAATCTTTTAATATGTAAATTATTAAATCCTAATAATTTCAATGTTTACGATAGCAGACCTGTGTCGATAACATATATTTCTCTTCAATATTCCGACATAAAACCACAGATTATGTTTACTGTAAGCTTTAAGGTTAGAACCTACACTGGGCGAACGATTTTAGCTCCAATTCAGTTCCTCAGCGTCTGAAATTTAAACTCAATTAAACTCAACATTTCCACTGAATCAAACCATGTCTGTATTAAAAGGTAACTTGATCTATATGCTTAGTTTGCTGCGGAGGACAACGGTTGGGAGTAGGTGGGGTCTGTGCAAGGCCAAGAGAAATAGAATTGCCTACCCTTCTTCTGAAGTGCCATACTAAACTTCTGGCAACCATTTCATCTCGTTGCTGTTGCATGGAACGTACTAGTAAAAATTATTAAAATTGACAATAATTTCAGGATTATCAAAGAAAGTTATATAATTTGAGAAAATTACCAAAGCTACTATACCAATAATTGTTGAAAAGTAGGAAATTAATTAATTTTACGGTCAGTCAGATATAAAAATAAAAGATCGTCGTTTCCTAAGTCTAACTTCTATCTCTGCTGTCCCTGCACTTTAGTACATGTCAGTTCGGTCCGATAAACATCCAATTTCCTCCGACCTCTTCTGACTTTCATTATGTTTGTAGACCCCCTCCTCTCAATATTCTGTGCTAATGTTTATTCTATACCTTTCGCTGTAATATTCCACAGCTGTACATCATCACAACAGAAATACCCGCAAACAAAGCGAATAATAAGTCAAAACGAACTGTAAAACCCCTTATGTGCTATCTGAATAAAGTTCTTAGTCTTTTTTCTAAAAGATCCTTATCAAGTCTCCACAACTAAAAATGCTGTATAAGGGGTCATTCAGAATCGCTAAGAGTATATCAAAAGGCATATCGATTTTATATTCACAAGTCAATGGCAAAGGATGTATTTTTTTACCACGCGAATTTATGGCTAAGAAGCCCCCTCTAACGTTAACTGAGAAGCAATAGATTATTTCTAAACCACCTCATTAGTGCCCATTGGGTCGGGCAGTCGGATCCTTCAAAGGCAGAATAACTAAGCGGTCGCTTATCCAAGCAGGTAGGCCTGCAGTAGGTACGCTCGACGTTGCTTGATTCTGTAATCTTGCGATCACCACCTTACCAGCTGAAATGCGCCATTGGCAAGGATGTATTCATAGTGTACTGTGGAGAGACGGCCGTGCGCCATCTCAATAAAAGCCATTGCCCTCTTGCTAAGAGATGCTCCTAATCAATTAACCAAGTACATAACCGGAAATGCTGTATAATTTTACTTCATTAATTTTCACTACTTTTTAAATTCATACTAATATTTTTAATGAACATATTTTCTATTAGTGATTTCTTTATAGTATATTTTGTAATTATTAGGGTAATTGTGTAAAACCCTTTAAAAGAACAAAAGTTTAGTTTTAATTTCAGTACATTTTAGTTTTCCTTTGTTATTGAACTATAAATTTCAATCCACTTAAACATTGGAATAACACAAATTTCACGAGCAAAGCATTTATTTTATAAAAGTGCGTAATACATCATAGAAATTTAAAACAATTGGATTTAATCTTGGCTTATCAGTGAGTCAGATCTAATCGTTGTAGTCAAAGTAAAAACCTTGTAACTGTCTATTAATTTTGTTCTGATTGAGCTATATAAAAATATTTACTGTGCTCGTAAAACTAAATGTTTCTTATTTTTAGAGCATCGAAATTAGCACAAAGGGCAGCGTGCAAGATCTCTAAGTTTTCAAATATTCCATTCTAAGCGTGTTTGATTGTGTAATCAGTTTTATTTAAAAACCACAAAGTTGAACTTGCTGTATGGATACAGAAAATCTTTCTCAACGATAAATATTCTCGACTGGCGTTTTATATATCAAAGTTGTTGGAGACCGTTGTCTGGGATAGGAACAGTTGTTATGCAGATATCTCAACCGAGGCTGTGCAGAGGAAATTGAATTCGTGCATGACCTGAAAATATTCAAAGCCGGTTGTTGTCGATGTGAGAAGGTCCTGCCTTTCTAGTGTTTCGTTTCCTCATACTCTAGTACTCTTTTAATATGTAGTTTATACAACAGCAACACAATAATACGAAACGTGCTGGGTCTTCCGAACGATATTTCCATTAATTCCTCACATATTGGATATTTTTAATAACTATTTAGACATTAAAGAAAATTGATGATAATATTACATGAATATAAAGTTTTCTCTACAATTGAGTGGTTTTTTATTCCAACTTAGCTTGTTTCAAACCCGTTAAATCGTATTGGTTTAACTGCTGTATTCTCGTTTCTCCGAACTATTTGAATCTGTGAGGTGATCTGGTGCCGTTTCTAGATTGTGATTTGTGTTGTGTGATTTGTGAGATACAGAAATGAATGTGTATCTCATTAATAAGCGAACATTAAAACATGCCTTAACATCGTAACTTTAGATTACTACTTTAAAAAATGTATAAATACAAAGTTAAAAAATTAAAATACAACCAGCGTCAACTAATTATTATATTGAAATGAATGTTTCACTATGTAAATAAATAATTGAATAAAAAGTAAATCTACTATACAATCGGATTTTTAAATACTAAAACAACTCATATGTTACGAATCATAGTTTAGATACTATAGAAATAGTAAAATTAACTACCTCCTGTTGAGTGATTTGAAAAATATTGTAAGAGTAAATACAAATGTATAGAAAAAATGCCCAGCACGTGTAACTTAACTAATTTTTCTGACGAGGTTAGATGCAAAACTTCAATTTATTGTCCTTTGCAATAACTTTAATTTAATTGGGCTATAGGTGTTACTATGTCACATGTGCAAATAGTATTATGATTGCAATCAGTTTCAATACAAATATATTTACTATCAATTTTCTAATTGCCATCATAGTTATCTCTAATTATCTCTAACACTAATGTAAAATGTAACACTTATCCAAATGGCATGGTGACATGCACCATCAAATTATAATTCATGTTGAACTTCAAATATATAGGTTACTTTGTTCTTGAGATATCGTGTAGACAAACAGACAGATAGGAAGACAGAGAGAAATAATACTTTCCAAGCCCCAACAAAGTATAACAGGATTTCCGACATTTTCCAACGTCGAATGGAACAACCATTCTCGTTCGCCTTTCGAGAAGTGGGTCTCTTCTCTTCTTCAGGTGCCAAACACGTAGTGCATAGAAAAAGAAACACAAATCAATGTATAGCGATAGACTCGTAAAAGTAAAGGATTGTACGTTGAACCGGTTTAAGCACGTATAGCTATGTGAAGAATAATTACAAGTCCTACTACACTAAATAAAAGTGCGCGACAAAAATCACGCTATGCGCACCACAGAATGTGAGATATTGGAGAAATATCAATATCGGCACGTTGTTTAGCATACGGTACATAAGAAACAAAAGTTACTTTAATTGTGATCTACAATAAAAGTAACAATTCATTACGTGTTAAATTTCTAAAGGATAAAAATACGTGTGAATATTAAAAAAGCTCCAAACAAAAATAGTTAAAATTAATTTTACAGTTTTATGCAATGAGCTCTGAATATCTTAAGATTACTCTGACTGGACAGTGATAAATAATAACAATTAAAAACCCTTAAACTAATTTATGAAATTTATTTTGAATTACATGATTTTAAATGTAAATAACTTCATCTTTTACCTTCTGCTAGATTGGATTATATCGCCTTTTGTCTTTTAAGTCACGTAAAGTAACGCCCTTCAATTCTCCACTACCCCTCACCCTACCCTCCCACCAATACACCTCCTTCACATGACCTGCACGGAAAGCACACAAGAGAGAACTCCGCCTTGTCATCAGATTCTTTTGTTTAAAACACGCACGTCGCATGTTATAGAAAGAATATTTTTTCTAAAAGTATGGAAAAAACGTTAGTGGTTTTAATTATTGAAAAAAAGTAGATGATTTTGCATACATTTTATAATATTAACTAATATAATCTTTTTTGTTTTCTCATCCATATTAAATTGAAAAATAAACATTTTATATTGTCACAGAGCTTTTTCATTATGGGATTAATATTTTATAGGGTTGCTTATTATTTAATGATAACACCAAGCTGCTTATTAAATCGATTATAACCTCAATTTTCCACTACTCTTTTATATACTACTAATTTATTTCGGGATTACATCATGAACATTACAAAAATTAGTATACTTGCATCAAAAGTTAAAATTATGCCACTATACAATTGTGCAAAATTAGTGAAAATGTTATACTTCGATTCACAGGTTTAACTACTTCTTGTATTTATTAAATTCATTATTTATCATAACGAAAACTGCAAAATATTAGAAACAACTCAGCCTTTAACTCAGTATATTATTTAAACAATTGAATTAGTAACACGAACGTAATAAATAGTTTACGTATTTTGCCCTGTCATGACTTTTAAATGCCATTTTGCTTAAAAAGATTCCTTTACATAACTTGTTGAGTAAACACTATTATTATACATAGTATCTGTACTATCGTCGTTTCTGTATTATGATTTGTAATAAATTCAACAACATTCGATATTTGATACCGTCATAGTCTCGACTCTTGGATTTGGAATCAATGGCAAAAACTCGGTTGCTTCACCGTCCCATGGCATCAATCAACTAAGAACTTGATGAGAAAATGAAAATACTCTAGAAAAAACAAGATTACACTAGAGAGCTGTTGGATGTATCCGACAGAACTCTTGTGTGGTTTAGGTGTCTCTTATGTCGAAAGTAGTTCGATTTGATCGTCTTTGCAAACGCCTATTTTCAAAATCTTCACAAGGACGTGGATTCCAGATTCCAGAAGTCAAGTCTGTGACAAAGTCAGATTTCAGACGATGCACTATGCGAAAGTTGAAATAGGGTTATACTGCACATTCGCATTAAATCAACAATTCCCACGTGGCTACGTTATGTGGGAAAATGTAAACAATAACAACATTTACTTAGAGTGGATAGTCTGCATGGAGAAAGAGACGGGTTTTGTTCATAGAAAATTTTTTTTGTAGGGTGTCACGGCTACTCCAATTGTGATTTAGACATGCCGGAAAACGGCAGGTACCGGGTTGGCCCTAACCCTTTGCGCTCGTGAGTGTAAGGGTGCGTGCAAGGGATTACCTAGCTCTTCAACGGCAATCCTTTCTTCCTTATCCTATAGTACATGGCAAAAGATTACTAAAATGCCAGCCACAGATTACTCAGGAAGAAATAGGAATCAATAACAGAGCACTAAAGGAATGAAAGCATGAAGCAATGACCGCGAATACCAAGGAACTTTTAGAATGGACGCTCTTATAATTTATTTTAAATGATGTTTTCAATCATTTGTATACTCGTGGGAAAACCCTCTTTAGATTTATAAAATCGAATGGAATCTTACCACAGCTAATATTACTCACTCAGGTATCAGAATAACGGAGACCGCTATTTACATAAAAGTAGAATTTTGAACAATGGAAGTGGTTCATTGTTCATTGAAGGTTTAGTGTCTTAGCTCAACATCAACAGTCATTTAAACTAGAAGAGATAATGTTACTTATGATCTGTATTAGCGTTTGTGGTTATTTATTTTGTCTTTACAAATCAAATGTTTCATTTTATTAACTGCTTTACCATCTGCAGTGTAACTTGTTGAGTTGTTGTTTAACACATTTCATATGAAAGTAAATGATTTGTCCAAATTAAAACATGGTTTATTAATTATGTAAATTGTATTCATAAACATTAACAAATGTATTTTATAATCTTTTAAGAAAGTGCTATCGAACCGAATATTGATTACAATGAAATAAGTATTACTAACTAGAACAGGATAATATACCACTTCAACAATTTCAATCAATTCTTAACAGAATATTTTGAGTCGCAATTTTTATTTATTATAATACAGAAATACACGACAATTATGAATTATATGCGAACAATACTAAAATATGTTTTATAACAGTCTTTAAGTTTATACTTAAAGTTACATAGTAACTTTATCTTAGCTATTTGCATTACAGTGTTGACCAAGCACTGCATAGTTAATATTTGCTAAATTGTACAGTTAAAAGTCTATTTTACTAAAACTTTTAATTGTATGTGCATACTTCCTTACTCAGTGCTACAGTAATTGCAGAGCAAGTTGAATTGTTACTATCTAGTTTAATTTGTGCTTTCACAATATAGATGTAAGCAAATGGAAAACAGAAATCAAATCAATTTAAAATATCGTTTTCTCTCGTAAATCAATGTTTATACACAACATTTTATTAAATTTTACTGGCTCTTTCAATTAATTTAGGTACCATCTTGAGATTTCTCGATGATTTAAAGAGTAGTAGGGCGTAATCCAGAGGGGTATTCGAAATAAGAATAAACCCATACCCTAAACAGGGACACTAAGAATGTTCATTTAAAATTTAAGTACAATCGTTTGAATAGTTTAAACGTGAAAGCGATAGAAACAAAAAACTCAATTTTGCATATAAAATATTATTAGAATAATGGATTTAAACTGTTAATTTTTAGGTCTGTTTGTTATGGGTTACTTTTAGGTTTCACTAGTTTTAATCCTTGAAAGGGAATAGCGTTAAAACTATCGCTGTTTGGTAACAGAAACCAATCAATCCTGTGAACAGGAGGTGGGCCCTACTCCACAAAGTACATAGCTCACGTTTAGCGGTGTTTGATGGCAGAACAAATGGACAGACGTTTATTGCACGTAATCAACATTGTTGTTCCAAGTGGTAGGCTACACGCGCAGCACATTGAGCGGTCAACCAGGTCCATTTTATAATTCTCAATCAAAATCGAGAACACTCAGCGATGTAAAATAAATGTGTGAATACGTGCGCGTCAGTCCGTTAAAGTCTTAAATAATATTGTTTTCAATTATCAAGGACTACAGGAAATATGTCGTGCATTAAGAAATCAACGACATATTTTATCTTTTTATAATAGGTGGAAATGAAAAGATTAAGTTTCTACGTTGTTTGCGAATAACATAGATAAAATAACGGTTTGGAGTTAGGACGTTCCCAAATGCTTATGTCAATTCCGGTTAGTTAAACAGTTAGTACTGGCTCTACAGGGCAAGTGTAAGTGCCTGTGTGCTTGTTTACTTACCCGGCAAATATCACATTAATATCAAAATACCGAGTGCAATAATGTTCTGTATTTTTATTTATCTATTCTAGTGTATGTATAGGGAAAATAATATTTTTCGTACCATGCCTTCTTTTAGTAACACATTACGAAATTCAAAGCTTGGAAACAAATACATACTCATTAACCTGCTCTAATTATCGAACGTATTCTATAATAATGCTAAAAAATCCTTCCTGAGTATTTGAAACATTTCACACATATACAAATTAAAAATTAAGCACAAATAAGAGACCTTGAATAGGCGCCTGTTATTTAACGGGAAAAAATTTAAAACCTATTGGTATACGTACTTTTTCTATTACAGCATAATTGAATGTACAGAATGGCTTTGGTTAAAAAAAAAACGTAAAATAACACACATAATATAAAGAAATGGTTATCCTGTGTTTAATGAGGCAGATTACAAATTTAGGACTCTGCATTTTCAAGGACAAATTAACGAACCGCTACACGAACAGTTAAACGACAGATTAAGTTACATAATCCCACCCAAAGCAACAGGCAATCTATCCTACGATCATTCGATCTATGTTTACTATGACAGAGAATAGAATTAAATGTTTACTGAATATTTAACTGTCTTTTATCATATATCATAGGATTGAAATAAAATATGTAATACACAAAAGTTACCTATGCTTGTTAATCACATATATTTAGAAACTTCTTTTCAGGATAAATGCTCTGTTTTTTCCAAAGTTAATATTCATTCATATCTAAAGTTCACTGATCAGGAGACATCTTGATTATACTTTATTAATAGATATACTTTATATTAATAGATTAACTTTATCTGGGATTAGCGCATAGTGACTGAGATTAGCACACCAGTCTATGTACAGGGTATTCGTTTCGTTGATGGTTTGCAAGTTTTCAGAGATGGTTGAATGGACGTACAAAAGAAGCTTCGATTTCTACCTGTTTTAGTTCGTACTTTGATACACGTTTCTTTACACTGAAAATATAGGCGTAAGAGTCCCAGCGCACATATTCTATACTACAAACCTGTTCCATGTTCTCTATTTTGTAGTAAATAACACGAAGATTGGCTGTACTGATATCACAAATACGTTACCTATATGACCATTTTTTAATATCTTTTAATCCATAAGCAGTAGGAAGATTTTTGAGGAGCAAATATTGATGGTCTCAGTTAAAATGGTACAGGACGTATTCGTATTGCGTATTCGTAGAGCAAATATTTAAGCTATAAAGAGAGTCAAGTAATTGGTTTAACTAACATTATTTATTAATGAAATCTAAAAATAAAGTAAAGAACTGCCTTAAGAATTCAGCATAATCCGTCGTAAATGTTAGATTCAGGCACCAAGAGTACCACTTTCCACACCTTTACGAGCGAAAGGCTGTAACAGTAAAACCCCTGCAGTAATCAACTACCACTTGCCCAATGACGTTAAAAACCATTTCACTAATGACGGCGTATACATTTACAGTTTATGTAGCACCTATATAGTTGAGCAGAATAAGTCATGATATGTTTAATGTCAGTATAATAACACTCTTTCTAGGCTATAACTTTAGAAAAAAATGTTTTAGTGATAAAACATGCAAATTTCAATTCTATATTAGCCTTTGGTGTCCATAGTCGTTTGATGATATTATACTTGGCTATATCACAATGTTTTTTTGACCACTGTTTGATTTGTATTACCGTTTTCAAACAAGGGGCGAATATTAATAGTAGAGAAGAGGAATACGCTGATACAGATTCTTGTTTAACTTATCCTGTTTCTGAACATGAGTGGTCTGCTGGTATCTGGGCCTAAACAATCTCTGTAATTCTATTAGTTATCTTATTACTCGCAATGAAAACCAGCTTTACCGAAAATACTTTGAATTTTGGCCCATATCATAAATACCGATATTTCAAAAGATTTTGCAAAATATCTCATTTTAATATAGACTCAGGGTCTAAATGCATAGCTGTAATATAACTGGGAAATGGTACTGAAAACAATACCTCCATGCGACAAGGTGTACCTTTAAAATGCACGATCTACAGAATTTTTACGATTGAAAATAACGAAGGAGAATTACTTTTTTAGCATTTCCCCCAGTTCTTATGGGATAGTAAATAAGAGAGTCACCAGAATAGACGAGTCGTAAAGTTTGTGTAGACTCTTACGAACAGAAAGGCAGATGACATAAATTATTTTCTTCTTCTAGCCGCTCGTGTAGTTGACCAATTTTTATTATAATAACACTCTTTCTAGGCTATAAATTCAGCAAAAACTATGGGCCTGGACAATCTCTGAAACTCTATAAGTTGTCTTATTATTCCCAATTAGAACAAGCTTTACCGAAAAGACTTTGAATTTTGACACATATGATAAATACTGAACGTTAAATAATTTTCTTTCTATAGTATTTTTTCAAAAGATGTTTCAAACTATCTCACTTTAATCAAGACTCATGTATTAACTGTATAGCTTTAATAACTAGGAAAGAGAATTGGAAAACAAAAATATATTACTATATGTACTAATAAAATGAGTCATCTACAAAATTTCTACAATCGAAAATAAAGAAGGAAAATTACTTTTTATTCAGCATTACTCCCCAGTTCTTATGGGATAATAAGTAAGATAGTCACCATTATTATTTTTTCCTACTAGCACCTCGTTGACTTCGCCAACGCTCAGCCAATGAGATGAATACGTAACAGTTAATAATATAAATGTAACAGTAAAATCTTATATATGATCAATTCATCAAACAAGAAGAAATTTTATGCTTAAACGATTTTATGATATTTCGAAGCTGCGTAGAACGTATTTCGGTATGTTCGGTAGGTATAAAATACTGAGAATAGATTTCCCTGTTTGTTCAACTTGATTCCTATACTCTAGATTAGGCTTTTATATTCAATATAGACTAATTAGCTGGCTTAACAAAAGTAAAGTGAAACGATAAAGTACTTATTTTTCTGAGTAACTTTGTTACCACTGCGGCATCAATGTGTGTTCTACATCAGTAAGTTTTAGCAAAATATTTTACTTTTAAATACGAGACTTTTGGTCTTAACTCAGTAAAACTGCTCTGGAATGGGTAAATGGCCGAGGATACAAAGCATTTTTATTAATACTATACTGAAAGTCTTGAGATGGGAGCGATATTTGGTATAGAATTATGATTTGATTCTGAGATAAAGGCATAATTCGAGTTACAAACGACCAAAGATACAAAATTCAGGGGTGTAAATAGTAAATATGCGAAGTTTTGGTTTACTTATTTAAGACCTATTATCAACGCTTTTGACATAACCCATAAATGAACATGTTTGAAGCAAATTATCAAAGCGTGGGGATAACAACCTTTTACAATATATACAATGCTGTGTGTTGGAACTGGAAAAAATCCTCCTAAAACTCTACGAAGCGTTAGAAAAAATGGAGTGATGGTCTGTTCTAGTATATGGTATCTGATATATTAATGGAAGACCTCTCTGGCATATTTCACTACTCTTAATTACATAATTGGAACTCTTTTTTCTGGAGTTTAAAAATAAAAATAAATACATTAATACAGTGTAAATATTTAGGCCAATTAGTTATTACTACAAACGAGATTTATTCTATGGTTCGTCAAGAACAGAACTATACATTACCAAACAGTCACCAGAGGCGGCCTGGTTCCCATAATGAAATCACGTCAGTGGCAATACCTGGGTCCCACTTCATACATTATATTTTGATAAAATGCAATCTTTCTAAGTGTCTTGGTGGTTTTAGAGTATAGTTTTTTCCAAAGTTGAATTACCCATAACACTTTAATCACACTAGATCGAACGAAGAAGGGAGTAGGGCAGCTGATTACGAGTTGTTGGGGCGAGATCGAATAATGGAACAGATGAACCTATCCTGGCACATTGCCCAATGGTTGCAGAACGCTTCAGACAATCTGTATTGGAACTCATTGTCTCAACTGAAGGATACAAGATATAAGCTCTAGTCGCTAGACGAGTTAAACACTGTACATTTATAATTAAGTAAATTCTTACGCAGCTATGAAGCGCAGGTGTGATTAAGGCATTTCCAAATTTAAGCTGTAATTAACCATGACGTCTCACACGCATTAGAAAATATCCCCATTTCTAGGGCAACTATGGTACAAGACATAACAATGCAAGCCTGAGTTGTGGCGCGGTGTTGCCAACTGTAACAAAAAAACTAGTGATTGGTAATCGATTGAATTCAACAATCGAGTGATCGTTACTACTCATCTTTATTTCTCATATATCTTCCTCAATCCTCTACTTTCACGATTTAAATTTATACGTGCTTATACCATGACACAGAACTTGAACTGAAATAATGATCAAATAAACACATGCAGAATAATGCAACGCTGAAAACAATACTGATGTAAACAACCGGAACGAAGTAAGACGCATTCGCGAAACCTCATACTGAAAATCAGCTGATATGACAATGTGGCAGCGCCGCAAGGTGAGGGGTAAATGATTCTCGTACTATAATAGATATTTTAACTCTTTTGAACACAGATTGAAGAGGAGTGAAGAGCACTCTGATTCTTCAATTCACATTCATCAACCGTTATTGAATAAAAATTAGATATTTCTATTTATACAAATTTAAATTATTTAAAAATTTGTGTCCCTTAGTTTGGTTTCATTTTGGTTATTTAACTCATAAATGTCTAAAACTACCAAATAAAACATAGCAGAATCACAACTAGTTGTAATGCTGCAATGTTGAAAGCTGTAATGTAGTGGTAGAATTCGGATTCGAGTCCTGGCAGAGCAAAAACTATTAGTGAATTAAAAATTTGATTTTGTATCAATCTGCCTCTCTCCTGTCTATCTGCATGATATCCTGAAAACGAACTAAGCTACAGACTTGAATTTTGCATGGAGATTTATATATTAGCAACACTGAGTTTGATAGTAGTGCATGCCATTACACGTAATTTAGCTGAGCGTTAGTATACATTGTTATATTGGCCTTATGGGTAAACATGATGGAAACACAAAAATAACACACTAAATAGAGAATTTTAAACAAACTGATTCTAATCATTTGGGATTTCAAATTAATTTTTTATTTGTTGATCCTCATTGAAGGCTATATACGAGTGTAACTCAGGAGGCTTCACAGTTTCTCTTTTGCCTGCTGGAGCGGACATTTGTTTGCAGCACATCTCGACAATGAACTTAGCGAAAGTTTACATTTAACCTGGGCAAAGCCTACGTGACACGTGGGGTCTGGCGGTGGTGGCGTACGCCTTCTTTTATTATTATGAACGTAAAAAGATTTTAATAAAAAATGTAATAATATTTTTGACGCAAGAAACTAACATTCTAAAATCATGTAAAGTTTAACAATATCTTTCAGGCCTAGATGCATTAAACTATAATTTTTTGCTACAGACAAGGATGCAATGATTATGTATCGTACCTATATTCTACTGAAATTTTATATAATACAAGTTTCATTACTGTCTACTTGCTTCCTGTGTTTTTAAAACCAAAAAAATATAAAAGATGACTTGTCAGAACACATTTCTGGCTTTTTTGAACTAGAGAATTTTGGACTTTATCCTTGGACCATTGCTGTTTTTGTTATTTATAAATGATATGATAAAACATATTATATTAGTAACAATCTCTGATCCAGCCGGAATCAACATTAACAGACAACCATGGACATTAAAGGCATTACTAGTAGTGTCACAAATGTTTAATATTAAAATATTGTTTTTTTCTAAAACTAAAGATTTGAAAGAGTATTACAATACTCACATATCATAACTCATTCTGCCCAGCATTTTTGAAGGCACATAAACTGAGAATTTATACACGGCAGTTAGTAGAATGGTTTTAATGTTATTGGGCTAGTTGATTACTGCAGGGATTACTGCTACAAGCCTTCTGCTCGTAAAGACGTAGAAAGTGGTTCTCTTGGTGCTTTACTGAATCTAACATTTACGGCGATTTATGCTGATTTCTTAATGCGGTTCTCCATTGGAATTTAATCACCTGTACTATTAATAGTGTTTTTAGGTATCATTAATAAGTAATGTTAATTCAAAACTTAATTTAATTCAAAACGGTTAATTTTATACGAGAACATCCGTCCCTGCATCTCAATCGTCCTACTGGATAAGATCACAAAAGGTTGGACTGTTAAAGAGAGTTCCAAATATTTTAGTGACCTAAGCAATCAGTGAGAGAAATGAAGAGTTGCTTGAAACATGTTGGCGCCAGAATAAATTACCCAGTCATGGCATAACTGTCATTTTGTTGTTGTGAAAAACTTGCCCAAAGTATATTTATTGGTTATGTCATGTGCTTCAAACCAGGGACAATTGAATAGGTTTTTATACAGACAAAATGCCTTAGACCTCTTAAACCAATATTTCGGTATAAATAACAAATATATGAAAACATATTTCCGCCATTATTCAAAGGGTATTAAGTGGGGGTCACGTTAATTTTCAAATTGCAACCCCTATCTTGTGCTATGTCATTTGAAAGGTCAATTAAAAAGAAACACAGTGACATGAACAAGACATATCTACGACGATCCCAGCATGTTTTCCATTAAACAGACCTATAAAATGATATGTCACAAGATAGGGGATGCAATTGGAAATATAAAGTGACCCCCCTCCCTCCCTTTAAAAAATGGGGCGAGAAATATGTTTACCCTCCAAAACGTCTCAATGTGTTTTGAATATACCCAGGCGTATCAGGACTTAACTTACACCCCGTATATGATAGTAACTAAAAAATGTGTAAATAGAAGCTTCTTTCCCTCATTTACTCAAACAATCTCTGGAAACTTCTATTTGTGCTGGAATCTGATGTAGTGTTATCAACATATAGCTACGTGACAAAACCACAGCGACTGTTTTTGCATTTGATGGATGCAATAATATCTAATTTACTGTCATTTTAACCCTAAATGGGCATAAACACATGAGTTTTATTTTATCTGGGAAGAAACAGAGCCTTATTCAAGGTTTCTTTTTTTATTTTATTTTTATTGTATATATTGGTGACATTTTTCACACGCTCAAGATGTTATCTGCTACTGTAATTAGAGCAAAGTATAATCTTTTTAATGAGAAACCATATGTTATTGGGTTTTAAATGGTCTAATATGAAGGCGTTGTACGAAATCTATAAAAATTCCTCAACAAATATTAGAAGAGAAGTATAAAAGTATAGAGCACTATAGCACTCGGTATTCTGACCTTAATGTGAGAGTTGCCCGGCAAGCAAACAGCCAAACAGCCACTTATACTAGCACGGAGCGACCAACAGCAACTGTTTACTCGACCGTAATGTACATAACCTGTTGGAACCGTGCCAACCCCAAACCGTCTATTGTTATTACAATGTCTACTGTTCTACTTTCTGGAGGAGCTAAATTATTTTAATGTTAATATTGTGTTGTTATTCTTATAAGTTTCAATCAACACAAGTTTTCCTATATTACGCATGCATGTGGAACGGAAACTACTCTAACACCCATTTTAATATTTTTGGACCTTAACCTTTACCTTAATTTTATTTATAATGTTAATACAGTGTTGCTACTCCTCTCAATCAACGTTTCAATCAACTCAAGTTTAACTATATTACGAAGCGATGACCATGGAACGGAACTACTCGAACATCCATATTATTCTTGTACCTTACTTTTCAACCTGGAAGCTATTAACCTAAGCGCCACTATTCTAAAAAAATATTTTCTGCTTCCATTGCAATAACAAAAAGGTACACTGAAAACATTATTGGATAAGCGTTACAGTAGGGGCAATTATTTTTATTACTTAAGTGGCTGACATATATTAGGAGAACAGTTAAAGCTACAATTAAGAAACTGGATGCAACCCACCTATATAACACACAAGGAATCTATTTAAAATAATATATTTAAGGAACAATCTTGTTCCTACATCTGTGCCAAAGGCTCCTGGTTTGAATTTTAAAGTTTTCAAATGTGAACCTATGACATAAAGCATATTGCTTAAAATTTAAACTTTTTTTAATATATTACTGTTTAAAAATGGTGGACCAAAATATAACGAAATAAAAGTTTTACACAAAACCCAGTATTTTCTACAAATTTGGAAACAAAACAGTGAAACCAACAAATTCCAATCTGTATTAACCATTTAAAATTAAATCTCACATGAAAATATATTAAAATTCGCCCACCTACAAAGTTGGCATACATCAATAATTCATATGGAAAGTTACATCATGTTGCACTTTATTTTATACGTCTTTGGAAAAGAAAAGTTTCACATTTAAAGCATCTATCATCATCATTAACACAGTAATTCTTTCAAGTTCAGAATTCAACATGTAGAAATAAAATAAGTAACACTATCTGTCAGAAAAATAACCTTAAACTGATGTTGTTTATAGCAACTTAACCAATCAGCTGATGAAATGCAAGTGAGTAGTAAAGAGAAAGTCAACAGTAGATTGTTGCAACCGGTATGATAAGAACAAGGGAAATTCCAAAGCATGTTGACTCATGTTACGATAAACAGGACAAGACAGTTAATGATTGAATGCTGTCTCAAGTTTTTACACACGTCTAGCATACTGTCAAACAGCCGAAGGTGAACAGTTTGAACACCTGCTACATTAAAACAGGTAACTGTTTTTAGAATTTGCGTTAGTGTTGACTCATCTTACGATAAACAGGACAAGACAGTTACTGATTTTATTATTGTAAATTTGTCATAAAATCTGTTAAAATAAACGTAAAGACCTCTAGTTTGCATTATTGGATTTCTTTTTTTATTCCCTTTAAAATGAGGGGTTTGTATTTAAAAATGTTTAGTTACCCTCCTTTACTCCCCTTTAGAAAAGGGGGACAAAATTTTCAACAACTTGAAAAATTTTAAAAATATGTTATAATAGGTAGGATTAAGGTTTCACATAGATATCTCGGGCCGTTTAAATTATATCTAGGTGTGCCAGGTCATAAAACTCACTCTGTATAATTTAAGGAACAAGATCTGCCAAAGGCTCCGGGTTTGAATCTTAAAGTTTTCAAATTTAAACCTATAACATAAGGCATATTACTTAAAATTTCTTGTTGAGAAAACAAAATTACAACAACTACTTTTTCAAAAATATATATCTGTATAAAATGGTGGACCAAAAAATAACGAAATAAAAGTTTTACACAAAACTCAGTATTTTCTACAAATTTGGAAACAAAACAGTGAAACCAACAAATTCCAATCTGAATTAACCATTAAAAATTATATCTCACGTGAAAATTTATTAACATTCGCCCACCTACAAAGTTGGCATACATCAAATAAGTTACATCATGTTGCACTTTATTTTATACGTCTTTGGAAAAGAAATGTTTTACATTTAAAGCATATATCTCTAATAATTTCTTAGTGATAACTGACTGTATTCTTAAACAAAAAATTCAAAGTATTATAAAAGTTTTATTGCTGTAGACTATAGTTATTAGATGTCCTATTGAATAATACACACACGTACGTGCGTTTAACACTTTGTATAACGGAACATATTTTAGCAATTAAGTAATCAATATTTAAACATTTATAAATGGTAATCCACCTCATAAGAAGTTGCATTGTTAAAAATCTCCTATTTCTATATATTATTTGAATTAAAAACAAAGAATAGCACTTTGCTCTATCAACGAAATATTATCATAAGGTACAAGCTAGGTTATATTGAAGTTAATTCTCATCAAATCTTCGAATTTCAAACATCTTTGAGCCCTGTTTAATAATTTAATGTCCCGTAAATCATTCCTTAAATCCACATCACAAGACACTTGCTAGAAGCTATCAATAATATTATACTATTTGAATAACAATAACTTGAGTTTGGTTTGACAGAATGAAAACATCTTATTAGATTTTTTAATTGGCTCACCAGGAAAGAACACTATTTTATATCACCTTCCATAATATTGGAAAGGCATTTTAAGGCTTTATGCTAATTCAACTATGAGAAGTGTAAATGAAATGTCGACCATTCTTGCAATAGTGAGACGGCCAGCGAAACAACGTCTCATCGTGTAGTAATGGCTGAGATCCTTCCTTGGGGGAATCATAAGACTGTTTATAGCCTAAGACGTTGTCGGACTTGGCTTTATGACTGGACAATTATGTGTTTTACTGCACTTTACTCTAGTTTATGTGACTTAAATATTATATGGGACTTAAACAACTATAGAATGTTTTAAGTACCTTATATTACACAATACACTCGTATGATGGTTGTACAGATGAAACAATGCAAAATAAAAATGTACTCTAGGAGGCTCTGATGTCGAAACTATGTAAATAGTTCAGTTTAAGCTTCTAAGTCGCCGACTTTTTTTATCTCTTCAGACGAATTTGACTCCAGATACAAGGAGTCAAGTCTGTGACAGCGTCAGATTCCAGACGCTGAAATAAGAGGAATTGAACTGAAGCTGAACTTAATCCTTCCCATCATAGCTCCTGAATGTGAAATAAGAGATAGGCGTTACTATCGTGAGATTAGATCAAGTAACTACTAGAGTTAGGTAACGCTATTCTCAATCTTAAAAATTCTTCTAAGTACCCGATACCCTGTCTAAGAACATGAAAAATATGTGTGATCCTAAAGAAATAACTAAGTGAAGGAATTGTCTTTTTACTTATAATAATTGCATTCGGAAAATATATGTTCATCAGAAATTTTAAGTACAACTTTATTCAACTTTAATTTATTTTACCTTAAATAAATCTGCATTGCTCTTATGAAATTCAATTATTAACACAATCTATATTAAATAGTTGCATTCAAATTCAAGAACGTTAAGAACGTAAAATTTTAAAGTAAACGTATAATTATGATTATATCAACGTTAAATTAGTCATATATTGAGTAATAACAAGTTATGTATACTCACAGTTATGTATACGTAGAAATTTTCTCTGGTATCAGTATTTTTGTGGAGTAAAATCAAATCTGGAAACAACTTAATTTCCATTACATAAAATTTTTACCTGAAAATAGTTTACTTGATTAATGCTTTGTCTATTTTAAATCAATTAAGATTTAACTAAACCGCTTAAAACGTAAACAGACCTCCGTATTATTAAATGTTTAGTAAAAGTATAATTCCTTTATCTTCTCCCTAAACAGGCAAATAATCAGAGAAGCTCTCATTCTCTGAGGGTTGCTGATGAGAAAGGTCGACGTTGGATGTTCCGAGAGTTTGAGGGTGGGTATTAAGGCGAGCAATGGAGGCCGGAACACCACATTAACAGTGGAGACTAAATCACCAAGTTCATTACTTCCGGTGAAATACGATACTGGTATTAATTTTCTCGCGCTCCACTCAGTTATAATTGCATACACAATAATGTATAGATCACATTCAACGTTAATTTATGTTTATCTCATTCTGAATTATGAAATCATCTCGGACACTGCTTTGCAGTCAATTTAATTTATGTCTCTCTATGCATACGTCAACATTTAATTTTATAATGAAAAGAATAACAAATTACAGTGAGTTAAGTACTGTAGCTGTCTATTAGGATAGTTCCCAGCATCTAGTTAAGACTGAGATTATGTTCAAAATTAATTTTAAACGAGACCTTGGTAAAAAAGTATTTTTTGTAACTTGAAAACTGTTATAATTAAAATAAAGTGTACTGCTATCGTGGAGAAACCCTGATCAACTGAAATACTTCATAATAGTTCTAATTGTATTATAAGCTATTCTAATGAGACCTAATCCTGAAAAAAGCGGCTGGAAACTAGTTGTAGGATACAATTTATACAAATAAAATGTTCAACTTATTTATAGTTTGTTGGGTATATTTTTGATAGAAAAAGTACCTAAATAATATACCTTAACTCTTGCAAAATCAGAGATTTATATTTTACGTTATAACATATTGGGTCATTCACGCACAGTATTCTGTATCATGTAAGCCTACGGTGTGAATGGCAAACAAAAACAATCTCCATACACTTGAACTTGTCTTTAACATCAACAATAATAACTATAAATAAGCTGCAGTACATTTCAATGACGAAACATTAATTCGGACTGCAGTCTGTTGCTAGTTGTGTTTATCAAGAATCCGTTAACGAGAAATAGTCATTAAAATACGTTTACATTTTTTGGCAATTGAAGGTATACATGTATTACATTTAAAATTTGACGTACGTCACTAAATTACTCAAGCTACCGTCAGAAATAGTGAACTACCCATCTAATTTTAAATTACCTTTCACCACATTACCCTCTATTTTCCCCCTCTATTCTCTCTTTTGTAATTCCCCCTTTAACAGCATTTTCAATTTCGTGTACTTATCTAAATTTCCTAACTCCTTTACAATATGAAGTCACCAGAAAGTACATAAATGTTACAAAAAACAGTATTTTTTAATGTATTACATTATTGAGAGAGCAAACTTTATGTATTGCAGATTTTGATAGGTACATGTTGTAAGTATATACTTCATTTCCTCTTCTCTTTTGAGTAAACAATATACTAGAAGTCCGACTCCCTTCTTTAAAAAACACGATATGCTCGCTTCTTTCTTAGCCATTTTTGCATTTAAGTAATATATATATATGGAAAAAGTAAACTATTTTTAATTTTGTGTTACACTTCTATGAATGACTGGGCTATTAAATCCTGGATATTCATGTTTAGTACATTTTTCCCTCAAACAACCAAAACTACACTATAAACCGATTAATTTATTAATAGTTTCTAAAATAAATGCAATTTTCAAAAGTCAATGTTTACATTTTAGGACCAAAATAATAAAAACTATGAATAAAACATATTCTATTGCGTCGATAATTTCTACAATGAAATTGTATTACTAAAATCAAAAAGTACCTTAATTAATAGAGATATTGTATTTCAGGGACACACTCAACCTCCACATATGCAGATACGTGTAGAAACCATATTCACCCTATAAACATTTAAAATACATTAAAATACAAGGTAGGTTCACCGTGGCGTCACAAGAGTCTTTAGATAATAGACCGATCAATTAATAAATAATCAGGTGTTCATACTCTCGAGATTTGAATACTTTTGTATTTTTATCATTTTAAGTGCCTCACGAAGACTAACTATAAATTTTATCCCAGCTTGTGAAGGCAGTTGTTCGAAAGCTGCTGTTCCATATTGGCTGGATCTTAAAAAAGTATCTAGCGGTTGTTTCATAACCATGTATGTATCTGCCTAGTACCAATGTACCTTTATATCAACAGTACAGATCAGTTTCCCAGACATATAAAACCAGTCAGTGTCAATATGCCCAGCTCCCAGAAGGTCTCTAAGTGATATTTAAAATACTATGAAGTTATGCAACAGAGCACTTGCTATGGCATACCATAACCATAATCCCCTGAAATTGATTTTCCATTTGGCTTTAGGAAGACTTGTGTATTACAGAGCCAGCCTTTTAATATGACAGTAATTAAACCCTTGCAAACTGAATGTTTATAATAGCAGTTTATAACCTATGTCGATAACATATCTCTCTCTTCAATATTCCGATATAAAACCACAGATTATGTTTACAGTAAGCTTTAACTCGTTCGCCCAGTATAGGTTCTAACCTATACTGGGCGAACGAGTTTAGCTCCAATTCATTTCCTCAGCGTCTAAAATTTAATCTCAACATTTCCACTGAATCAAACCATGTCTGTATTAAAGGGTAACTTGATCTATATGCTTAGTTTACTGCGGAGGACAACGGTTGGAGTAGGTGGGGTCTCTGCAAGGCCAAGAGAAATAAAATTGTCTACCCTTCTTCTAAAGTGCCATACTGAGATACTGCCAACCATTTCATTTCGTTGGTGTTGCATGGAACGTGCAATAATACAAATTATTACAATTTACAATAATTTCAGGGTTATCAAATGTAGTTATGTAATTTTGATAAAATTACAAACGCTACTATACCAATAGTTGTTGAAAAGTAGGAAATTAATTAATATTAAGGTCAGTCAGATATATAAATAAAAGATCGTATTTTCCTAAGTCTAACTGCAATCTCTCTCGTCCTAGCGATTTAGTAGATGTCAGTTCGGTCCGATAAACATCCAATTTCCTCCGACGTCTTCTGACTTTCAGTATGTTTGTCAACCTCCTCCTCTCAATATTCAATGCTAATGTTTAATCGTATTTTTTCGTTGTAATATTCCAAACCTGTACATCATCACAACAGAAAGTGCCCTCAAACAAAGCGAATAATAAGACAAAACGAACTGTAAAAGTCTCATGTGCTATCTGAATGAAGTTTTCAGTCCTTTTGCTAAGAGATCCCCATCTAGTTTCCACAACTAAAAATGCTGTATAAGAGGTATTTCAGAATCGCTAAGAGTATATCAAATGCATTTCGATTTTATAAGTAAAAATAAAAGGGTGTATTTTTTAACACGCGAAGTTAGGGCTGAGAAGCCCATCTAACATTATCTGGGAACCAATAGGTGATTTCTAAACCACCACATTAGTGGCAATTGGGCTAGGCAGTCGGATCCTTTCAAAGACAGAATAGCTAAGCGGATACTTATCCAAGCACTATAGTATGTACTTCCGTGCGCTATATCAATGAAAGAAACTGCCCTCTTGCTAATAGATGCTGCTAATCAAATTACCAAGTACGTAATCAAAAATGATATAAAGAGATACTAAAGGTATATCAGTATAGTAAGAGGTAAGCTACGAGTATATGACAAGACACACCGATTGGGTTGTCAGAGTGTACTGTAGAGAGACGCTGTGCGCTATTAAGTCTGGAGTCCTCTTGCTTAGAGTTACTCCTAATCAATTAACCAAGTACACAACCGGAAATGCTATATAAAAGGTACTGAAGCAAAGCTAAGAGTATATCACAAGACACTCCGATTGTCTATTCAGAGTGTACTGTAGAGAGACTGCCGTGCGCTATCTCAATTAAGTCTGGAGTCCTTGTGATGAAAACTGCTCTCCACCTACTCATCAAGAGTTGAAACTTTATATCACTTTTACGTTTCTTTTACTTGACAAACCAATTTACGGTCTATATAATTCTCCCTTTCCTTTTTGTTTTGCATAATCATAATTTTACTTCATTAATTTTCACTACTTTTTAAATGCATACTAATATTTTTAATGCACATATTTTCTATTAGTGCTTTCTTTCTAGTATATTTACTAATCATTCGGTTAATTCTGTAAAACCCTTAAACAGAACAAAAATTTAGTTTTAATTTCAGTACATTTTAGTTTTCCTTTGTTATTGAACTATAACTTTCAATCCACTTAAACATTGGAATAACACAAATTTCACGAGCAAAGCATTTATTTTATAAAAGTGCGTAATACATCGTAGAAATTTAAAACAGTTGGATTTAATCTTGTCTTATCAGTGAGTCAGATATAATCGTTGTAGTCAAAGTAAAAGCATTGTAACCGTCTATTGATTTTGAGCTGAACTCAACATGCTGTTACATATATCAAAATATTTACTGTGCTAGTAAACTTTACTGTGCTGTTTCTTCTTTTTAGTGTACCGAAATTTGCACAGAGTGCAGCGTGCAAGATCACTAAGTTCTCAAATATTCCAACCTAAGCTTCTTTGATTGTCTAATCAGTTTTTTTAACCTTAAAGTTGAACTTGTTGCGTTCATAAAGAAAATCTTTTTCAACGATAAAGACGTCTCGACTGGTTTCTTTATATTGCCAAAGTTGTTGGAGACCGTTGGTCTGGGATAGGAACATTGGTTATGCAGATATCTCAACCGAGGCTGTGCAGAGGAAATTGAATTCGTGCATGACCTGAAAATATTCAGAGCCGGTTGTTGTCGATGTGAGAAGGTTCCGCCTTTCTAGTGTTTCGTTTCCTCATATTGTAGTACTCTTTTAATATCTAGTTTATACAAGAGCAACACAATAAGGCCAAACGTTTTGGGTCTTACGAACGGTATTTCTGTTAATTCCTAATATATTGGATATTTTTGATAACTATTTAGAGAATTAAAGAAAATTGAGAATATTAGATGAATATAAAGTTTGCTCTACAATTAAGTGATTTTTTATTTCAACTTAGCTTGTTAAAAACCCGCAAAACAGATTGGTTTAACTGCTTCATGTTCATACCTGTATCTCAGAACTATTTGAACGTTTGAGGTGATCGGGTGTCGTTTCCAGATTTGTAATTTGTCTTGTGTGATTTGTGAGATGCAGAAATGAATGTGTGTCTCATCAATAAGCGAAACATTAAATCACGCCTAAACATCAGAACTTTAGATTAATGCTTTACAAAAATCAATAAATTAAAATTACAATATTAAAATACAACGATTGTCAACTAATTATCATATATTGATTGAATGTTACAGTATATAATGATATAAATAATGAAATAAAAAGTGAATCTACTGTACAATCAGATTTTTAAATACTAAACCAACTCATATGTTTCAAATCATAGTTTACATACTATAGGAATAGTAAAATTAACTAGCTAAGTGATTTTAAAAATATTGTACGAGTAAATACAAATTAATTAGAAAAAGGTCCACCAAGTGTAACTTAACTGGCTTTTCTTACTAGGTTGGATGCAAAACTTAAATTTATTGCTCTTTCCAATAACTTTATTTCATTGGACAATAGGTGTTACTATGTCACATGTTCAAAAGGTATTATAATTGTAATCAGTTTTAATACAAATATATTTACTATAAATTTTCTAATATTTCCATCATGATTATGTCTAAGACTAATGTAAAATGTAACGCTTATCCAAATGGCATGGTGACATGCACCATCAAATTATAATTCATGTGGAACTTTAAATATATAGTTACTTTGTTTTTGAGGTATCGTGTAGACAAACGGACTTATAGGTAGACAGAGAGAAATAATATTTTCCAAGCATAATCAAAGTATAACAGGATTTCTCACATTCTCCGTCGTCGAATGCAACATGTATGAAATACTAAGTTTTGAGAATTGTATCTCTTCTCTTCTGCAGATGCCATACACGTAATACATAGAAAAAGAAACACAAATCAATATATAGCGGTGGACTAGTAAAAGTAAAACATTGTACGTTGAATCGATTTAAGCACGTATATGAGATTCATCGTTGTGTGTGAAGAATTACAACTTCTAGGACACTAAATACAAGGGCGCGACACAAAGCAAGCTATGCGCACCATAGAAGGTGAGATACTGGAGAAAAACCAATATCGGCACGTTCTTTAGCATACGGTACACATGAAACAAAAGGCCCAGGCTGTAACGGTTGGGGAGGAGAGTGGTAGACGTATGAGCCCTACGTTTTAATTCTCTACTTCAAAGTCATAAATAGTGGAATTTAATTTTGATCTACAATAAAAGTGACAATTAATTACGTGTTAAATTTCTAAAGAATAAAAATACGTGTGAATGTTGCAAAAGCGCCAAACAAAACAAACTTTTCATAGTGAAAATTAATTTGTCAGTTTTATGCAATGAGCTCTGAATAGCTTAAGATTACTCTCAAGGGACAGTGAGAAATAATAACAATTTAAAAACCCATAAAGGAGTTTGTGACATTTATTTTGAACGACGTGATTTTAAATATAAATAACTTCAGATTTTGCCGCTGCTGAATTAGATTATATCGCCTTTTGTCTTTTAAGTCACGTAAAGTAACGCCCTTCAATTCTCCACCACCCTCACCCAACCCTCCCACCAATACACCTCCTTCACATGACCTGCACGGAAAGCACACAAGAGAGAACACCGCCTTGTCATCAGATTCTTTTGTTTAAAAGCACGCACGTTGCATTTAATAAAAGCACACACACATATTTTCTAAAACTATGGAAAAACGTTAGTAGTTCTAATTAATGAAGAAAAATAGATAGTGTTGCATACATTTACAATATTAAAATCTATTTGTTTTATATTTTGAAGAATAAAAGTTATATTATAGTCTCAGGGTTTTTTTAATTATGGGATTAAGATGTTAGAGGGTTCCTTATAAATTTAATGATAATCCCGAGATTCTTATCATATCGATTACAACATAAATTTGCACTACTGTTTGTACGTACTACTAATTTAGATGAGGATCATGTTATGAACATTACAAAAATTTGTATAAAAAAATATGTGCAAAATTATTGAATTTATTATTCTTGGATTCAAAGGTTTCATTCCTTCTTTTTTATTAATTACGTTATTTATCATAATCAAAGCATAATTGAAACAATTCAGACGCCAACTCAGTACATAATACAACAATTTGAATTTGTTATACGAATATAATAAATAGTTTAAGTATTTTGCCCTGCAATGACTTTTACATGCCATGATGCTTAAAAAGAGTCCATTATATAATTTGTTGAGTAAACACTATTACTATACATAGTATCTGTACTAAGGCTATTTTAATATTAAGATTTATAATAAAAATAAAGATTTAACTGTGCATATTGACTTTAGATCCATTTCACCTTCAGCTTAGTGCAGAACCTGATATTTAATATTGTTACAGATTCGAATCCTGGAATTGGAGTTCACGGCAAAAAAAATCGGTTGCTCCGTAGTGCAAGGAGATCTGTTAAAACATCAATTAACTGTACACTTGATGAGGAAAATGAGAATACCTCTACCTTACACTACCTCTAGATACCTCTAGATTACACTAGAGAACTGTTGGACGTATCACCTCTTGTGTGGTCTAGGTGTCTCTGATGTTGGAAGGATATAGTTTTGAACGTCTTTGTAGTCACTTGTTTTCGAATTCTTCAAACGGATGTGGACTCCAGATTCCAAAAGTCAAGTCTGTGACAATGTCAGATTTCAGGCGCTGCATTAAGCAAAAGGTGAAATAGAGTTATACTCAACGTTCGCATTAAATCAACCATTCCCACCACAGCTACGTTATGTGGAGAAATTGAACCAATAGCAACATTTATTTAGTGTGGAGAGTCTCCATGAAGGACACACCTAGCCTTGTTCCTGGAAAATGTTTTTCTTGTAGGGCGTAATGGCTACTCAAATGGTCATTCAGGCATGTTTTAACGTCATTCACAAACTGATGAACGCCTTGTTATCATGAGGCGGAAAACGGCAGGTACCGGTCTGGCCCTAACCCTCCGCGCTCGTGAGTGTACGGGTGCGTGCGTACAAGGGATTACCTAGCTCTTCAACGGCAATCCTTATTTCCTAATACTGTAAATTGATATATACCTCACCCTGTAATACTGGGAAATGATTACTCAAATTCCAAAGGCACAGATTTAATCAGGAAATATCCAGAACAGGGCACTAAAGGAATGAAAGCATGAAACAATGACTGAGGAGACTAAGAAACTTTTAGAAGGGACGCTCTTATAATTTGTTATCGTGTTTTCAGTCGTCTGTATACTCGTTGGAAAAACCCTTTTTAGATTAAATTTATAAAATCGAACCGTACCTTGCCACAGCTAATACTACTCACTCAGGAGAACCGCTATTCACATCAATGTAGGATTTAGGACAATGGAAAGTGGTTCATTATTCATTGAAGGTTTTGTATCTGAGCCCAACATCAACAGTCACTAAAACCAGAACAGATAATGTTACTCATGATCTGTATTGCCGTTTGTAATTATTTATTGGTCTTTACAAATCAAATATTTTATTTTATTTGTTACCATCCACAATATGACTCATTGATTTATTGTTTATAATTGTTTAACAATATTATATATATATATATATATATATATATATATATATATATATATATATGTATATATATAAGTGGTTTATCCAAATTAAAAACCTGGTCTTATGAATCATGCAAATTGTATTAATAAACATTAACAAATACATTTTATAATCTTTTAAGAAAATACATATCGTACCGAATATTGATTGCAACGATATGTCGTTATTACTAAATATTACTAACTTGAACAGGAAATCATATAATTTTAAGAATTTCAATTCATTCTTAACAGAATGTTTTCAGTCGAAATTTGTATTTACCGTAATACAGAAATACATGTCAATCATGAATTATACGCGAATAAGTATGGAAGAAATGTGGATCATGGTTGAATTTGGTTTTTAAAATCGGTATAAACAACTACTTTCATTAATTAATCATTCAGACTTTTGAAAATGTTTAGAACCGTCAACATTCAAAAATCAACGCACAATAATGTACTTTAATGTATACAGTAGAAGGGAAATTCGTAAGTTGTTGAGAAACTGTTTTAGTATGAGTGATTACAACTTTTAAAATTATATTGAGTTCTTGTAGGCCTCGTTTAACACGGCTAATCATGTAATTGGAAAACACACAAAATATTATAATTCATTGTTTTTAATTTAGATTTTTATTTTTGTTTACGAAAATACTTGACGAGATGATTAATTTTACGTCAACTAGCTCAAAGTGTTGCCAATTGAGAATACTTACAGAAGAGGTTGCTGCAATCGTTTTAAATATAAATATAAATACTGAACTTTTTATTGTCACAGTAGTTCAGTGTCTATGTCCTACTTATAACGCTACTCCAATAAATAATTTAAAAATTCGGTTTTAAAGGGGACTTTAGGACTTCTTGCAGTATTCAATGTATAATGATACATTGAATACATTGAATATATTAAATGTAATAGGAAAAGGTGTTTCTACAGTGGATGTTGGAATATGTCCAACAGGCGAGTATGTAGGAGCTCCGAAATATTCTAGATTTGTTATGAATAAACTGTATAATGCTTAAAATATGGACTATTTGAATATGGAAGATTGATATATATATATATATATATATATATATATATATATATATATATATATATGGGTTTTTAATTATATTTCTGACACCAATGTAGAGTTTGTCTAGTTTTTGCAATAAATAAAATATGTCAAAAGATTTCTATTTATGACCATAGTGATTTATGCTAGTCAGTATTTTTTGTTCTATAGTTTATTTGAGGTGTTTCCCGATAATAAATATATAAGAAAATTAAAAACTTTAGTAAATGACACTTTTACCTGTAGAATTTAGCAAATAAAAACAATGCAGTTATTGGCCAGTACTGTAATGCAGATAGCTAAGACAAAGTTACTATGTCACTTTAAGTGGACATTTAATACTTACACAGGTCTGAGAAGACTACTTCTGTCAAAAGACAACGAAGGTGGGTTTTATAACAATCTTGAAATTTAAACCTAAAGTTACATAGTAAGTCTGTCTTAGCTATATAGTACTGATCAAGCATTGCATAGTTAACATTTGCTACATTCTATAGTTAAAAAAAGCATATTTTACTAAAACTGCTAATTTTATGAGCGTACTTTCTGAATCAGTGCTACAGTGGTTGAAGAAAATATGTGTTGTTACTATCAAGCTTAATTTATGCTTTCACAATATAAATGTAAACAAATGGAAAACAGTAATCAAATCAAATAAAAATATCGTTGTTATATCATAAAAGAATATTTATACACAACATTGTATTACATTAACAGGTTCTTCCAATTAGTATTTAACAAATGTAGGTACCAAGTTAGGATTTTTCGGTAATTTAAAGCCCAGTATGGCGTAGTTCAGAGGGAGTTTTGAAATAAGAATAAACCCATACCCTAACTAGGGACGATAAGAATGTCCATGTAAAAGTTCTGTACAATCTATTGAATACTTCACGCGTGAAATCGTGAGAAACAAAAAACTCAGTTTCACATTTATAATATTATTAGAATAATAGATTTAAACTGGTAATTTAGGACAATGTATTATGGGTTACTCTTAGGTTTCACTAATTCTACTCCTTTAAAAGAAATAGCGTTAACACTGACGCTGTTTAGAAATAGAATACAATCAATCCTGCGAACAGTTCGTGGACCCTACTCAATACAGTACATAGGTCACGTTTAGCGGTGTTTGAGGGCAGAACAAATGGACCGAAGTTTATTGCAAACGTGATCAACATTGTTGTTACAAGTGGTTGGCTACACGCACAGCACATTGAGCAGTCAACAAGGTCCATTTTGTGGTTCTCAATCAAAATCGAGAACACTCAATGATATGAAATAAAGTTGTGGATAAATGTGCGTCAGTCCGTTAAACTGTTAAACATTGTTTTCAATTATAAAGGATAACATAAAATATGACGTGCATTCTCAAACCATCGCAAATTTTATCTTTTGGAAATGAAAAGACTAGGCATCTGCGTTGTTTGCGAAAAACATAGATAAAATGAGCCACTCTTATAATAGCTGTCACCTCTGTTCAAACATCCAAGCTGAGGAGGTAAATGTAAATGGATCTATCATTGACTTTAGAATGATCTTTTTTGTATTTTAAAAGACTATACATTTTTGTGTTAAAATAAACATATCAAGTACCTCGCATAAAAATTGGTTTTCCATAAGTTATTCGTCTATTCATAAAACATAAGGGTCTATTCTTTTTTATATGTTCATTTGTGTGCTCAACTTCGTATGCTTCTTGACAAATTTTAGGGCTTTTGTCAATATTTTTTTGACATTAGGTAATAAGATTAAAACAAAACTATTAAAGTTTAGAAACTACAGTTAATTATGTAAATAATTATATTTTTATACCACTAGTAGGATGGAAAATTTATCTCTATTTATTAGATGAAATACCTTTTTTTAAATCCAACAACAGATATTTATTCTCATTTAATTTCTTTATGAAAGAGAGAACAAGGGATGTTCTTTAATACTACATCAAGTTTTTTATCCGGACTCGTTTGGAAAGTGGGGTTAAGACAGATGTAATTTGTGTAATGTAAAATTATAGTGTGTTAGTGAACAATTTTACATTGGTGGTATGGGTATCTATAAGGGAAATTACTAAATCATAGAAAAAATAATTTTTAAACAAACTGACAAAAATATTACATTGTTTTAACTAGTGCCATACTTAAAAATGTAGCTATAGGCATAGAATTTTACTTACGATCTTAGCGAAGCCTATTACCTGGCACGTGCGTTATGTACTCCAACCTTGTCAATATTTCGTAATCTCATTTATATATATATATATTGAATATAGAATAATATTTTTAGATGCCTAAAATCATAGTAAAACAGTTAATAATGTAGAACAAAGTAGTTGAAAATATTTTGTTACTATCAAAACCTATGAACGATATAATTTTTGAGTTCAAGGAAACACCAACATAGTTTAAAATAAATGAGATTACGAATATATACGACAAGGTTGGAGTACATAACGCCACGTGCCAGGTAATAGGCTTCGCTAAGATCATAAGTAAAATTCTATGCCTATAGCTACATTTTTAAGTATGGCACTAGTTAAAACAATGTAATATTTTTGTCAGTTTGTTTAAAAATTATTTTTTCTATGATTTAGTAATTTCCCTTATAGATACCCATACCACCAATGTAAAATTGTTCACTAACACACAGAGTATAATGCCAAATCCCGTGGAACGGCATGAAACGTAAATTAACTCGATGTTTCCTACATAAAAATGAAGCTTCATGCAAAACTTCGTGTCTATAGTATGGTCTTGAGTATCCTGCGGACATGCAGATAAAAATAAAAGTCTCCATCCTTTCGTGTGATGGATAGGCTTATCTAATGTTCAGTCATTAAGTGTAGTTGAATGTATCCGAATTTAAATTAAAATTTTGTTCACTAAGAGCTTTAAAATTTCTTCTTATTTATATTCGAAAGATTAGAAATTCTAAATAATAACTATTATCTGAGCTTAAAGGTATGACATTTAAATTTAATATTTTTGTGCTTGCTGAAATTTGGACAAAGCAGAGTAAAAATTGTATGAATCAACTTGAGACACTAAATTAAAATAATAATATTTTAATTAAGTTCCTAAAGATAAACCTAATTTCGAGCTTACTTCTTCTCACTTTGTATGCAAATAATCCGGTCAGACTGTCTTTGTGTTTGGGGAGGAGGGAGTTTCGGGGAGGAGAAGGGTCGAGGTGGAGGTCAAGAAGGATAAATGGAGGAACATCGCATTAACAACCGAGACCAAATCACCATTCCTGTTCCGTTACTTCCGGATATATATGTTCCGGATAATAATTTCTATCAATATAAGTTAGGCATAGATACACATGAAAAGACAAAGGGGCTTAATTTGTAACGTTGATTTCAATAATGCAATAGACTAAAGGCTACATCAAATTTCTAATCCTTTTCTAACTTTTAAGTCCAATGGGGCTTAAAATAGAGTTTACTTGTTAAGACTAATCTTACTATCTTATTATGTTCTTCTTATCTAATCTTATATGTATTTTAACCTTGCCAGTCTAAAATATTTAATTCGAGATAAGTGAGTTAGTAGTATAGTCACTGATGTTTTTATTAATAAGTTGTACGAATAAATAGTATGGTATGACTCATACTTATGTAGGCAGGAATATATGGTAGCTCTATGTGTTATGTTAAAGATATTAGAAAATAGAATTAGAATACTATAAAACATACCTAATATGGTCACATAGTAATAATGCTTTCACCTTAATTTTAAGTTTTAATTTCCTAGACTGAACTTTATGTATTACATATTTGGATGAGCTTTAGCAAAGCCTATCACTCGTGGGGCTGGACAAAATTTTGTTTGTCTGGCTTTCTGTACCACATCTCGCAAGAGAACTGATCAATAGACTTGAAATTGTGCATGAAGCTTCATTTCAATATGAGGAACACTGATTTCTATAATGGTACATGTCACTCCACGGAATTAGGCTTAACGCCAGGGAATATTTCTCCATTTATTTAATGGGTGCCCATGATGGCAATGAGCAGAATGAATTCATTTACAACGAACTGAATACACTAAGAGATTTTCATGACCGATATTCCAACACATAACTAACAAGATTATTCTATGGTAACATGGTGTGTGTACCTTACCTGTTCAAACACTGATATGAACAATTTGACAAACACAAATGTGAATCGTTCTTCTTTTCTACAAGTCGATCATTGTAGCACAAATAATTTGCGTTGTTATATTAATTTTACATACAGATTTAATAATACTGTTTCACATACATGTTTTTAATTTACTTTTTACATATTATACTAGCTGCTTTTTAATATTCATTTTTTTACATGGTAATAACTGGTAATTTTTTGCGTAGGTAATTCATCGAAGTAGTAGAGTTTATAAAATTAAAAACACTTTTATAAAAATTTTTAAAATATATAAGCGAATTTAAAACTTGCTTGTAAATAACCAATAAAATTACGTGGCTCATATCTTATATTGCGTTAAGTAGGAGATCAAATTTAAGAAACAATCTTTTTAAGATATAAATAGTAATTTGGGTAATGTTAAGGCTGTAATGTAAATGTTGTGTTAAATTAAATGCAAATTGAGAAATATTAACTCGTACTGTGTTCCTGACAGTGTGGTAACACGTTATAAAAGGCACCTCACCTTGGTAGACAAGCTTGAAACTTGTTATGTAATAACTGTAAAAATCCATTATACCGTTATTTTTATATGATGTAATTTACTGAGTACAAAAACATTATGTTCCTATTATATTTAATTTGAAGTTGTATTTTATATTATTAAACTAAAGACACGACATGTTATGTACATTTAGAAGTGGCAATAGTTTTTAGAGTTAAATGTAAACACTTTTACAAACTACAACTCTGTTAAACAGTCTCTTAATGTCACGTAAATGCTTTTAGAAAACGGACTAACGTGATGTAAAGGAGATGGCGACGATAAATATGGTATTATTAGTAGAATACTATTTCAACATGTAAACGGGAATTTGAAGAAGTCATAACATTTTTATTTAAAAACCCAGGTTTGTATTTATGGAAAAGCCATATTGATAAATAAATAGTGGTGGTGGAAGTAGACTTTGTAACAATAGCGTCTGCCCAGCTGTCTAACCATATCCGACAATCTACCTCCTGGGACTCGGCGTTGTGGTACGTGACATCCTGTGTCATCGCTTCATTGCGGTTAGTTTCTGCTAGTATATACTTAGTTGTAAGTAGATATCCAACGTTACATATTTAAAGATTACCTCTAAAATTGACAGATAAAAATACCCTAAATACAATTTCGGTGTGGTGGGTACCTATGAAATTACCTTGATGCTGACCAATAATTTATTATAAAAGATTTTAAAAACCAGTTTGCTTTTTATTCCTCCAAATTATTAAGTACGTATATTTAAGCAATGAGAGGTATACATAGTTAACTGAACTATCAGCAGATCTGTAGTTCGATTCGATTCACATTGTTTAACTCAGTAATCTAAGGACATTAGTTACGATGCTGATTAAGTAGAACAGTAGGCTATAGTATTGTATATTTCCTATCTGTAATTTCATATTTAAATTTGCGATGGAAATATTTAGAAAATTCTATTATGGACAATTTCTATATATATATATATATATATATATATATATATATATATATATATATGTATATGTATATATGTGGTGTAATGGTAGCACATTCACCCGGCAAGTGAGAGATCCGGGTGCGACTCCCGGCGGAGCAAGTACTTTTTGTGATTCAATGTTTATTGAAATTAAATAAGACTATTGCCATTTATACAGTTTAATGTAAATAAAAGTCGTTTGACAGGTATTTGGTCTTCCGATCATATGTTAGTTTTCTTATTTAAAAATGTATATGTGACAGATACGGCCAAATACAAATTAATTGAATCGGAAAAAGTAAGCGCTCTGTGGTGTAATGGTAGCACATTTACCCGGCAAGTGAGAGATCCGGGTTCGACTCCCGGCGGAGCAAGTACTTTTTGTGATTCAATGTTTATTGAAATTAAATAAGGTTATTGCCATTTATACAGTTTAATGTAAATAAAAGTCGTTTGACAGGTATTTGGTCTTCCGATCATATGTTAGTTTCCTTATTTAAAAATGTATATGTGACAGATAAGGCCAAATACAAAATAATTGAATCGGAAAAAGTAAGCGCTCTGTGGTGTAATGGTAGCACATTTACCCGGCAAGTGAGAGATCCGGGTTCGACTCCCGGCGGAGCAAGTACTTTTTGTGATTCAATGTTTATTGAAATTAAATAAGGTTATTGCCATTTATACAATTTAACGTAAATAAAAGTCGTTTAACAGGTGTTTGGTCTTCCGATCATATGTTAGTTTGCTTATTTAAAAACGCATATGTGACAGATACGGCCAAATACAAAATAATTGAATCGGAAAAAGTAAGCGCTCTGTGGTGTAATGGTAGCACATTCACCCGGCAAGTGAGAGATCCGGGTTTGACTCCCGGCGGAGCAAGTACTTTTTGTGATTCAATGTTTATTGAAATTATATATGTATATATACAGGCAGGATGCGATGTACTAATTATGATAGACTTACGTGATACTTTTTCACACCTTAAATCACTGGCACCTTAATAATATGTAGTTTTAATCACGATATATATATTCTAAATCAGTGTTAAATACCAAGGGTAATCGGTTATATTTAATTTACATGAATTGAACACGAATCATACTCCAGATAATATATAAGCTCACGGTAACTTTTCTCTGGGAATAATTCCAACCGAAAACTGGAAATGATTTGAATGCATTTAAATTACTTTCTTAAATACGTAAACTTTATTTAATTAACGTGATTATTAATGTGATTTATAGATACTGATTGTTTATTAATAATTAGTACATTTTGAAAATTAACATATGTATTTAAAGGGAGATAAGTCATCTATAGGACAAAGTGTAGAAGATTATATAAACATGATATAAGTGTATAAATATAAGTGTATCAAATATGATTGATTTAGGCATTTTGTTATGAACAGAAAGTATTTTGATTTTTGTAAGTTGTACTTGATTATTGTATTTAGTTCTATTTTTAGTAAATAGAAAAAGGTATAGTATTTTGCTTTGTTTTTGAGCTATTTAATTAGTTCAGTTTGCAGATTAGTACACTGAAATGTATAATGTTAGGCATAAAAGCACATATTTTGTTTTTATTTTTTGTTTGTTATATCACAGTAGAGTTGATAAACTACTGCTCCTGAACTCATTTAATTTTTAATAGTTATAATTATTATGATGGAACCCCTAGATGGGCTAATTAGGAGCCTTAGGGGCCCTATTATTTTCCATTTGGGGTCAGACTGGATCTTAGAATGTGTATAATTTTACTATTCCATTGTTTTGAGATTTAAAAATGTTAAATAAGTTTTGTAAAGTACGACTTCATGAGGAGAATAAAGATATTTATTTATTTATTATTGTATCATATACTAACTGGCTTTGATAAAATTCAGAGTGTGTGAAGTTACCCATTAACACTAAATAGCACACGTTTTATTATCTGCAATTCAAATATTGCATTATTCTAAAGAAATATTATTTACTGTTATATTTATTACCTTGTTATTACTTTTATACAGTTATTTTTGTTATTATCCGTATTCTATTAATATGTTGCTTGTGTTATTATTATTATTTTTGTTATTTTGTATAATATTATTGTGCTATTATATTTTTATTTGCAATATTTATAAACTTTGAATTACAATATCTTATTGTCACTGCAATATTATTTTTTATAATGATTTATTGTGCATCTATTATTTATTATTCCTTTACTTATGAACAAATAATGTTATTTTTTTTAATAATTTAATATTGCAATATAGTTTTCCTGCTACCTTGTTGTGACAATCAGCATGTTAAACTGTTATTGCTGTTTTAATTTATTTTCATTTAATGTAAATAATCCTACTATAATTTTAGATTGTTTCGATCTATTTATTGGGACATTATTACGAATATTTTAATCTATTGGGAGAATATAAATATTATTTAATTAACAGGAACACTAAAATTAATCGCAGGTACAATACTTGTCCCACGTAACCGATTCAGTCTTATTGGGAAAATATCCATTAATGAGGACCAAGATATCACTGTTGGGTAATGATAAATTATTAAATCCCATATAAGAATCCACTATGACTGGTAATGACCCCAGCCTAGCTTGAATTATTTGTTTAGCTTTTTTTAAACAGACTGTTCCTCTACTTCAACGTCTAACGTTGAACCCAATATTAAACTAAGCTAATTTATTCCACTACAAGCAAAGTGAGTTGAGAATGTTATACCTCTATAATACCACCGACCGTTCTTGGAGCAGTAAAACTATATAATGGTAAGGACATTGGCCCTTGGAGCATAGTTTAAGTACAATAATTGTCAAGTTACCCAAACTCCGCGCATGACCTACATTCACTTACGAGACCTGATGGGTGGTTAAATGCCCCAGCCTGATTATATATTGACAGGACGAATGTTTTAATATATTGTAGTAATAATTGTTGAGAAGAAATTTTCTTTCATGTTTTACCCATTATTTTTCAATTTTATTAATACTTTATAAGTAATTTTACTCTAACAATAATTGTTGCTCGCGTGTGAAGGTCCGAAAATTAAAGGATTTTTTAATATAGAGATGTTTAGTTATTTTGACAGAACATGTAAAATAACTAGGTTTATTTATCTTAGATATTTAGACATGTAAACATCCTCTGGCTAGGAAAGCTTTTCTTTAGTCACGCAATAATAATTATGTCTTTGTAAATACTACAACACGCACTTACCATTTGATATCTCGAATTTTCTATTTTGTAAAAATTACTAGTTTAGGACAAATTAGGTTTACAGTTAGTGCAAATAAAGTAAACGGGTGATTTTTTTTGTGTTGAAATTAAGGTTATGTATAATATGAAATGATTGTGTTTTATATTTATTTAGAATCATAAATCTTGAGTTTGATTAACATGCGTACATACATACATACATTATTAACTGGCGCGTTATTGTAAAAGATCTCAATATGATAATTACAAAAGAGTAATACAATCAGGCTTTCAATGAAGCATGTAAAATAAATTTAAGTCCTCCGGTGGATGGGTTCTAAAGTGAACCTGTTTAAAATATATTTTACGTCATGATATATGTAGAGCCATATTTTAAATAATGCAAAATGGAAAAAGCAAAATGATGCCCCTTTGTGCTTTGTTTGCCACTTCCAAAATTAGGAACACTAAAAAACTAAAGAAATCCGTACACATTTTGGAAATCTTGTCTTGGTTGATTTGTAGATCTCTGCTCATTTTCTAGATAACATTACTCAATTGGAACGAACTCTATTCCTACTTGTTATTAGATTGTATGTTCACCATACTACCAGGATATTAGCTGTTTTCTATTGTGTATGCTACCACAGACGGTAATGATACATCCACTAGTGGAGATGACATATTCTCACTTGTGTCAAAGTATCAATTGTTTTATTACGTCGTCAAACACAACCACTGCTTTAAAAATGTAGTAGTTATAAAAACATTGCATTGTTTATACTTGACGTTGAAGTTTATTTATTTTTTGTTCTTTGTTATGATTGTGATTCATGGCATGGAATATTGTACAAAACAAAAATAACAATATCGTATTGTTTATTTTATAACGTGGTATCGTGAAAGATAGTGCTCCTACCAACGTCCAGGTGTGTAGGCTATGTATCAGTACAGATCACAATCGCTCTTCTTAGGCCCAAACTCAATTGACGGATATTTCCTCTTCCAAAACGGAAAAGGCAAAATTGTTTGAATAGGATTGTATACTTTAATCTGTATACTTTATTACTACTCAAGAAAATATATTATTTTACGAATAGCATATATAGCATATATATCAGAACTTTTATATACTGTTAATATTTTTAAATAATGGACTAAAAATGTTTCCCATTTGTTGCATTAAGGTTTGAGTTACAATAAAATTATAGAGCCTATGCAACTATATATCAATTTCGCACTGTTAATGTATTTATTGAATCTAAATATTTATGTTTTAACTAATAACTGATTAGGTACCTAGTGTTTCTTATCAAGACGTTACGGTTGATGGGTTTGAGAGTTAACACACAACTCATAAGTTAAAACATTAATGCTTTCAATTTCACAGGAATAATTTAAATATCAATAATATGGATATATTACGTTTAGTAAATACTAGATATTGGTCTAAATAAACCCAAAGACATTATGCTATTAACCTTTTATAATACATTTATATGAATAAAAAACTTATTGATAAAATATGCTTAGGGGTCCAGTGCTGTTAAAACAATCGAGTGAGTTATGTTGTCTTAAAAATGTATTTTGCATAAGAATAATCATTAATATTCCGATCAATAATTTTTGTATATTGGTCTAAATAAAACCAAGGAAATTATAGTATAAACCCTTTATAAGACATGAACTAAAATGTATTTAATAAAATTAATAAAGTTAATAAAATATTTAAAAAGAATGCTTAGGAATGCATGCAGTATTTAAAAAAATCGAGTATGTTTTGTCGATTTACAAGTGAACAAACCACTATCTAAAGAAGTCTTGTTTGTTCCCGGTTACAGCTGATATTGACAGCTTTCTCGCAGCTAATTGATTACAAACAGCTGGTAGCCTCTTTACTTGATTTACTTCTTTGTCTCTCTCTTGAGTTACATGTCGAGTTTCCTTGTGTAAGTGTTCTGGCTTATTTATCTCTCTCTAAGTCCTGTTAAGGTCCAGTATTATATCCGGTCAGTATGTGAGGTTCCGTCTACTTCTGTATGTGGTTCTTCACCTCAGGATAAATCCCAGATGAACCCACATTGGATACAGCGGGTAAGGTCATGGATGACCTAGATAAGTTTATCATTAAGTGCAAATGGCAATGTATTGGGGTAAAAAGGTATGTTGATGGAGAGTGACGTTTGGGGTAGGAGAGGGGGACCTATCACAATGTATCTTAATGCTTTTTGTAAGCATAAATATGGGGTAGTATGAAAGACCCTCTCCAATTTGTCTGAAAGAGCCTGAAACAGAGATATCCCTCTTCAAAGGTAATATGAGAGATATAATGCTAGCTCTGTTGTGTCCGAGAGAAGTCATCGCACTTGCTTGTAATCGGGATGTAGGTCAAAATTTGTGACGGTGGTGAATTCATTGAGTATCTAGAGAAACGCTGAAGGGTCCCAAACAAAGTCAGGAAGACCTATGAAAAGACTTACAACTAAACCACCTCACTACGAAAACAGAATGTAAATTTGAAGATAAATTACTGTAATTTTTGGTTTAGCTGTTAAATGTGTCTGGAATTAGCATGTAAAATATTAATATTAGTAACCAATATAACAAAATATGGTGAAAATCATTATTGGTATTATTGTATTTACATAATGGGTCATTTCATCACTGCGCTATGTGTAAACATTTACTATTGAGTAAAATCTTTACTTTTCCCTACCATTTCACGTCAGTGGTGACCCGACGTGACCTACGTGATCGTCTTTGCGTAATAAGTATAACTGAAAGGTTAAATTACTTCTAGAACATATGCAAATCAACACAATGCTGAAAAGTAACTCTTCTAAGATAAACCGGGCTGAAGTTAAGATTCCATCCTTCTTAGATGTCGATCCTGAGTTATGGTTTGCGCAGATTGATAATCTGTTTTCTCTGACTGACGTCACCGCTAATGACACCAAATTTAAATATATTGCAGGACATCTTGATGCCACATACACAGCCGATGTGAGAGACGTTCTAATTAAGTCACCAGCTGCCAAAGAGTGTGAAAAGCACAAGACTGAACTTATACAGTGGCTCAGCGCATCCAAGAACCAAAAGACAAGACGAGCTTCTAAAACACGCGGAGATGGGCGATTAGAAACTCTCACAGTTTTTAAGACATCTCCGCGCTCTCGCCGGTAAGGTGGTCTCTGGCGGTGTTTGAAAACCATGAATAGAGGGCCAAAATCGACGCAAGCCATCCTAGCGACCCAATAAAATACCGATCTGAATGCCTTATCTATTCTCGCTGATGCTGTGTTAGGAGCTAGGACATGATGTGAAGTAGCGGAGGTTATCGCCGCTACCAATATCCTGGAGGCCCTGACGGACAAATTGTATGAAGGTTAAGATGTCAGGTCGCTAACACACTGTGGTAGAAAATTGCTGAAGTCAACGAAACCAATATTTGTACCACACCCGCCGCTCCTACTCACGGCTGATTTCTCATCTACGTTCGAGTTCGCAGTATAGCAGCCGTAATTAAGACGGTGTGTACTGGTATCAGAGGTGGTTTGTATAACAGGCCAGCAAATGCACAAAATCCTACCAGTACGGTATCACAAAGCCTCTGGGGATCACAATGGCGGCTAGTGATCCAGTGCTGACGTCATCCTGCCGCCTCTATAGCATGGACGAAACAGGTATTTCTTGTAGACACTGGAGCAGACGTGTGTTTTCAAAAAATGTTACCTTCAAAAATGTTCTACTCCAATTTCCAGAGCCCAAAAACTGCTCTTTAAACTCTGAAATGGGATTGGCCATCACTTATACAAGAAGTGTTTAGAAAGTCATTTAAAAACAATATGCCCAATGTGTATTATGCCCTATATTAAAGAAGCGAATTGCGTGCGAAACTGCAGTTAACTGCTAGTAATTAATACATAAATAAACTTATTCAATTATTAGGAGTAATGAGTTTCGGCAATGTCCTACACTGTTACTCTCCAGAATAATAACAAAGAATGACCGGTGAAGTTAACAATAGAGTATCGCTTTATGAGGAAACGTAACACAGGTGATATTCTATGGTTTAAAACCACTTTCGTTGTATGTTCCTTATTCAGTTACGCAGGTATACCTTCACCTATTCGAGGTACGCTTTGTTCTTAAGCTTATACCGTGCAATATCCCATCCATATAGCGACCCACGCAATGTTAAATATAACAGAATATAAATTTAACATAGAGAATTCGGCATTACTTGGCATTACTTCTTGTTGTGTTCGTTCTGAAATGTTTTAGTTCTAGATGTTTTTTCAGTACTCTTTAACAATTCTACGCAAACTTGCTTTAATTAACTAAAAATACTATTTTATTGACTGAACTCTGATAAATAATATGTGCGTTTTGATGTATTAATGTTTATGTTTGTATCAACATCTTCTGTCCTACCGGATATCTACTCGTTACGCATGACAGAACATAAAACTATACGTATTTGGTTACACAATAGATTAGTGAAATAATTTTATTTCACTGACTGTCACGCTTATAAGGCCCGAATATATTATAAATTGGTGTATCTTCTACCTCTTATGACTGTTCTCCACACACACACACACACACACACACACACACACACACACACACACACACACACACACACACACACACACACACACACACACACACACACACACATATATATATATGTGTTATTATATATATATATATATATATAACTGTGTGTGTGTGTGTGTGTGTGTGTGGTGTGTGTGTGTGTGTGTGTGTGGGCGCGCGCGCGCTTTATCGGCTGCTGTCCAATTTGCCCTATGCCCATATTTGGTTTTGAAGAGTTAGTTGTCATATATTAATTTGTTTTCATTGCTTGCCTTTCTCAAATCCATTATGTAATTTTTTTATATCTTAGGACGAGGATATATTCCAGCCTCCTCAACTTAATGCACTATTTTGGTAATATAAAACATGGCAAATGCCAAAAATCTTATTAGTAGTATTTTATTATCCTACAGGTTTAATATAACTCGAATTTAGGTTTTTTTAAATCAAAGACTACCTGATTACTTCTACTTTGAACAGTAGTCGTGGTATAGTTAGGAATATATTTAGCCCCTATTGAGGTTATTACTATCGATGAATCCTATAAGGGAGTGATGATGGCCAAGCTGTCTAAGACGTCGGACTCGGATCTGAGTTATAGATAGCGCAGGAAGAAATCACGTCTGAGACCGTAACACTTTTTATCACAACCATAGATGTTGTATTGCATCAACTCTCCTTCTTATTTTGTTTTATAAGATCCTTGTATAGGTCAGGGGCCCATGGAGACAGGCAAATAAGGCTTAAAAGAGGATTCGGGTTCCTTTTATAGAAAATAAGAAACAAAGAACTAAGAAAGTATCATTGAAACTAATAAAATATTATCAAGCAACATTTCTCTCGTGAAACTAATCACAATCTACAACTTTGCCTTGTATAACTTCCATTCTCCGAAATTTGACAATTAAAAGGATCAAGTGATAAAAACTTACCACTTTCTTTAACTTTTAGATTCTAATGCGGAAATGAACTTCATTATTTGCCTGAAGAAGACGTCATAGACGTTAGAAAAGATTGTTGGTCATATGATCTATCACATTTAGCATACATGATTTTATGTAAAACTATGGAATAAAGTAAAAGAGAAAGGTTTGTTTTGTTTATTACACTACTGAATCATTTGTGTAATATAATATTACTATAGCTAAAGTTATTATAAATACAGTATTTCATTATATTATGCAGTATTTTTTAAAGTATACAAGACACACATAATATATTGGTGTTTTAAACATAATTTAACAAAATTTTTGAACGCTATTATTTATCATATCAATAAGTGTGGTGTTCCTAAAACAAACTTTTCATTACCCGCAAAGGGTAGTTTACTCCAGTACTTTCTAACAAGATACCAAGTTTATAACTTGATGGAAAGTAAACTAACCAAGGGCTTCTCAAGGGTTAACTCAAGTGGGCCTTGAAACTGTTCATCGCTCCTTTACTTTATCGATAACTTTCTATTATGTCAACATATGAAATGTCCAATAATATTGCTCGTTTCTCTTTAAAATTTGGGCGATTTAAAACTAGAACTCTTTCTTTTTATTAAAAAAAAGTTATGGATTGCCTTTTGACATTTGGAGCTAGAAACCAATAAGGTTTTTTCTCAAGATCACAAGGAACTTACGTACTAAGTTGAAGTCTCAAGGACTTTTCTGTCAAGGACTATCGCACAGACGACTTGAAGGACTGCCCCTTGACATTTTGCCTTGAAAATCAATACTTCGTTACTTCAACTAAGAGGAACCAATCATCATGTTTGAAGTCTCTAAGATCTTTTTATCAATAATTGTCGCACAAATGGCAGACAGACTGCTCTTTAAACTTTGGCCCCAAAATTAATTACAAGCTTCCTTAGACCAAGAAACCCCCATGTATCTAGTGTTTCTATGACCTTTATATCAAGAGATTACAAGACCAAGAAATCGGATAGACAGCCAGATAGACGGACTTCTCTTTCACCTATAGACCCCAGACCAATTATGACCTTCCTTAGACCAAGAGGCAGCCATTTATCCTGTGTTATGTCTTTATGGACTTTATATCAAGAGATTAAACATACAAGCAATAGATACACGGGCAGATAGAAGCATTTTGACCATTCGACCACAGAAAATAATAACGTTCCTTCAATCTCTAATTTCAGTTCTCCGAACTTCTGGCCTAGACATTCAAATATTTGCAAGTAATTATAGGGATAGTAAAACATAATTACATATATAATTATACAATATATAATAATAAACTTAATTTACCTCAAGAATGCTTTTATGGAATTTGATATGGAATTAGCCATGTCTTCTTGGTATATTTACCGGGATAAATCATTTTAAACCACAGCAGATCTAAAACTGTGTCACAGTCCTCCTCACAATCACATGAACACGTATAACCTGCAAATTTCATTACTTGCTATATAACTCTCATTGTGATAGTAGTATTCGTAAAAAAGGTCGTGATTTTATTATCTTTCAGTACCGAATCTAGGGTTTTGAAAAAGAGTGTTCAACTGGAATGTGTTATTGGAACAATCCCAGCTAAAATACGGCATATTATGAATTTGTGTTAAGCATAAATTTACTAACAAAGCTGGGTCTACTTATTTTGTAGGTGTGTCTTAATTTATTTATCTAACTTATAAACAACCATAAAGTAGCTTCCAGAGTACACAATTATGCAACTTTTTCATACATAAAAAGGTTTGTTATATTAATTCCTTTGAAGATGCTAAAATAATTTAATGTAGATGTTTGAACCTAATATCCAACACAAACATGTCGCCGTTTGGTAAAGTTGTAAATGTCCGAACATCTGCGCGCTTCAGGAGGTGAGATGGCGGCGGTAAGCCCAGCGTCGCTCCTCACATAAATATTCATCTCCACTCGTTCCATTTTTGCTGAGTTCGGGGAACAAACAAAAGAATTCACATAGAATAAAATATATTTCCTTCGATTATGTTAAATTTATTCCGTTCCACACGGTTCCATTTTTAGTGACTAATTTTTGTAAAAGTAGTTAAGATGATAAATGTTGTACTTGTATAAGGACACTTGATTGCTTTACAATGTATGACGTAAATTAAAATGATTATAATATATATATATATATATATATATATATATATATATATACACACACATATCATTTATGAAAGTAGCAGTTTTAACACAAGTTAAGACTAACCATTAAAACGGAATGAGAAACATTTTTTTGTTTCATTATTTATATTAAGTTACGTGACCATTATACAAGCATTGGCATTAAAATTATTGTGAAACATTAAACCACAATAACTAGCATACTTCAGAACGTACAATATTCATTAATAGTAAACAATGACTGTATAACAATAGTGCTACGTAATTACTCAGTAACAGTTATATATCTTGCAGTATATTAATGGTACATCGTATATCGCAATGCTCACCGATATTGCCAGGGGAGTAGAAAACTTGCATAATCAGCAACAAAAAAATATAAAACAAAGAAATTAAATACTTCTGCGGCCGTATTTAAACCATTTCTTCTTCACGGTGTTCATACCTTTTGAGGTGTGTGTGTGTGTGTGTGTGTGTGTGTGTGTGTGTGTGTGTGTGTGTGTGTGTGTGTGTGTGTGTGTGTGTGTGTGTGTGTGTGTGTGTGTGTATTGGATGAATAATTCTTTACTGGGTGTTTTAGAAATAAAATTCTCACAATGCACAGGGTTGTAAAACATAGTAACTCTTCTGTTAATTATTTCTTCATTTGATAATAACTTGAGTTTTAATAAGCATGTTTAGCTTAAAAAAGATTTTTTAAGGGTTTAGCTATCTACAATGATAGCATTTTTATTGGCACACTAAAAGTTTTATGGGTGGTATTAAGGGTCAAAATCAAATATTTATTAAATCGCAAATATTTATTTACCTCCCCGAGAATCGAAACCGTCACCTCTCGGTTTAAAAAGCCGCAGCCTTACCTCTACACTAAGGTGAAGGCCATGGAATTTACCGGTACTATATAAACCTCGTATTTGCACTAAATCCTTGCATTTAAATGTTCCATATCCGAAGTTTAAAGAAGTTATCAGGAATAAGAGGACTTGCTCTGAATACGGAATGAGTTGAACAGACGATCTCAACCAAGGCTGCTGGCTGCGACTCTCCATTACCATTGAGATTTTTAAATAATTGAATACATTTATCAGAACCAATATAATTGCTTATGCAAGTATGCGATCAATAGTTTCATTTGTACCCATATAATTAGCATTCAAATATTATAATACTCTCGTTTAATGAATTAAGTATTTTCAGTTATTCGTATGCATTGTTACGAATAAGAGGCTTATTTCAAAGGAACTTTCTTTCATGATTAATTCTGTCTTATTTCTTTTAATTTGGAGGAAACAAAGTAAAGAGTCGTTCCGAATTTAGAACGACCAAAGCAATTGTAACTCTATAAGTATAAAGTGTCTGTTCGTTTTCATTAGCACCAAAACTTCGAATAACAACCCGAGGCGTTGACACTCAAAACATTATGTTTTAATAATTCGTGAGCTGAAATACATGTTTTTACTGAAATAATAGTACGGTCATTGCACCACAGAATTGATATAAAATGATGAATGTCTCATGAGAGATATTTTTATGACTGAAGGTGTGATTTGGGTATGGTAAGCGTTGTGTGCTTATAGACCACAGTTAGTTGTAACTCTTCAATAGGAAGCTAAATAGAGATCAAGAGAAAATAACACTGTGAAAAATAAATAACTAAATTGATATAGACTTGAAATTATGCATGAAGCTTCATTTCTCAATATTTCGATTCTGGTGAATGTCACACCATGGGATTTAGGCTGAGCGTTAATGGCAATCTTTGCATTAGTCTCATGGTTAACTATGATGGCATCAGGAAAATTAAATAAAAATCTATGTCATATTTGCCAAAATATCTATAGTAAATACAGCAGTATTCCTTTAATACGACACACATGAATATAAAATATTTCATGATTCTTTTGTTCCACAAAGTTTTCTGTATGTGTTACGTGATATTTAACAAGGAAATACAATATAATGTTTACAATGTAAAAGAAACAAACAATTCACATGGATAAAGAGAGTTAATTGGGATTCAAAATAACACGAGTTCAAAATTTTCTGTGTGTTATTAAATAGCGATAAATCAATCATTTTATAATGAGCTAAAGTAAATAAAAAAACTCTTTTGCAAAATTAGTCCATAGCACCAAAAGTATTCATAACCTCTATGCGTAATCATGATGGAAGAATTAAAAGAGCAATATTAAATGCGTCAGACATGTTCTGTCTCTACAGGAGACACTTCAACCAGCCAATAACTTTGGAACATTCTACTAACAGCTAGGCTATTCTGTTACATTCCCATAGTCAAGCACTGGAGGACTAACTAAACGTTAGTCCTTACACACAAATTTACGAGCGGGTAGCAGTAACAGTAATCCAATTCAACCCGCCAATAACATTGGAACATTCTGTTAACAAATAGGCTATTCTGTTACATTCCCAAAGTCAAGCACTGAGGACTAACTAAACGCATTACATACAAATTTACGAGCGGGAAAGCAGTAAGAGTAAATCCACTACAACCAGCGAATAACACTGGAACATTATATTAACAGCTAGGCTATTCTGTTACATTCCAATAGTCAAGCACTGGAGGAGTAACTAAACGTATTACACACAAAGTTCCGAGCGGGAAGCAGTAAAAGTAATCCACTTTAACCCGCCAATAACATTGTATCATTCTATTAACGGCCACGCTATATTCTGTTTCATTTCAATAGTCAAGCACTGGAGGACTAACTAAACTCATTGAACACAAATTTACGAGCTGGAAACAGTAACAGTAATCCACTTCAACCAGCCAATAATCATTGTATCATTCTATTAACGGCCACGCTATTCTGTTTCACTCCAATAGTCAAGCACTGGAGACTAACTAAAACTCATTGAACACACATTTATGAGCTGGAAACAGTAACAGTAATCCACTTCAACCAGCCAATAACATTGTATCATTCTATTAAAGGCCATGCTATTCTGTTCCATTCCAATAGTCAAGCACTGGTGGACTAACTAAACTCATTAAATACAAATTTTACGAGCTGGAAACAGTAACAGTAATCCACTTCAACCAGCCAATAACATTGTATCATTCTATTAACGGCCATGCTATTCTGTTCCATTCCAATAGTCAAGCACTGGTGGACTAACTAAACTCATTAAATACAAATTTACGAGCTGGAAACAGTAACAGTAATCCACTTCAACCAGGCAATAACATTGTATCATTCTATTAACGGCTACGCTATTCTGTTACATTCCAATAGTCAAGCACTGGAGGACTAACTAAACTCATTGAACACACATTTATGAGCTGGAAACAGTAACAGTAATCCACTTCAACCAGCCAATAACATTGTATCATTCTATTAAACGGCCATGCTATTCTGTTCCATTCCAATAGTCAAGCACTGGTGGGACTAACTAAACTCATTAAATACAAATTTACGAACTGGAAAACAGTAACAGTAATCCACTTCAACCAGCCAATACCATTGTATGATTCTATTAACGGCTACGCTATTCTGTTACATTCCAATAGTCAAGCACTGGGTGGACTAACTAAACTCATTAAATACAAATTTACGAGCTGGAAACAGTAACAGTAATCCACTTCAACCAGCCAATATCATTGTATCATTCTATTAACGGCCACGCTATCCTGTTTTATTCCAATAGTCAAGCACTGGAGGACTAACTAAACTCATTGAACACACATTTATGAGCTGGAAACAGTAACAGTAATCCACTTCAACCAGCCAATAACATTGTATCATTCTATTAACGGCCATGCTATTCTGTTCCATTCCAATAGTCAAGCACTGGTGGACTAACTAAACTCATTAAATACACATTTACGAGCTGGAAACAGTAACAGTAATCCACTTCAACCAGCCAATAACATTGTATCATTCTATTAACGGCTACGCTATTCTGTTACATTCCAATAGTCAAGCACTGGAGAACTAACTAAACTTATTGAACACAAAATTTACGAGCGGGAAGCAGTAACAGTAATCCACTTCAACCAGGCAAGAACATTGGAACATTCCATTAACGGCCAATTATATTCTGTTACAATTCAATAGTCAAGCACTGGAGGACTAACTAAACTCATTGAACACAAATTTACGAGCTGGAAACAGTAACAGCAATCCACTTCAACCAGCCAATATCATTGTATCATTCTATTAACGGCCACGCTATTCTGTTTCATTCCAATAGTCAAGCACTGGAGGACTAACTTAACTCATTGAACACACATTTATGAGCTGGAAAACAGTAACAGTAATCCACTTCAACCAGCCAATAACATTGTATCATTCTATTAACGGCCATGCTATTCTGTTCCATTCCAATAGTCAAGCACTGGTGGACTAAACTAAACTCATTAAATACAAATTTACGAACTGGAAACAGTAACAGTAAATCCACTTCAACCAGCGAATAACATTGTATCATTCTATTAACGGCTACGCTATTCTGTTACATTCCAATAGTCAATCACTGGAGTACTAACTAAACTCATTGAACACAAATTTACGAGCTGGAAACAGTAACAGTAATCCACTTCAACCAGCCAATATCATTGTATCATTTTAATAACGGCCACGCTATTCTGTTTCATTCCAATATTCAAGCACTGGAGGACTAACTAAACTCATTGAACACACATTTATGAGCTGGAAACAGTAACAGTAATCCACTTCAACCAGCCAATAACATTGTATCATTCTATTAACGGCCATGCTATTCTGTTCCATTCCAATAGTCAAGCACTGGTGGACTAACTAAACTCATTAAATACAAATTTACGAGCTGGAAACAGTAACAATAATCCACTTCAACCAGCCAATAACATTGTATCATTCTATTCACGGCTACGCTATTCTGTTACATTCCAATAGTCAAGCACTGGAGAACTAACTAAACTCATTGAACACAAATTTACGAGCTGGAAACAGTAACAGTAATCCACTTCAACCAGCCAATAATATTGTATAATTCTATTAACGGCCAGGCTATTCTGTTACGTTCTAGTAGTCAAGCACTGGAGGACTGACAAAACGCATTAACCACGGATTTACGAGCGGGAAGCAGTAACAGTAATCCACTTCAACCAGGCAATAACATTGGAACATTCCATTAACGGCCAATATATTCTGTTACATTCCAGTATTCAAGCACTGTAGGACTAACAAAACGCATTAACCACGGATTTACGAGCTGGAAGCAGTAACAGTAATCCACTTCAACCAGCCAATAACATTGGAAGTATTCCATTAACGGCCCCGCTACTCTGGTACAGCCGCACAGGTACGCATTGTTCGTCACAGGTTTCAGGGGACTCGCAAAAATAAATCGTGTCAAAACATTGTCCGAAAATTTCCAAAAAAATAATATATATGCTATTAAATGTAATATTCCTGTTAAAATATAGTTAAAATATTTCGTTGCCTTAAACTGCAAGGCATTTCTAGAAATACTTGGGACATAGCTTGTATCCATAATTGTTTAAGTTAATTTCTACAAAAATAAAATTTTTTACTTACTTCAATTTAAATTCCGCCCTGTATTTAGCAATTTTTAATTATTTAATAGAATTATTAATCTCAATATTTATCATAAACTGTTGGACATTTTGTTTATAGCCCCATTACTTACTTGAATAAAAACCTGGTTACTTAGGTACTATCCGGAGGCCATTATTTTTGTAATTTAAACATTTGTAAAGAACCAAATTAAGTTTCATCATTATTAACATTAACAACTCTGTTATTTTAAGTTTAATGGGTTCAATATTGATTGGATTATGCATTATTAATCAATTAAATTAAGTATGTGTATACTAAACGTATTACACACAAATTTACGAGCGGGAAGCAGTAACGCAGGCTGCTCAACACACTGGAGGACCGTAAGTTAGTGTTAACTGATATTTCGAAATTACTTTTAGATTGCAGCTTAATAACGACAACAATAAATACTTTGAATTAAAACACAAATATTATAACCTTGTACGTTAAACAAATGGCACTAAATTTGCACTCTTTGACGTTCAAAAACAAGCAGTTACCGTGCTCAGTGCACAGGGCGAGGTGGAGAGTAGTTACAATTCTCTTTGTGATACGGTACTGAATGATGGAGTAGACTTCAGTATAGTAATATGCTATGTGCTGATACAGTGTATGTACTACATATGCAGCGTTCCCTTATATTCCGACCCAATTGTTTTCTTTCTCGGATAAGGTAATTGGCAAACATCGTTATTTTTTAATTTCTGGAGCAAATACCTGCTACGCGCCCCAACCTATTATATATCAGAGAGAGACTTTAGGTTCCATAAAAACACAATCTTTGGTTCTTTGGTTTTAAATAAAGATTATCTCTTTGCTAAAGAGAATATACGAGTCAAAACGTTTGAATAGACTGAATTGTAAATTCATTATGAGTCAATCCTTTTTGACAGAAATATATATCTACGTAGCCTATAAGTAGAATTGTCCACTTACTGTTGGGAAAATATTCTTCTAAATTTCAAAATTGCAACATTTACAATAATATAAATATAAACTGCATTCTGTTAACATTTTTTTGCTGGTTTTTAAAACACTTGCATTAACGCAAAATATGCTTATACAGTTTACCAAAATGTCAAAAAATGTATTCTAGAATGATACACTTGTGTTGCTGAATACCGTATATGCCGAACTAATAAAAACTATCATTTTTAACTTACTAGCAATATTTTAAAAGGATCATACCATTGTAATATTTACAATACAAGGTACTATTTATTTCCAAGTAATAGCTAAAGGCTGTTATGTAAAAATAACAACTGCCTAATTTAAAGTCGGGATTACGTATTTTGAATATTTTTTAACTTCCATTGTATTTATGCATTGTTTCAAGCTTCTAAAGAAACCCGTAACAAAATGTTTAAAATTATGAACTGTAAGATCCATTTAAAACAAATTATATTTTGTATCTGTATGGATCCTAATAGTGCACAGATTTTATCGTATTAAACTTAGACAAGTTTCACACGGTAACGATCTATTCGTTAAATCGGATCTAACCATAAAATAATAAATGAAGTAAAGTAGTATTACTTATGCAAGAACATACAATTATTATTTGAAATGATCCATTATAGTTGAGGAAAGAGTCTAAATAGCACACTATTATAGTACTTGATACACTGTGTGTATGGTTGAATATGGAGAAATATTACAAAGCCTTCAACGTTAATAAAAACTCATCCATTCTGATAGTGCGAACTATAGAATAAGGTAGTTAGATTTAGGCCTAACGTTCTCCTTCCTGTCCTCCATTCCTTTATCCTACGTTTTACTATCTTCTCTCTGCGTTGCGGAATGTTGTAGACTAGCTCATATTGTATGACGTTAACGACACAAGTAAAGCTAACATTACATGATCATGAGACTACACAGCTGCAGCTTATCTACCACCACAACACGTGTCGGGTAATTCGTGTCTCAACCCACAGTTGCACCAAATAATCCAATGTTCATCAACCAGTGAACACAAATTAGTTTGGAATCAACTGATTCAATTAGCTTTCAGGAATCTCTGTTGCTTAATTAACCCGTATGAATTCAATACGATCAATAGTTTGATATGACATCAGAACACTATTCGTCGTATAAAAGTCATAGTTCACTTATTTTAAATATGAACACATATGTGTTGAGGAAAATATTGTTTACTTTTCATCCCGTTCACATAGCAAAATACGGGAACGCCTTCTCGCGTAACTGGCTTCGAAGAGATTGCATGCAAAACTGCAAGTCTGTACGGTAGTTTTTTGTCGAGAACATAAGCAGACCGTCGAGTGATAAAGACAAAAAATATCAAATAATAATCAACGATCAGCAAGAAATAGGCTATAAACTCATCAAGTCTAGAATACAGTGCTATGAGCGTACCAGTATAATTATTATAAACTACGAGTTAGAAGCACACCTCAATACCTATCATGTAACACGCTTCACTGAGACAACATTTTAAATCTATAGCTCATTTACTTCCGCTGAAGTACAACCATACAAAACAATTGCCTGGACATTTCCTACCACATGATAACTTCAGACTTTTGTTCATTAAATAGTGCTTCACATCAGTGTTTAAATAATAAAAGTCTACATACCGAGTCACTATAATGGTGTTTGTGTTGGAATAGTTACATCTGTTAATGTCACATGTTTGAATCTCTCATGGGCATATAGTGTTCACAATCTCAGCTGATTCCCATAGCTTCTCATATGCGAATGAAGCTTCATGCACAAATTTAAATCTGTAGGTCACCCCACAAGTGATAGGCTTCGCTATAGATTAGCCAATTACTGATGCAATGTTAAACGCACACCAAACTTGACATTACCGTAGAAGGCCCCACAGCGGACGACTTTCTTGCCTGGAAAACGACAATCAATTTAATCGATGAAGATGTATTAAAAGTGGAGTTTTACACAAAATTTCAACAACATTTATTATGCGCACACAGGAACCGGATTTCGTCATTGATGGCTGAATTCTCAGTCAAAACCTAATAGCAATAAAATTTTGATTTTGAACGAGTTTACCTTCATCAATAAATCAATAAATTAAGATGACGGTTAAGATGATTATTTTTTGCTAAAAATATTTTAAATAAAGAGGCAGATATTTTACCTTAATAGCAGAGATTGTCATGTAACATTGCTATAAAACAAATATATAATCACCCGTGTTAACTATTCTTCAGAATTATTTAACATTTTTTGTTCTCCTAGAAGTTATTTTTTGGATTCTATGCAGACTCAACACGTTGAATAAAAAAACTATAAATTTCAAAGAAAGTTCGGCAGCAAATGCCACGAACCACAATTTATTTCGTTTATCAGTTCACTTAAACGAATTTGAAATCCAACTAGTCAAAGACGAAAGTATTGTAAATCTTTTGACAATAATATTATACAATATGATCTACAGTTTTCTAAACATCATCTATTTTTATGGAATAGAGGTTTAAAAACTTTTCCATTTATAATGTCGGGCACTTTTTATAATGTAGTTCACTGGATTAAACTGTTCGGAATATTATTTTTTTGCAGGGGAAAGAAAGTAAATAAATAAACTTTATTCCCGAGTGTTGGGAATATAATGGTCTCACGATGTATTTTAATTGGGTAAATGTGGTGGCATATAATAGCGGCGCCGCGGCGCTGTCTCATGGACGTGGACTCATTTACGTTACTGTCGCATCGCGTCATTCGTGTTTGAGTTCATACAGTTGTAGAATATAAATTACACACTGGCAGGTTCGTTTGTGAAAGTATAATATTTTATCTCGATTGTCTTGAATAGGTAAAATTCCATTACTGACAAACAGATAACCCAAAGTGGCTTCGAAGGTTTGTTAATCTAAAAAGAAGATTCTGGTGTAATTTAATGTTATTAATACATGGTCCATAACGCAGTTTTTTCCACAAATTATGCCAATACCCAAAAACCGCCGTGACATACACTATAAATAAGTTGTATATGATTTAAACTCACCTTCAATTTTCCACACAATTATGTACTATTAGAAAAACGAGTATAAACTCAAAATACCTTAAAGTTTATATAAAAGTGTCCATTTGAAATATATACAAAAGTTAGTTGAAAACCACCCAAAAGTGAGTTTCTTTTAACCAACCTCAAAATATATGTACCCTACTCAGATGTTCATTACAAGCACTTTTCAAAAATTTGTAGTTCTTCAGAACTCGATAAAAGTGTTAAACAAGTTAACAATTCCAATAAATACACCTGTACACACATATTTTATGGTTTAAAATATTGACTAAGCTTTTAAAAACTTTAATTTTCCTATTTAAAAATCTAGTACCATTTTACTTATTTTGACTAGAGGTCGCCCTAATAAATTTGAATTCATCTCCAATGGGTTCTTTGTAAATTTGAGCCTTACGTCTAGACAGTGCAGTTCAACCAAAATTGTGACTGGTGTGCAAAAGAGAATTCCAAAACTGACTTATATAACTGAATCAAGATGGCCGCCACCACCACAGGAACTACGTGGGTTCAAGTAATTCGTCATATACCCTTCAAAGTCAGTCGTATATGATCAATAAAATCTTGAAGAATCCTTTAAGGGCAACTCAATACAAAACATCCTTTCATTTTCTATTTGCTATATCACTATCATCGTTGATTCTATTTTGCAACACCTTTCAGCAAGCAATACATTGTCTATTGATAATGTTGTTCAAAGTACAATTATTCAATAATGATAATTATAGCTCATTTTGTAACAAACTTTATTATTAAACAGTGCAATATTAAGGCACATACCAAGTAACTTGTGTCCAAAATGCAGCCTTGAAAGAAATAATTAGGATTGACAGTGAATGCAATGTAATCTTAGTGCTATCATGAAGATTGTGAGACACTGATATATTGACAAAGCCAGTATTTCCAGTGTCATCATGAAGGTAATGGTGCATTGACATATTGGCAAAGCTTGTGTATCCCTAATGGTCCCTTGTGGGTCATAAATCTAAGTATTGTCAAAGCAAATTTATTCCCAATGTTATCACGAAGGTTTGGTATCTGATGTATCTCAATTCCATTAGTGCCGATAAAAATTCATTTACTTCAGTTTAGGATGTTAATGGTTAATGTGTCAGTAAAATAATTTTTTTTAAATTACGTGAAAAGCAGATTTCTGCTTATTTCAAGACCATAGGAGATAAAAAAAAACATTTAACCGCAAACTTTGTTTGCCTTAACGAGCCCTTTAAAATTATGTACATCATCATGCATTTTGCTATTTAAAAATGTTCATTTATATAAATTTTTAGTTTGAAAATTTAAGTTTGGGGTTAACACCAAAATGCTCTTAAATTCAGTCATTTGGTGTATCAGAATTAAGCTGCGTTTGTCGTGAACAATAAACCAGGATCAGAAAAAAGAAAACTCAACTGATACAAAAATACAGAATGTTCCATAAATGTCAACGTTTAAAAAAAACTACCTTTATTTTCAAACGGATTGAGATAAGGACATTCTGTTTTAGCTAATGGGTTTCTTTTTAGAAGACCTTTAAAATGATGTATGATTTTATCTTTTCTTACATTTAAAAATGTTTTTTATTTGAACACTCGATTCTTAATTTTTGGAACACCTTGTTTATAGATTTTGATGAAAATATTTTAAGTGGACTTCCTATGGGAAACACTTTGTTTTATTTCAATACACCAAACCGTTCTCCCAATATACACACTGCACTGATGGTCTGCACTACCCGATATACTGGCATATCTGATGTACCACAATGCCGCCCTTATGGTAAGCGATCTGTATTACGGCAAAGCCAATTTATTCGCAATGCTATCACGAAGGTGAATAAAAAGTATAGGCATATGGCATATCTGATGTATCTGTACAAAGCAATATTCGCAATGCTATCACGAAGGTGAATAAACAATATATAGGCATATCTGATGTAACAATGCCGCTCTTATGGTAAGCGATCTGTATTACGGCAAAGCCAAATTTATTCGCAATGTTATCACGAAGGTGAATAAACAATATATAGGCATATCTGATGTATCACAATGCCGCCCTTATGGTAAGCTATCTGTATTGCGGCAAAGCAATTTATTCGCAATGTTATCACGAAGGTGAATAAACAATATATAGGCATATCTGATGTATCACAATGCCGCCCTTATGGTAAGCTATCTGTATTGCGGCAAAGCAAATTTATTCGCAATGTTATCACGAAGGTGAATAAACAATATATAGGCATATCTGATGTATCACAATGCCGCCCTTATGGTAAGCTATCTGTATTGCGGCAAAGCCAATTTATTCGCAATGTTATCACGAAGGTGAATAAACAATATATAGGCATATCTGATGTATCACAATGCCGCCCTTATGGTAAGCTATCTGTATTACGGCAAAGCCAAATTTATTCGCAATGCTATCACGAAGGTGAATAAACAATATATAGGCATATCTGATGTATCACAATGCCGCCCTTATGGTAAGCTATCTGTATTGCGGCAAAGCCAATTTATTCGCAATGTTATCACGAAGGTGGCGAGACAATAAATAGGCACATCTGATGTAGTTAAATGCCGCTTTCATGGTAACAAATAAGAATTGCGGTGAAGCCAATTTATTCCCAATGCTATTACAAACGTGTTTAGATAAAATATTGGCACATATGATTTATCACAATACCGCTTTATAGTAACAAATCAGAACTACGACATACGTTATCTAACTTATTGGCAATAATAATATCACAGAGCTAGCGAGACAATGACATATTTGCAAACTTTGTGGCACCCAATATAATCCGTTTACTTTTTTGACCGACAGTGAGATTTCACCAGGAAAATATAAAATGGTTGTATCGAAGTCAAAAGATTCACTAAGAATATGTGGTAGTGATACATTGGGTTTTCACTTATTGTAAATTTTCATACTGTTAAACATTTAATACACCACATTAAGCAGAGACATTTGTAGCTAAGTGTAATAGATAATACAGATACCCACATATACTGTAGTATACTTGGCCGACTCATAGTGATATAAAAGCTCATACATAATTAGAAAGTTTAACCAGTAGAAAAAGGTATAATGATTTAGGAACTTGAAATGAGCTTAAAATGATTTAATGCATTATAAAATTAAAGTAATGAATGAGACATACTAACTTTTTACACGTCTTCGAAAGGAGCCTTTCTCCTGTTTGATATCAGGGAATAACTTCAACTGATAGGTAATAAGTTTCTAATAATCTCACCTTTTCTTTCCTCACTGGCCAGCTGTCTTCTTCACATAATACCCTGTACAGATGAATTACACCTTTTTCAGTTTAATTTGATAATATATGTCACAGAAATGTTCCGAGGTACTTGAATTAGATTGGTTTCGTGTTCATCTAGACAATTGAAAGTTGATATATGAGGCTTGCGTGTTTCTATATTTGCCTTGCTGTATACATTTACACCAGCAATTACTGAATTAGAAGTATCCATGTAACCGTATCCAGATGCGATTGGATGATGAATTTTTGGAATCAGACATAGGATAACTTACAGGTTATGGATCTTGCCAGAACCAGAATCCCTGCGTATTCGACTCCATATAAGCATTTAAGGTTTTAAATATCTTATTTGAAATAATTGAAATATTAATTATGTAAACAATTAATAGTCAAGTTCCATTAAAATAGACATTTCACTAGCAATATACTACATCAATATTGTTGTTCCCTAGGATATGAGATAATTCTGATAACGTAGAAAGTGAGAGATATTACAAAGGCATGTTCTCTCACTCATTGTCGATGTCTAGAAGAGAACTAGAGCTTCATAAATTAAAACGGGGAACTCTAAACATATATGATGAAGCGTACAATAGATAATGGATCATTGTTAATAATCGGTATAAGATTTTAAACAAAGCGTTATACGAAGTTAAGAGAAAAATTTTAAACTGTTATTTAAGTTAATTTTAAAAATTTACTAACTATTTCTCTTTATATCTTTAAAGCGAATAGCTGTGTATAAACTAGTTTGAATTAGTTTTATTTATATAGAATCTTCAATTTAAAATAAGTATACAACGGTAATTTAATCGATACAAAGTATAAATTAAGTTAAAATAAACCATTGCACTTGATGATGTTTTTAGGAAGGAAACACAATTTAGACAGTAAAATGTCAATTTATCGTCGTTTTTTTGTAACGTAATATATTATGAAATTAAAAGAATGTCTAAAAATATTAATAAATTATTTCACTTACACGTTGTTATAATTTCCGATTCTTTCTAGCGATCGCTTGAGCAACTCATGTACAATTTATTGAGAAGGAGCTCAGAAGTTATTAATTATGCCTTATTAGCAATAAATAATAATTGTGTAATTGGTTCCGGTGGTTATAAGTTGATTCTAAGGTTATTAGGAGAACTCGATATGTTTTGTTTAAATCCTTTGGTCATCCTTATATTTTCATCGGTCAATTTCTTAAATTTAGAGAAACACCTCGTTATAGAAACGAGATTTATTCGTTTATTTAATTAATTACAATGAGAAAACCTATAAATTGTAATACATAATATGTATATTGGATATTACTAAGGCGTTTGTTAACTGCAAAACGATAATTTCAGCACAGTGAAAACAGGTCAGCTGTCAGACCTGTCAGTGTTTGAGAGCAAACTGTCAAATTCCTTCATCTTTTGTATCATCCTGTGAGTAAAGTTGTAGCAATTTTATCATCTGTACACTAATACTATTTATTGAATTGTAAACTACTACAAAATAAGGATTATTTACACAAACTCACTTGGTACTAACCGAATATTTCATTTAAAAATTATCTCTTCCAGCACACATATTATGTTTAAAAAAAATACGCTTGATTTTCATTCATATTGAATCTCAGTAGAATTTAATAGAATCCTATTAAGGCTGCAAAATATATGACACAATTCTGTTTTTGGTATCTATGAGAAACTATTTCACGATATGCGCAACTTATATTTTTATTAATAATAAGTCAACTCTGAAACCTAATTATTTAAGACACCAATTAAAGCCATTTTGGAATACCTTCTGTCGCTTCCAGAACATTTAAATTAAATTAGATTAAAGAGGAGGTATACAGAACTCTAGGTTCTCTAGGTTCAACATAATCTAATTGCGCACCCCTAGCTCCTCTATTAGGGTTTGCCTAACCCCGTACCTTCAACTAGATGGTCCTGTACCCAAGACCCTCTACGCAATGTTGACGTCAAATTCATCACCTGGCTGTGAGGGCCTTAATAGGGTCCTTCTCTTACCTTATACTTCTCACAATCCAAAATAATGGTATTTAGCAGTCCCCTCTGACTGAGTACCTAGTCTACACCTAGGACCTTTAATAGTGAGTCATAAGGTGTGCAAGTGTTTCGTGAATTGATCGTGTTCAATAATAAGGGAAATGACCTGTGTCTAAATGTTTTGTTTCATCAGCCAGTTCGTGAACTGGATTTTCGTGTCTCTTATGAACTTCTTACCAAATGATTTCGCAGATACACTCTGCCACCGATGACAGTGCTTATCTCAGAAGCATTTCCTAATAGCTTGGTAGGTAGTTGACTAGCTTATACCACAAACCGGTCCAGGTAGAAAACACTTCTTTGAAACACTCCTTGATAATTCGTCAGCGAGCTCATTGCCGCTAAAATTAGGTAGAACGGAAAGTCTTACAGCATTCCCATGCCAGCCATGAAGTAAATTCTATGGAGTTAAGGGCCGTAACAGTGGCCTAGGTATCACTTATCCGTTGATTGAAATAACTCCTAGTCAAGTATACATTTGCAGAAGCTAGAATACAATATATTACAGCCTTAAAGACTGTGCAATGCTTTCCCAGACCTTTAATGAGGACTGTTCTTGGAGATCTGTCCTCCATCAAGGAACCATCTTTGTACTCAACTATATTACCTTTATCTGACATTATTTCCTCCTTCTTTCTACAGTACTCCAGGGATCGGATCGTTACGACAAAGGGTTTAATAAATACAGACTCTTTGGCCATATTTTCTGATGTTATATGTAATATTATAATCACATGTCGCACTTGATATCACTGTCGCACACTTTGGAAATAGCGCAGAGGCCCATACCAATCGGAATATGCCCTTCAGTGGCCCGCAACTTTCATTCGATACGCGGACTAATATGCTTCCACTATGATTTTTAGGTATAGTGGTAGAGTCATAAAAGAACTTTAAGTGCAGCTGTCGGGCTGGTTCTAAAATCTTTTGGTAGTAACAAACAAGCCAGTCTTTGTAAGCTGGTAGCCAACAGGATATATGTTTTTTAATGCACCAGTTCGTAATATAATATTGAAAAATTAAAAACTAAAATCAACATCAATAATATTAACACATTTCAATAATTACATTATGACCGTTGTCATCTATATGTAAAGATAAGACTATCATTGTACCATGATACAGTAAAGTACATGTTCTTCCTTCCCAATCCGTATTCCAATATCATACTATTTCCTCGTCGGTCCAGTCTAGTAAATATATCACTACTTATATATCTAATCAGTATCGTATATCTCATCAATGAGAAATGGATGCAATGTCCACTTGACATGTCCTGTCATAAAAATTGCATTTAGTGTCTCGTGTATTGCTTTATAATTCCACTTGTTATAATCATGGACTCACTGCACTCGCTCGTTTCCTATAATTATTGTCACGGACGAATGGTTTGTCCCTCCGGTTTTTGTTCTTCAGCTTCTGTAAATATGCTGTCGCACAATGTCTAAGGAAACCAGATTTAAAACCTTCCATGTAGACATTCCAAATTTAGTTCATTAAGTAAAATACGGAATAAGTTTATTGGTTTTCCTTGTTGCCACGATGTTGAAATAAGAAGTGTTGTTACTTTTGTTATGGTTTCACTCTATAAATGTAAACAAATTGAAAATATTAGTTAAATTATGAAACATATTTTCTTGCTGTATACAACCTAATACAATTGTAACGCCCCGTTGGTAAATCGTTACCGACAGACAAAATATATGTTGACTATGATTTCAGAATTAATATAGTATATATTTATTGGCCACCTAATTTTTCCATTTTAAAATAAATCCATTTTGTATATAATAATAGTTAATTTGACCCGTCACCAACTAAGTAATATAAGGTTTGAGCCCAGAAACTGGAATCGAATATTATTGCAATAGAAATAGAACAAAGTTATAGAGCTGGAATTGTGCAGCTAGCCTCGTGCACTGCTGATACAAATTGCTGACTCCAGGGCTAGCTAGCCTCTCACACAGGCCTAGTCCTTTTTGATTGGCCACGGCCGCTGAGGCGATGACCGTGGCTTGACCTGCTAAGCCGGTGATCGTCAGTCGCGTTCAAAATTATATGTAGTTAACATCCCGGTCCGCGTCCTCTCTACCTGTGTAATTAATATAGCATTGGTTAAAATCATCTTCTAAATTTAGTTTGTTTCTAAAGTATTACTTGTATTATTTCATAGCATGAATTTAATGACCGATTGTATTAGTGCGTAAAAATTCGAAATTAAACTTATTTAATCAAATACAATCGCCACGTGAGTAGTTCTTTTACCTGAGTCAAAAGCATCGGAAGTTCTGATTAATTCTTTAAGCGGGTTCAGTGGAGTTACACAATGCTAACACAGAAAAGTGATCATATTATTAGCAGGCTCGTTCAATTCATATTACACAACTTTAAAGGTCAAGATGGGAATTTTCCACTTTAGAGACCAGTGAAACGTAGCCCGGAGAGATTTTAGAAAAAAAGAATAGGCCTATATTTCCTTCAGGAACCCTCAAAAACGTCCATATAAAATTTCAGTACTATTGGCCGAAAATTGCTACCGTGAAAGCAAAAAAAGCAAAGGCCATTAAGAATCTATGATATTATAAAAATTACAATTAATTTAGTTCTCAAAATGTGCCTTATCATTGTTCCTTTTAAATCTATAACCTGTTTGATACTCTAGGCCTCCTTATTATTTTTATTTTTCAGATTGGAAACCATAATAGTGGCTTAATTTCAACAGTTGCACACAACGAAGTTGTGGTGGGAAGGGTTGATTCAATGTGAATGTTAAATTGAGCTCCAGTTTACCTTCCTCTAAGTACAGCGTCTGGAATCTGACGATGTCGCAGACATTTCTCCTGGAATCTGATGTGATTTAACCCTGTTTTTGTTTACCTTTAACACTAAGACCTCATTAAGTAAACTTAATTAATTATGGAGAACTAAAAAATAACTGTTGATTTCGAAGAACCGAAAGTCCATGTATTTTTTATATTTTTATGTTTTAAGTAGATTTAAATCATATTGAGCGTTTTAAGACCAGGAAGAAAGGAAGTCTCGGTATCTGAACAGTCAGCTTTTCTTAAGTTTGACACTAATCTCCGGTAACACGGCTTGATGTGGGCTTCCTAGCTGTCTGCTGAAGAGACTTCAGGGATAGCAAAAGACTTGTCAACTGTCAACCAATTGAGTACTGGCAGATTGCAGTAGACATGACTCATCATCACATTAGACTAAAATCAGTCAATTTCATAAATTCAGTTGATTGAGTCTTGTTTTGAATAATGTTGTGAAAACATAGCGGTTATATTTTATTCCTGCAAATGTTGTAATTTAGACAGGCGCATGAAACTTAAATATAAAATGTCAAATTAAATTATAACAACAAAACGCATGATAACTGTTTACCACAACACGTTACGATGAAATAAGTATAAATTATGCAGTATACGTGAATCTTTAGGGTTTGTTAATAAATCGTATAAACCTATCTAAGTGTAAAATTTATTTTTTAATCTAAAACTTGTTATGGGCTTTCAAAACATCAATAAAATTGTTATAATAAAAATTTATGTAAGTGAATAAAGTTTTTCAATTTTGTTGTCTTGATACTCGAGTACCAGAGCAGTTCGAATCACAATTAGTCCAACGGTGGATGGTACATCTGAACCTCTCTTTACACCATGCGCCGAACACTGTTGCCAGTTTTACGTGCATAACAAATTGCAATAAACAGACACCATCAGTTGTTACCGTAAATAAATATAGGTACGTTTGTTTCAATTCTAATATTTTGCAGACAACGTGTTAAACCAAACTGACAATAGTGGCCATAGCTACGTCATAGCGTGAACAGCTGTTGTTTAGCAGCGATCTGGCAACACCGCCTCAACGTCATCTGACTATTCTGGTATGAGCTGCTCTAACAATAAATAATTAGTGGTTACTGACAAGGGAGAAGATTTGGCAACCACCTTCTGCCACGATAAGCAATACCCCTTTTTTACATAAACTAATAAGTTATTCGTTAAGGTATTTACTAAGACATATTGGTAGGAGATGCGTAATAAACATTCCCCGTAATTACACGTTTATTGTTGTTGATTATGTTTATTACCTGTTGTGAACGTTTTTAGAGACATCTAAATCGCTATCGAAGTTTACCTATATCGCTATATATAATAGTTGGACGATTGTTTCCTGTTGTAGGTAAACTGTAAACCAAACAATAAACTGATCCAGTGTATTATGCTTGCTAATGAATGTCAGGTGCTTGTTTGTATACAGTACAGTCTAAAGTTTCAATATCAGTTTTCAATCAGATAAATAGAAGATAATCCACTGCTCTATTATCAGGCATTCAACATTCGGGACGAAACTGTTTGTTGTGTTGTTATATTCTGTTAATATTTTACAAAACAATAAAATCTTATTAACTTCTGATGATACTGCAGACTAAGACCTTTTTACTACTAGTACAAAACTCGAGTTTTGAAAAACAAAAACTATATAACTTGTATTTAATGGAACCAGCTTTCACTCTATAGCTCTAGTTGTCATAGAGTGCTTGCACAGATTCTCGTGGCTCTTTTGAAGTCTCGTTCTCGTGGCTGGTGCTTGTGAACTTGCATACTGTGCAGACAAAACGCCCGGGTTTATATTCTCAGGTCTAGACACCAAACAGTTTTTGGTATGTTTAATCCCTTTACTTTCTCTTCTTATTTTCCTTATTGTTTTAGTGGTAGTCCATTGTCGAACCTTATAACTACACTACTTGTCTTCTCACCTGAAGAAGAGGATAGATTTAATCCGCGAAACGTTGTGTTATACATTTTGTTAAATATAACCATGGAGTGTCCCAAATTCTATTATCCTTTAAAATATTCCATCATAATTAACAAAGTTTAAACAAGGAACACATCTCATATGTTCACTTTATTGATTTAAAATTTGTATATTTGGTTGCAAATATTTAGCATACCTATGGAATAAACGTACTATTTCGTTTCATTTAGATGGTTTAATCAGTATGTATGCTAGTTAAAAGTGCGCTCAAAGTCGTACATCGACATATTATTCCTATGGCCAGTAATCTTTCGTAATGGTCAAACTACAATAAATATTTATTCTTTCTAACTTTTAACTCCATTCCACAGTTCAGTAGTAGAATAACATGCAGGCAAGTTTAGACCAACATAAAAATGGCGTTTTTACCAAACAAACAAGAACACATCAAGTCATATTCACGCCGTGTTCTAACATGAATGCCTGTGGCTTGATCCATACAGTTTTAGTTTATTACGTTTTTATCGATAAAAAATAATTTTTACTATTGAAAAACTTGTCTCATATTTTAACCTCTATGCTGGACACGTAATCAGTTAGGTGTGAACATTAAATATAACTAGCGTAAACTTTATAATAATGAAATATCTATTTTGAACCAGAAATCATTACTCAATTCCATAGACCTATGTATAGAACAGGGTGTGTCGTGTTTATTCGTTACACAGCAGTACAGATCAAATCATTTGTTACGTTACGTCCATGTTTTGGACTGAGCTGGCTGAATAGTTTTAGTAAATATCAGTCAGTTGTTTCTCCCTAGCAAATAAACTGTTCAAGTATTAAAGCGGAAACAGAATAATTCTGTAAATATTATTATTGTAAATATGGGTATTTACAATCAGACCGTGCAGTAAACACGAACAAATACTCACTTTATGATATTGTTCAAGAAGAATACAAGCAAAGGTTATCGAATAGGGTATAAAGAAACAGGAGAGCGATATTAATGTTTAATCGAAGTTTTTGATCCTTACTAAGATAAAAGTAATCCAAAATCAATACGGCGCGGTGGATTGTGCTCACTTGCAAATACAGGCAGATTACGTATGACATACGATCTTGGTAAAAACAGGCTTGACTCTTATTTTATAAACGTTTTTGAAGCTATAAATTAACAGTTTTAGAGTTAAAATATTCTTATAAATCTTCAAAAATATGCAAGGTCGTTGAGAAGTAGGCTAGAATACTTCCTTTTAAAAATTTAAGGATGTTTACTAGCTAAACAGATGTTTTTATAAACCGCTAAAATATTTCAAATCTATTTTAAAATAATGTAGAAGTATAGATTATATTCTAAAAAATTCATGCGAAGAAATATGTACTAAATAAACTTAATTCACATTTAGATGGATAATGACAGGCGTATGCATGTTTAGGAAATATATTAGTAGTTAAAATTGTGAAAACACACAAAACAATATTTCTCACCTTTTATTAAAATATTTGCCACAGTGAACAAAGTTTATTAGAAACTAAATATGTTGTTCGTTGTACGGTGTAGAAATAAAACCTTAAATTTTAAGATTTAAATGTGCAAGTAATTGTAAAACTAATGACAGAATAAATTATTAAAATTAAAATTTACCTATCATATTTTTTTAGAATATTTTTACAAAACCTTACAACAATTGAATTAGAGCTACATAAATAATGTGTGTATAAATTTGGTACTTAGGTGCATCTAAATCATATAAAAATAGATTCCAATACATTCCTTTGAGAAAAAAAGTATTGTCAATTCTGATTCTACATGTAAAAGATCTATAAAAACTTTTAATCCTTAACGTTTTGATCCGGTATCTCGAAGACAAGATAAAAGTTCGAATTTTTCAGCGTGAGGCCTTAAGGCGTAATGAGTACAGTATCAAAAAAAATTTATCCCACTAGCTTTATTTAATCTGGTTACAATAAACACTATTTTGTTTGATATTTGTTATAATAAAGCAAGTTTCTTTATTCCTTTCCCTAATATCTTAAATTGACCTAATACTATCAGAAGATTGTTTTTACATAAACATGCTTTAGTAATTCATATCCAATTTATAGATCAGTCTAAAAAGTAAATATTTTTAAAAACTTACAGCCCATACGCTATTATATCTATTACGTATTTTCCGACATGAATACATATAAAAAATTCTCCTGTAACTAATTATTTTTTTAGTGCAAAACGAACTTAATCCAAATTGTAAAATTCTCTGGTACATTTATTACTTTATTTATACTTCAAAATCACAGTGCCGTTACTTTGAATAAGTGATACTACAGATCGTAGATTTATTTTTTAATCTATGAAGATAATAAAAAACGACAATTGCCTGGTGTTACAAGCTGTTGGCCATAGTCCAGCTGCTAATGAACAAAGTTGGGTGAAAGCATTGGGGGGAGTACAGCATATACAGCCAGACAGTTTTTTCCTTGTAGCTTTCTTTTAAAAATTTGATGTTAGAATTGATCTTTGATAATTAAAGTAGGATATTTTTATTATGTATTACTACTATGTATTCTTTTATAAAAATCTTATTACAATCGCTCACTAATTCGGTCTAAATAAACCGCGGCACATTATGAAACCAGTGTAAGCTTTGAGTTTGGCATGTTTAGACAAAATGATTGAATTTGATTTGAGCACCTTTTCTTTTCAATTCAAATAGCATAATTTTCGGTTATAGCCAGTGTAAAAAATCAATAAGACTTTATATTACTCATAAAAACAATATCACTTCTACTACAATAGTCACTGAATAATCAACAGTGCGGCTCATTATGTGCCCAGTTTGTAACTTTAAAAAAATATTTTTAAGGAAAGGTCGACTATCTTTTTGCCGGTACACAAGAGCCACTGGCCTGTGCTAGGATCTTATAAGGAGGAGAGTCGATACAGTACAAGGTCGATGGTACTGGTAAAAGTGTCTAGCAGGTTTATAACCTACGCTATCTCTTATTCAAGACCCAAATTCCAGAGAGTTGATACAGTACAAGGTCGATGGTACTGGTAAAAGTGTCTAGCAGGTTTATAGCCTACGCTATCTCTTATTCAAGACCCAAATTCCAGAGAGTTGATACAGTACAAGGTCGATGGTACTGGTAAAAGTGTCTAGCAGGTTTATAACCTACGCTATCTCTTATTCAAGACCCAAATTCCAGAGAGTTGATACAGTACAAGGTCGATGGTACTGGTAAAAGTTTCTAGCAGGTTTATAACCTACGCTATCTCTTATTCAAGACCCAAATTCCAGCATTTAAACCGCTCAGCCATCAACACAGTAAATTTATTTTTTTCTGGAGATACTTATAATTACAGACGAGATTTTAACAGGATTTGCTTCATTCATTTGCTTAGCTTAATGATTTTTGAGAAATAGTATATGGTATTGAACAGCAATAACATTAATTAATTATTTTTACTGTATTTTTTATGTGCAAGTAAAAATGTTTGTATTCCCTTTTCAATTCTTATTGCCTTAGCGATGCCTATCACTTGAGGGACTTGAAACATGCTATTTGCATCTGCTTTCCCCTTATAAATCTCGATAAAGAACTGATCTATGGACTTGAAACTTTGTATGAAGTTTTATTCCTATATAAAAAACCTCAAGTTTGATAATGGTGAATATCAGTCCATGGGATTGGGGTGAGCATTAGCTAAAGTTTATACGTTGGACTTAAGGGTAATAAAGGCAACGTGAAAATCGCAAAAATGTATTAATATGCAGACAAAGTGAGTTCAATATTATTTCATCTTAACATATCACATAATACACAATGTAGCATTATGAAATGAGCTATAGACTTGAAAATTGTCAGACAATATCAGCGAAGCAATGAAATTGACAGCCTGGTGCGTCGTATTCCTATCTACATGATAACAAATAGGTAAAAATATTATTTTTTACTTTCGTGTAATAAACGTATATTATACGTATATATAGTTTATATCAAATAAAACATACAGAGTAAAGAAGCATTCAAGGAAATCATAAACAGTTTCTGTAGATTTATTTCTTAGTGTTGAAAATTACACTTAAATGGTATATATGAAGCATCATGTCAGACTATTGTTGACAATTGTCGGACAGGCGCTTCTATTGATGCAGAGTTTACATAATATGTCGTTATTGTCTCTAACATGTCTTTTTTTATGAAAAACTAAGCAATCGACACGGGAATTCGTGCAAGGCGAACAGTTTATTTGCTAGGGAGAAACAACTGACTGATATTTACTAAACTATTCAGCCAGCCCAGTCCAAAACATGGACGTAACGTAACAAATGATTTGATCTGTACTGCTGTGTAACGAATAAACACGACACCCTGTTCTATACATAGGTCTATGGAATTGAGTAATGATTTCTGGTTCAAAATAGATATTTCATTATTCTAAAGTTTACGCTAGTTATATTTAATGTTCACACCTAACTGATTACGTGTACAGCATAGAGGTTAAAATATGAGTCAAGTTTTTCAATAGTAAAAATTATTTTTTATCGATAAAAACGTAATAAACTAAAACTGTGTGGATCAAGCCACAGGCATTCATGTTTGAACACGGCGTAAATATGACTTGATGTGTTCTTGTTTGTTTGGTAAAAACGCCATTTTTATGTTGGTCCAAACTTGCCTGCATGTTTATTATCAAAGCATTCAGAACTCTGTGTGTTCTGAATCTATAGTTAACTATTCTGAATGTACAAATAGGATGTTTGAACAATTTTATATGGTCTAATCCGATCATCAAAGCATTTAGAACTCTGTGTGTTCTGAATCTATAGTTAACTATTCTAAATGTACAAATAGGATGTTTGAACAATTTTATATGGTCCAAACTTGCTTGCATGTTTATTATCAAAGCATTTAGAACTCTGTGTGTTCTGAATCTATAGTTAACTATTCTGAATGTACAAATAGGATGTTTGAATAATTTTATATGGTCTAATCCGATCATCAAAGAAGACAAACAAATTTCAGGTTGTTTGTTCTACCAATACACTTAGAAAGGATAATAAGAGTATGGACATTTTCCATCTTTAGGTGTTAAAGGAATGCATAACATAATGTTCCGAAGATTTAAATCTATCCCCTTTTAAGGTTAGAATAAAATTAGTACGTAGCCTAACAAAGGATTTGACCTGAGGAAGAAGTGATGAAATCTAACCTAAAGAATAGGATACATTACAATCCTTGAAACTTTGTAACATTTTGTAACATATAACGATGGATAATGTCCGAAATCCTATTATCCTTTCTAACCTCCCATCTTCAGGTAAAACCTTAAAATAAAGAATTAGGAAGAAGATTGACATTTAAAAATTGTAAGATTCTGTGTATAATACTATTAGATTTTGGAAGCGCTTAAATTAATGTCTAAATTATAAATGCATGATTACTAATACCAACTAGTTACTTGTACTATATGTACAAATATTCCTTTAAAAACTAGCTTCTAGGGCAAGGCAAGTTATTTCTGATAGGTAATGTTTCATAAAGCACTGGTCTCTTGTAAAGACAACGATCGTCCCCTGTAGAATCATAAAATGTATAATCACTATTAACACGATATCACTATTAATGACATTGGCTCTCTGGCCTCACCAATCCCATTTTTCCTATGTTACTATTTCCATCTGCCTTAAGTAACAGCAACAGACTCTGGTCCTCCAAAATCTTAACAACCAAGGATAGTTTGAGCGTCGAAAAAGCTTTGGCTGTTCAAGCCCTTTTAAAATATCAATAGATTAATCATTTTAAATTGTTTAATCAGATTAAATTGTTTTGTGGGTGAACTTCGTTAAAAATATATCTCCAATAAGTCAATATGCAACATTCATTTATACACTTTTTTGGGTTATCTGAAGATAAAAATTTATGTTAAACCCCAATTTTGATAATTATAGCTCTCTTTATATTGAATTTTGTTTTGAGTTCGTTAATTTGTTAGCTACTTGAGAAATATAACATAGCTCATTACTGTATCATATATAAAAGATTTAAATGATTGCCATTATTCAGTGCATTTTAAATCTCACATGTTATAAAGTGAGTTTCCTTTTAATTTTGAGTTTGAACTAGGTAGAAAGTATGGCTCTGATTTCATAATTGCTGTTTATCACTTCTGAGAAATTAGTTCTAATCTTTCTGCGGTAAACAATTCTTAACAAATTTAGGATAACAATGTATCACGTTTAAATAAATTTTGTTATATTTGTAATAAAATAGTGTTAACATAAAAGTTTTCCATATGAGCATCAACATTTTTATATGAAGTTAGAAAAACATTTAGTAACCAACTAAGTATTAAGATAGAAAATTTTTTTGGTGAAAAAATAGTTGTAAGTGAAGTTTTATGACTCGGCAAAACCATAATTGTATGTTTCACCTAACTTAAATAGTTGGTTGCCAACCTGATCCTGTGGCCTGCCGGCAGATCGCAACCCTCCTGAAAGACCTAACAGACTGTTTACGACTAGAAAATACAGTTAAAATTAGTTAGTAATAGAGTTTGAAAAGGGTTATTTTTAACATATTCTGTTTTTTTCCTGTTTAATTCAATTGACTCAATGATTTTTTGGCGTTCAAGTACCGTTAGTGTAAGAGCAAACTTGTTTACATTGTAATTTCAGCTCGTCACCCTTTGTGGATGGTTAGGGACTAAACTTTGTCTTTGTGTAGACTGCGTTTTGCTCCTCCATTGTCAAAACAACCTTCTATATGTACATACATTACCCGGGCAAAGTAGTGCAGGATGAGTGTCATTTATATTTGAACTCTGTGATAACGTGCTATCAAAATATACAACATTTGTATATTTGGCAACAGTTGACAAAATTATATAACAATTAGACAAGTACTATAAAAAAAATTACATTGTGATTCTTATTTTGTATAAGAGACTAAAGATTCAGTGGATCTTCAAAAAGTCATTACGCTAAAAAATACCATTAAAAATTCGTATTCCTGCCAAATTCTTCAAATATCAGCTGCTCCCATCAGTGTAATAGGACTACAAACCACAGTAAGAGAACAGGCACTGTCAGATCACCACTCCCAGGGAAGCTCCTTCCTAGAATTTCTGCCACCTTTTTGAAATGATATCAAAAAATCCTTTTATTCCTAAGACATCTATTGAAAACTTATAAGCTCATTTTTCCATTCCAGCATAAAAAACAAAGTATAAAACTATATTTAGTATTTCCAGGAAACCAATGTTTTTACTCATTCCCAAAGCCTTACCTACTATTTGTTTGAAAGGTTTAATTTCATTTCCCAAATCCGTGAATGATCTACTCGTAAGGGAACATCTCTTTTATCCATTCCTATACATCATTCCAGGTTTTTAAATAAATCATTCACTGTTACTGCAACCGACTCTGGAATGCTCTTCCTGATGACGTAAGAAATCTTAGAATACGTTCTCGTTTCAGCCTAGAGATCGCCGAAATGTTGCGTGGGTACCGGTGGCATACTCCGGAGCTATATGTTTGAATGGTTGAAATAGATTATTTACTATTTTTAGATTAATTTGTTACTTATTTTTAAATCACCAATGTTTTTAAATTACCTTAAGTTTTTATTATGATTGTTTATGGTATTAAGCATAATGATCCTACGTTCAAAATCATTATTTTAGTTGTGTTATCAATTAATTAGTTATGTTTACAGTGTGTTACGTCATTATATTCTTTCGAATTAATTTCTATACGTCTTTAATACGATAAATTGTGTTGAGGTTAAGAGGAAGAGAGGACTTTATAGTCCGAAATTTGCGTCTAACAAAGTCAAGATTCATTCAATTTCAAGACCTATACATTTATAATCATGCTACATTCTCAGCGGCGTCGCTGCATAGAGAATACATCCATATGCTCCAAAGAACGTGTTTCTATTACGTTCGTTAGTTTTCATAATGTAGCAAGCACAGTAAATGTTCAATACAACTCTGACATATTTATTTTGGTTTCACGCGGTATAGTTATATTAAATGAGCTAATTTTGACATAATAAGAATGAATTGCTACTCTAAGAAAATTGATTACCTATAATAAGTTCAAATTATTGATCTAATTGATGAAGCTTTGTCAGAATAAAGTACAATGATTGAATCAGAACAGTAAAATACAAAACTGTTTAACAAAACAGACAGCTAAGACGTTGGATATAACGTTTTATCAAATAATGTAATTAAGAATCTCTTTTTAATGCACCGAAACATAAAATTAGCAAATTACTTTCTTAAGTAATTACAGATTATTAACAGAATTTTCAGTTCAACTCCTTTGCCTTCAAGTAACACTCAAGGATTTATTAAATCACTTAGAAACTTTGATTTCAGGAGAGAATTCAGCTATAAATTCTAAATTAGGTAGAATTTATTCAATACATTTTTCGATGGATTGGTTCTGTAATTAATTAATGACGAAAAGTTCAATATCGTGTTACTTATATTGATTTCACAAGGTAATGTTTAAGTTAGCTCAAGCACGGTCAATAAATGTACTTAAAATATTTTTATATGTTTTTTTTTATTGGCGTCCAATTTAAATTTGTTAAGTGAGTAATTATGAATAGAATATACATCTCAATTTTTGGCTCTTAAACATTATGTGTTTGTATCTTTCCTCTTCTGCAGGAATGAAAACTTAATTCGTCCATGAAATTTAACAAGTATTTACATACTTGAAAATCATGTGTCGCTGTATGCGCAATGCATTTTTTAAATCATCTTGAAGTAATCGCAGTTACATACAAAGTAACTAATTACATAGCTTCATTACTACATCAAGCAACGCACTTTAGTTAGAAAGCTGTGGACAGAGCATTTAGAACAAACTATATTGGAAATTTAAAGGCTTAACTTTGACGTTATATAAACTACTCACTGAATCTGGTCACGTGATTCATTACATCATTGTGCGTAACGGCGATAGATGCGTGAGCTGCTCGTCATATGATACAGCCTGAAAAAAGTTTAAGGTATTTTTATCTATGAATTCTAGTATCTATTTACATGTTTTGTACAAAAATAAATAATTTTCATAAATTATAATTAATTTAAAAATATATCATTTTCATAAGTCATTACTCAAATACAATCTGTAAAAAGTATATAACTATTAATTTTTAACTGCTGTTTCGTGGGCCTTTTTTCAAGATGGCACCAATTGGTAATATAAATACTGATCATTCCTCGTGAAATAATTAGTTTTCATGAACACTCAAAACTACCTTAGTAGCGTCATGACTTTTATCCTATTTTCAGTGAAGAAGATGAGGAAACCCCTCGTTGCACTTGGTTCGAAACGGACCTTTACGCTTGCTTCCGGAGTGGTAGTATTTTCAGGATGGGTATGGTGAGTGGTAGGGGTCACTTCCTGTCGAGATCCCGTAAGGAGTAAGAGCGGGCTATATCTCAGTTATACCAACTCAGAAGAACGAGAAGCTCTTCTAGACAAATTGAGTAGTGGAAGGTACTTTAAGGAGGGTCTGTACAACTAAGAGAGCTCCACCCACTCCATCCTCTGCAGTAGACTAGACCTATCGTTCCATCCGTGGGATTTGACTGAATGTCATTGGAGCCTATACTCATTAGGCTAATAAAATTTATTTCTTATTGCCAAGAGATGTAAACATAATCTTCTCGGTATGAATTTATATCTGCCTGTCTGTTCGCAACACGTCTCAATATTGGAAATAGCAAAGGTTTTGAAATTTTTGCATGCAAACTAAACGCCTTGATAGTAGCTCATGAAGTATTATAGCCAACCTGTGTAACTCGTATGGACGTCACTGAATGGTCAGTGGAGTTGAGTGCGAATATGAGAGTGACAAGTGGCAAAGTAATGAGGTATTGTGAGAATCTTGAGAGCTGCTCATGAAATATTAGAGCCAACCTGTGTAACTCGTCTATTCAGTGGAGTTGTGTGTGAGTATGAGAGTGACACAATTGCAAGTGGCAAAGTAATGAGGTATTGTGTGAATCTTGAGAGCGGCTCATATTAGAGCCGACCTTACCTTAATTATATCTCTTTTCGTACTATGTCCTCAAAAATGACTTTGTTTCCTAAATGAGCGCATTAATCTAATCTGAGGCATATTTTGACAATGTTTTTTCAATTTTAAACCCTTATAAGCCCTAGAGTCTCGAAAGAACACACTTTGAAATGTTTATTAAGATTTATTAGATCTACAGCAAACACAGGCAATATACAGCTAATTGTTATGTAGGATCCGACAGAGCCTTCTTAAGATCGGTTTTCCATTGTCTTTAAGCCCGAATATCTCTCCAAGGATAAACTGGATCGATTTTGGGATCAAAATGTCTACCTTATATCCGTCTGTGAGATAACTCTTTTAATCTATTTGGTAATTTAATGTTTCATTTTCTAATACACCGATACTTATTAAAATATAAGTTGGTAGTTTTTACATTTATTTCTTCATCTTTCTCTTTCGTTTTCCAGCGGTCTTATTTGATGGAAAATTGAAGCTTGTACTATATATATATTTCCAAACCACTGCGTTTGGAATTTGTAGAGCATACTGACGTGATATAGGGATCCTGATTATGATAAATATGAATTGTGATTAGTCATGGACAAAAATAAAAATGAATCCAATAAAATTATATTGTTTTGGAAACATATCATATTATAACACACAAGTTTTAAAATTCTATTTAGTGTAATGAATAATCTCACATTATAATTAAAGCCTAAAGCACCTATTTGAGGGCGTGAGGAATTTCATGAAAAGAGTAAATTGTTTGCATAACTCCGGGGCTGGAACACCTCGCTGGCCCATTGACCTAAATCTGTTTAATAAATGAACACTTTAGTGAAATCTACAGTGACGGTGTTACATCGAGAGGTATGATGTATGTAGAAATACATCATACCTCTCGCTATGTGGAAGTCTGTATTTTAACGATTTATTCGTATATTATTGTATGAATTCTCTACTTTACGTTCCTTTTGTCGATGGTCAGTTTTGAAACAACTACAGTACTACCATTGTGCATGGACAGATGAAAGCTAACATTGCATTTACTATGTGAATCTTGGCGTGAAAGGTTGACTGTATCCAACCAGTTTATCCGACCCTAACGTACTGCACTTTTTTTGCTTCTTCCAACCTGTTCCCCCTCATGCACAGTAAACGGTACAATAATTTACTTTGAATTGTATGTTACAAATATTTGTTTTGATTTGTTTTTGGCGAACTATTAAGGCATTACTTAAAAGAATTGCCGTTATAATATTGAATCAAACAGAAATATAAATGTACGAGAAAGCCGGTTCCCAAGTAGCCGATGACGTCGCACATTAAACCCGAGTTAGAGATATAGACCTTAGAAATCATGTCTTGAATAAAGTACTTTTTATTAGATCGTATCGACGTTCATAAAATCGTGTCTTTTGTAAATATTGAGGCAGAAAACCTTTTGATACTATTGCCTAAGAGACTTGGAAATTTGCACATGATTTCATATAGTCTTATCCAAGGTCAAAGGGAGAATCCTATTGATTTTAGGGTCAAAAGTGTAAAAGTGCTTCTGTCTGTTTCTATGCCTCCCTAACTGTCTACATGGCAACTCCTAAGAGAATGATCCTTAAAACTTTAGTAATTAGGTACGTCCAAGGAACCCCATTGACTTTAAGGTCAAAAGATCAATAATTAGTCCGTCTGTACGTATGTGTGATAACTCTTTCGCTATGGTCTGGTGGATACAACGTTGCATCGTTTTGTTCTGTTTTAATAAATCCTCACTGAAGCCCATGAGGACGACGAGAACAAGGCTAGGGGAATTGATCTCTCCTTTTTATTAAAAATATGATATTTTAACTAGGGTTTTTCTAATGTGGACAGATAATGTAACATAAATACGAGCATACGAGATGCAGAAATCGGTTATATAGCTCGTTATAGAACATTGATCAATATAAGTATGATCAAGGATAATAAAGTATAATATATTTAGGATAATTATTTATATATTTACGTCAATCAACTAAGGCTTAGGCAGAGACAATACAGTAATCCGTTTACTTGAAAACTTGAGACAATCTGACTACAGTATTCCGTAGTTACCTAAACGTCCCCCTGGTCTCAACTAGAAAAATTGGTTGTGCCTGGATATTCTAAAAAGTGTTATGGACTGCAAAGTGTATAAGAGTTGAGCATCACGTTTATCATATTTCTACACTAGTATGAACATGCCAAAGTGGCAAGGGTCTCAAGTTAAACTATGCATTACTTTTTTCCCCTGGCCAACTGGATTTCAATCGCAGACCTTAGAAACAAGACTACACAGTAAACACACACTCATTCTATAAAAGCAAAAGATTTGCATTGTTTCCTTTGACAAAATTTCCAAACAAATGTGAAGATTTGGTATAAAAAGATACAAGTTGTGTATCTACAACATCTTTAGGACAAGTTCAAGTGATATGATAACACAACCCAGAGTACAGCACAAACACAGTTGTGTATTTCCCACAGTAGAGAGGAAAAGTCTGTTTCTGTTGATTTATCCCTGTGAAAATACTGTGTCCAAACAGGCTACAACCTCTAAAATGTTCATGAATATAGCTTTTACACACCTGAATTTGCTAAGGTAATATTTGTTAATTTCTATCAGTGTATTTATTCTATACTCTATGGTCACAACAGCTTGTGCAAAATTACTGATTCATAAATATTCTTCATTTGACTTAATATGTAGCTTTTTGAAGATAGAGCCTGTATTGGCTATTCTTAATTTAGTCCCTACATTGAACACACACCAACCAATACTAATAACTTTTTATTCTGTGAGGCCTTTCGATAGCAAGGTTATCTTCATCAAACACATCACAAAATGACCATTTATGCCCTTCGTATGTCACCAAAGGTCTCTGACCGGTGTGAAGAAACATCAGGGAGGCTGTCGATTGACCCCAGGAAAGCAAGTGCGTGGGTAAATTTGTACCTTTCACACGTGCGTTTGCCCAAATATTGTCGATTCTCAACTTCTCTTAATCACTTCCAAGAGAAGTTTTTCTTAGTTTGCTATTCTTGTTCTCAATTTTACATTCGGTATTGTGCATCCAAAAGTCGCCTTCATTTTGCCTTGCCTTCTTTCTGTAAATCACGCTATTCGAATATGAAGAAATTAAAATACATCTCTCGGAGTTCTATTGTAAACAGAGTTCACTCATAAAGGTTAAGCGGTGACATTACAGCTCTCTCGAAATTTTTTAACCCACCAGTTTTTCCTATAGTAGTTTGTAAGCAACTTTTCTCCACAGTTAAGAGTGAACGGAAAACGAAGCACTTTGAACATGACACTATGATAACATCTCAACCCACATTTATCTGCCCTGACTCGACATTAGAGTCCATTCCAAAATATCATCACTCCTTTAAAGTAAACTTAGGAAATAAACGTAGGTTTAGTAAGAGTTAAGGATGTAGAAACCGTAAATTTAGTTTCTTTAATTTCTGCCAGCAAGGAACAAAAATACTGCACTTAGCTACAGAGAGTCCTTTTGCTAATTCACCTACGGAGACTATAAAGACAGCCGATCTAGAATAGTCTTGATACCACTGTGACTGAGAATATTAGCGGATATTATCCGCAAAGCCAAATTAAATAAAAGGATGGCTCTTAATCTCCAATATGTCATCTTGGTAAACTCTTTGATTCTAAAAATACATTCATAATGAAGGAAAATTCGAAGATAATGGACCACTTTGGCTTGTTTCTTAGGATAAACCGTAATCTTCTGTCACTTTAAACACCTAATCTTAATAACTTAGCCTTAAACTTAGTACCTAATTTAGAACTCATAGAAACTCACGAAGCACATATAACTTTTTCAAAATATAAGGAGTGGCAAAAGGTTATGGCTGTGTCTATCGTCTTAACAGTCCAACAAATTAACGTGTACCTAACCCAACTTCAGTCGTGCATTTGGCAACATTTCCTGTAACTAGTTTCGTTATGGTAGGATATTGGGTAATCTTCGCACATCCTCCCAGAATCCTTTAACTCTATCTTCATAAGAGTTAGTACTGACAATAGTTGGGTATTGGTCCACGGTTGCAAGCTGTTACCCATCGACTAGAACTTGAAATAGTTTTTTTATCGGAAATAGGATATTAGTTAATCTTCCACAATACTATCAATATCCACCCGTTCTGTGTTCATGAGTGCTGAAACTAACAATTCAATCTTGATTTATATCGCAAGCTGTTCCCCATGTGAAAGAACAGTTTGTAACTTTGACAATTGGTCCACACAAAGAGCAGTTCTCTTATTGTCGGATAATGGCAAACTTCACCACCCTCTGCCATTGATTCTTTTCTCATATGTTTATTGGATAAGAATTAGCTCCTTTATTATTGCATACACGGTACAAACTGTGACATGTATTATAATGTGCAGACGCATATTTACATCGAATATAACATATTATACCGGATGTTCCAAATTTTACAGAATAATCGGTACTTCACAAATAAAATCAGAAATTTTACTATTTTCCCGAACCTCCACAATCATAATCTATTATTTGTATAGTATACATGAATTATTTTATGGTTTTGAATTACTAAAACATTTTTGGCAGAGCGTTAGCGTAGCCTATCAATCGAGTGGCTGAAAAATCTCATTTCTTTCAGTCTGTCCACACGAAATTTTTAGAACGAACTGACCTATACAATTGTCAATTTGTATGACGTTTTATTTCTATATAGGCAACATTGATTTCAATGAAAGTCCATGTCAATCCATGGTATTTGGCTGAGCGTTAGTGAAAATGTTTACATTTTTCTTATGTGCAATCATGATTGCAACTAAAAAAAAATCAAAGAAACATGAACTTGAATCAAATCAGTGTACAATCATAAGACATACTATCGTGTTACATAAGCTTGAAATTTTGAATGCAATTTGAACGAAGCTTGTTTCACGACATGTGATATAGCGTACTTTAACCTTGCATTTAAAAAATAATTATGGATATCTTCTATTACAATCACCATTACTCCAGAGACTTAGAAAAGTTGTTTGATATCTTCCAGATTTTCCAACTCCGTTCCAGAGCTTATGAATGAATAAATATTTGTATATTTTCGTGTTAAAATTGAACTCGACATGTAAATACCGCTTACGTGATTTGTACGTTTTCCTTAGTCGGCATTGTTCGTTCGTACCCACTCGAGAAACTTTTTGTTTTAATTACTACACAATGCTAGTCAAAGGTAACAGGTTTTCTATAGATGTTTAGCAATTCAAACAAATTCTATTGTTATATACAATTTTTCAATATTTTTTAAGGTTCAAAGATGGATACCGCATACAGGTTATAGAAGTATACAATAACACAACACAAGTAAGAGTGAACATTATTTTAACATGTCTATAGTAAGGTTATCTTCTATAAATCAATTACAACTATTTTTGTTTTAGTATAAGAGCGATCAATTGTGTTCTGAACTAATAACCCTTTATTTTAAGAATGCACAAGTTCCAATGGAATTCAATAATTAAACTCAGTATAAAATAATAGTAATTTTAATAAATTTTAAAATCAATAATACAGCAACGACAAGTAATCTTTTTTACTTTGAATTTATTCTCAATTATTTCTTATTTTTAACCCATCAAAAGTTCACAAGTCCAGTCTTAAAATTAACAATCAATCAATCATTCAATAATTGTGTCCTTCAAGTTCTCAGTGCTAATATTTTCAACACTAACTCAAAATAAAAATCTTCACTGAATTTCAAAATAAAATAATCTTCTTCACGTATAAAATGAAACAAATAATAAAATAAGACTTCTTCTCAAAATAAAAATCAAACTAATTAAGGTAATATTAATATTTAATTTATGAACAAAGACAATGTCCAACCAGTTAAACTCAAATTTGTACCAATTTCAAAGTACTTATTTTCTGTAAATTTCCAATTTGCAAATTATTGAATTATCCAGAATTATCCGCTTGGCTTTGAATGTTAAATTTAGGAACTTGTTAAAATATATATAGAATTCTCAGAACATAAAATAAATTTTCTTTTTCAGTAGGCTATTCCTGATTTAACCAAATTGAACAGGAAAATATCATCAAGTAATTTTCTATTTAAATATTAAATTCTAACTTTCACAGTACCTCACACATCTGTTGAAGACTTCACCAACTAACAAAAATAGCTACTATAGATCAATCAATTTAAACATTAAACTTTAAATTTAGAAAAGAATTTTAATCTCAAACTCAACCTTCTTACCGAAAAATCAATACGGCAAGAGTAGGCTATCACTTTACACGAACTTCTCTCTCTGAGCACACCGCAAAGAATACCGTAAAAACGTGGTTGAAGCCACCGGAAGGATCTAGAAGTCCCTCCCACCATCTAATCAACCTAACATTGGCCAATCAAAATTGAGCAAACACAATGTCTGAATTGGATGGTACCTATCCAACCCAGACCTGTAACCTATGCTCAATACCTAGATACAAAAGGAAGCTTCTAGGCATTCCTCCAACCCGACTCAACAAGAAATTCAGCACTGCTGGAAGGATCACAATCTTACAATTCACTTATTATATTAATTCACAATTCTATTAATAAAAATATAAAGATTCCTATAAATAATTAAATAATATAGGAAGCATCCTATATCCTCCCTACCTTCAATGCTGGAAGCAAGGCTTCTAGTAATAATAAGGACAAACTACTAACATCAATTAGCAAGGGGCTTTAGTAATAATGAGGACAAACTACTAACATCAATTAGCAATTAGCAGGGCTTCTAGTAATAATGAAGACAAACTACTAACATCAATTTAGCAAGGGCTTCTAGTAATAATGAGGACAAACTACTAACCTCAATTAGCAAGGGGCTTTAGACCTCACCTACCTTGTACCAGATCAAAAAAAAAATTTTTTTATACAATATTCACCTTACAAAGTTCAACCTTAAATATCCATTAAACAAAGCAGATCAAAGCTTAATTATTTCCTACAATATGTTTACCTACAATTACCTACAATATGTTTACCTAATTACCTACAATCAAAACATGTAAAATTCAATTAAAGCTCAGAATATGCAAATTAGTACATCATCAATAAAGCTTACAGTTTAAAACACTAAGTTACTTCTCTAAACATTCTTCAATTGAAAACCATAATTTATTCTGTTAATTTAATTACACTACATCAAAACAATCAATATTTTAGAATGACTATAATCTTAACTCGTAACAGATTCAGCTATATATAAATCAAATATTTACATTTAATCTTTGGTTAAGTCCAATACTGATGAACATATGTTTACAAACAAAGTTTAAAACGTAAATAAACAAGAGTGATTAATGAATGTTAAATATGTATACTATGTTCTTAATATCAATAAGAGTACTGAATTATTATTTGTTGTCACAAATCTTTAAATTCTAAAACCTTAATTTTCGAAGTTTGTTTCATACATTAAAAGCACATAAAGTATAATAACCTGTTTTGTATTTATTATCATTAAGTCAAAAGTTTAAAAGATCCTTAGAAGACCACGTATTCTTTTAATCAGGCTATAATATTGTTTAAAGTTCCATGAAAGATTACGAACAATATACCAGTTCGTGAGAGACAACATTTCAACTCTTATTTTCAGTAAATACACCAACTCTAAGTTTCTATTATTTTTTTTATACTGGGTTCCTTAAATTATGCAGTTATTATTAGTTTAATATCATATAATATCCCTTATCCTCATATTTTCTCCTTAGATATTCCATCAGATACGACCTTTTTTTTGTAAACAGGCTGAAAAAGCCGGGTGACATTTGTCACTGGCCATAACTCAGTAATAAAGTGCTACCAAACTTTATTTATAGGAGAGAGTAGTCTAATATTGGATACATTTATTTAATGACCGTAAAAATATGTTAAATTATTACATTAAAATTTAATAATATAGAATGTGATCTTAAGTCTATGGTATCATACTGTTAAGAAGTTATCTTAACATCTTAAGTGTGTTCATGTTAAGTTTTAATGCCTTTTACACTTGTTAAGCTTGTTTAAAAAGGTTCCTTTTATTAGATATAAAGGGTTCATATTATCGGATAGAAAAAATTCAGTGAGATTGCAGTCAGACATATTAATTAAAAAATATCGAAAATACTTTTATATACTAATATCACAACATTAGTTATAGTACAATTATCACACACATAATTCTTCCAACTCCTTCCTTCAACAATGGTGCACAGTTCAGGGGTCCAGCAAAGATAAGTGATGCACCTAATTCACTGCTAGCTTGGTGTCCTCGTTAAATGGTTGGAGGCAAAACATACTGTACATTCCTGGGCAGAACTGTCTCCGTTATCTTTTATAACTATGAGCATTTCAGTATTTTGCTTAACTGTTTTTTTTGTGCAGGGTTTTTTTGTGTCGTATTTGATTCCTCTTTCCCTACACCCTTAAATGAATTTTGCAGATATACTTTATAGGGTAAAGCAGTTATAAGTGCTGAATTTCCTTTCGGGCTTCATCTTTTTGTTTCGATGGAGCGAGATAGAAAGGTTGGCGGTGGGAAAATTTCAAATGGGGACACATATATAGGAACAAGAGCCCATTGTTGGTGTTGGTCTCGAGAACTTTACTTGGTTCCAGAAATCCGGGCCTTGAAATATCAGAAATTCTTTCGAAACTGCAATATTTCTGTTTCTGTCACAGTAATTCAAATTCTTCGAAGTCATTTTTGTTCAAAGGGGTTATATCATATTTTGTGAAGCCATTGGTTGCTATCGCAAGGATAGCACGTTTGGAGTAAGTATTGGCTGGGTTCATATCAACTTCGGTGAGTTACGGTTGAAACAAATAAAAAAGGGCAGTTACCTTTTCTTTAGTAAAACCTTTGCTCTTGATAATGAAAGAAAGTGGGGTTTACGAAGAGAAATGGATTGGTTTCTCTTTAGAATATTACCTAAATATTTTTAGCTAGCTACTCATTTTTAAATTGAATATTGTTTCGAACTGCTAATTGGAAATCAATTTGTCTAATTAGAGATATTACTCTTAAGCCTAACCCTTTCTTCCATTATCTTACAATAATTTACAAGTTCTTGCTCTAGATCATTGTAGGTTGGTTGTAGATGTGCCTAATGCACATTAACAACCTAATTTAGTTGAAATCAAGGGAGAAACCTCTTCAGATCCATTATTAATAGGATTTTCCAGTATAGATTTCGGCCCTAAAACACACTTAGATGAATTTAAGACGCTCATTTTCTTCTCTTTTACTGTAGCAACAGCTTGACTAATGGCGTTATTATTTCACGACTTTGTCTGATTAGGTTCGTCCATCTGTGAAAATATTTTGTATCAACTAAATTGTCCTACCAATTTGCTTGAACATAACCTAAAAACCCTCTCGCAATGTAAACACTGTACTAAATATTTACTTTGTAGACCTCAACTGCTTTACCTTCATAGGCTTAATCTAATTTTGAAGTTAGAATAGGAAAATATTCGAGTCACTGAAAAAATGACTCTATCTAGCACTAAATGTTCGCTGATGCAGGACGGCCAAACCAACAGAAGTGACTTGCTATACTGGCGACCGACGTGTAGTTGAGTCGTCTTCCGGTAGGCTGTAGCACGTCATGGGCAAGGAGCTATGGTATCTGACATTAGGCAATCACCCTATATTAGGCTACTCTTTCCTATTTATTTTTCCTATTTTCACACGAAGCAAAAGCTCATAAAGATTTTCTATATATTCTTGTTTCGCTCTCTATAATTATCCGATATACGACAAGCTACAGCTGTTATAAAAAGTAGTGCTTTAATTGGCTATAAGAATCATCCTTCAATAATTTACACTTAGTGAGTGCCAAACCACACGCTTAATTACCGACTGACACAGTTTATAATCAGTTTAACACGTCTGTTAGTTAGAGGGGAAGAATTAGTTGCAAGACTTGACAATTAGGTAAAACTGTAATCACATTAACACATTTTAAAGAAAAGTTCCTATGTGTAACGAAAATTCCCGAGCTATTGTAATTAGATTTTGAGCAAACAGGGTCCGCGACTGATCATTACCGACTGCGGATTAACATCCCCATAAATGTCATCCCCCGAGATCGATGTTATGTTACTAGAGGGGGGAGGGGGACAGACGTACCCTACGGCTACCCCCGTCTCTCGCTTCGTGAATGTGACACCCTACTCGTCACTGCATTCATTCTGTATGTTCAACAAGTTAGTCGATTATTATTATTAGTGTTTTCATAACTATCATTATGGAAATAACAGTCACTAGACACAACGAATGGAACATTATGATGATCTTCAAATAAAAACGTTTACCAACAAAACGGAATGCAAGCCAACTACATCAGCTATGCATACGTTGTAACGCTTGAACTGATTATGTTACTGTTTTTTGCAGAGCTATTTGTGATTAAAGATGATGTAAACATGCTTAAACACATCATCTTCAAATACGCGTAGCTTCCAGATTTATTCTACAGACAGACGGGTTTACAAGTTGATCTCGGAGAAGTTACAGTATTTGCAAAGCTCTGTAGAGAAATGTGAAGCACGCTTGGCTCAGTAACATTTTGTTCTGAGCTGCGAAATAACAACCCTAACTGTATTTACTCCCCTCCTTATAACTTTGAAACCATTCTTGTTACGAACTTTGATTTTCTTCAAATTACAGCAGCTTGATTATATTCCCACCAATTTGAAAGACGTGTTCCCTGCTCTTCATTGAAATACATAATTGAACACATAAAGTTTCCTCTACTTAACATTATTCTGATACTGGTTTCTAAGTATTAAACACCAACTTTTTGCTTCGTAGACGTGGGAGTATTCAGTTTCATGGTAGAAATAAAGTTTTACATTCTTAATTTATGCTGCATTTTTTCGGAATAAAAACTTATCGCGTTTCACTCTCATCAATATTACTATTATTATGGTACTTACTACTATTAATATGGTATATTACTTAAAAACCCCTACAATTTTAAATTACTTTTAAAAACTGTAGTTGGTATATAATATTTAGTAAAACATATTAAACTCCGAGAGTGTCAAGTCTTTTCTTTGAATTTAAAAACAAAGCTAAATCGGTCACCAAAGAGATGTAGTAAAATGTTTTAGATATATTACATACTGTATTTGATTTATTTTAAATTGAGAAAGCCTCGATGATTATTTCTAAAAAAATATAATTTGACGTCGAACATTTTCAAGTAATTATGTTCAGCGGAAGACGAATGGCTAGGTGACTGTGGAATACCATTAGATATTCTATCTAAAATTGATTATTTTAAGTTAAGCTAATAATAGTCCAAAAACTAATGGATTTTACGGACCTAGCTGTAATCTTGAGGTGCTAAAACTTAGTTTCAAAGGAGGAAGCATGATTCTGATTTCACTCTATTGCTTGGCACTGATTGGAATGGATCAGCCCCCTACAACAGAATGGAGATTTATATCGAATATCCCTGTACTTCGTAATAGTGAAAAACAAATGCTATGTTGGATCTCCATTACATTATTGTTTATAATTCTTTCATGTTGCTTCTCCTCGCAAAATGGGAGATGTGTAGAGACAGATCAGTATTTAAAAACTGCAGCCCATATTTTGAGAATCATTTAAACGCGAAAAATTATAGAAAATCTTTTACATTTTCAATATTCAAAATAAAGACAATTAAGAATTTTTGGACTTTCGTGCTTAGAAATACCACTCTTCTAAACGCAGCTTTTGAAATTTGAATCAAATATTTTGAATAAACTACTACTTTATTGAACTTTTTTTAAGATGCCTTACTTCATATTTTGATTCTCTTTCACTTTCTTCTTTATAAAGTGAGTTATTGCAAATTTAAAATTTTGAATTTATCCTTACTAACCTCCTACATTTATGAAGAAGAAGAAAATAAGAGACATAGAACAAACTTAAATGGAGTGTTATGATTACAATCGTATATTTCGCATAATATACATGTGAAATTTGTATTTATCTATATTTAAAGCGTTGAAAGAGGGTTAATAATTTGTTTCCGCCCTTATATCACTAACAGAACTAACTCAACTACAAAAATAAATTTTGTAAGTTCACGTGCTATCGGTTCAAGGATCATAATCTCTGTAATATATCAGCAGAACTTCTTGTCAGATCAAACTTTTAGCGCAAGTATCAACATATTAAACAATTCACTGTCACAGTGATCTCCGTGTAAAGAGGTTACCCATTGCACCAATAAAATATATATTGGATATGGTTTATCAAATAACTCTTCAAGTTATACATTTCTAGTGAAACTGACAAGCGAACGACAATATGTAGGGTTTATTAATTACACTCAGTTACGATTGGTCTACAGGGAGGCGTTTACAAGCTTCACACCGCATTACTCTGAGGGATCACAAACAGAACACTTTTAATGAAATTAATTATGTAAATTGTTTCTGTCGACAAAAGTGATGAAATATTTCTCATGTGGGTAATATATTCAGTACTTTTTTATCTGAAGTGTACAGCACAAAGAAAACTACAACTGAGTGTCGTCTACATTTAATGATGTATTAAAATATAAGTTACTTAATACAATTTTAAATTCTTACATATCCACTTAAAACAAGATATACGCACAGTTATCAACGTTTCTCTCAGAGTAATTATTTACTACTTTTACTAATACGCTTGTCTAGCTCATTCATTACGGCTTGATTCATGACGAGTTTATGCTCATTGTAATACACGCTATAATGCAATTATTTACAGAGTTTATTTTTATCTCTGATAGCTTTTTTTGGTACCTAAACATCACTTATACGAAAATAAAAACTCACTATTTGGAAGTAAAGAAGTTAAAAAGTAACCTAAGTTTTCAATAGTTCCGATTCATTAGTCCATATAGAAATCTGTTTGTGGTATCTGTCAATATTTCATTAATTACTACTACAGAGGAGCTAAATACTTACGGTCCCTATTTACGAATGACCAATACAAAGAGTAATAAACGCAAGAACGTAAAGTTTAACTCGTAAATCACCGGCAGTAAAGCCGAGTGTAGAAGGTGTAGTGACATTTTAATGGTCCATTCATCACATGTAGCGGCACCCTTGCACTGTGGGGGGGGGGGGGGGTGGGGGGGGGGGGGGGTGGGGGGGGGGGGGGGTGGGGGGGGGGGGGGGTGGGGGGGGGGGGGGGTGGGGGGGGGGGGGGGTGATAAAATTTTATATTCTGTGAAAGTCAGGTGCTAACACAAGGGGCCCCGCGTTGGGCGCCAGTTTGCCACCCCTCCTCGCGGGTTAGCAATATTGTCGGCCTCGCTCAGTGGAGAAGGGCGTGAGTATTGGTAGAGCGCCAGGACAACCAAGTTCTTGCGCAGTGACAGAGGACTACTAAGATTGACGGATACCCAGATGGTTACGGTTTGCTCGGTAATAAGGGCGCCACCTTGTTGATGGGGTGTGATAGTCGCAGGTCTCCAACAAGGAACAGTTTCCTGCCCTCAGGTATGCTCAATCGAGACCACTACCATGCACGCAAGAACTATTAGGTTTACGACACTAAGCCTTAGGTACTTAAATTAGCCACAGATTTCGGTTGATTATTTTCTAATAGTAAGTTGCAAGGTCTCTAATTAAATATCAGGCAATTAGAAATTAAAACCAATATTTCACATTTTTCATTCTGTATTGCCTATTTCTCTCACAGTGCTAAGGTCTTAAACTAAATAAACAAATATTTATTTAACTTAACTTAAACTTAACTCGTTGGCCAATTGAAATAAGAATACTAAAAATTATTACGGTAGGAGCGCTCCGATTACTAATACAAAATTACAGTGGCCAAAATCATGATGACCATATTCCTGAACTACAAAATTACAAAACAATAATTCACATGAATACATAATGGCTAGACATTAAATTAACGTTGAGTCCCATTTGTCAAAGTTCGAAACTGGATCCACCCTGATGCAGTTATTCAGGCCTAGTCCGGTAGGTAGAGGCTCCACAATGACATTGACGGAGTTAGTCCGACCTCCCAGGGGAGCACGATGGAATAAGTAGTGTAAAGTCTACTCACCAACTGGGCGGACCCAAAAACACACACACGAGCCGTCGATTGTATCGTCCGTACAATCCAATATTGAAACTTTAATTTCATAAAGTCAGTTTTATTCATTTTCTGCCGCTCATTGAAATCAGTAAACACTACTTATAATCCATCATGAAAACAATGTCAAACTTAACTTAAAAGAAACCAGCTGACTAAAACAGCAACATCTGTCACTATTGTTGGTGTGTCTAACATACTCGTATTTAGCTTACAGCGGCCAGTAAAATGTAAAGAAACGTTTAATGTATAAACATAAGTACATTAAAAAGCGCAGAATCTGCCAATTACAATGATATACAATATTGGTCTTAAACACAAAGCATAATTATTCTGACACAGAAAAAATTAATTACGTTTGTTCTTACTTAAACTAATTAATTACAATAATTATAGTAAAGTGTATTGAAGTATTAACATAATGCATTAATGTATGCACTTTCACGGCAATGGTAGGTATAAATTTCATGACAACGGCCTTTACATTATTCTGAGTAAAACTAAATAATATACAAACATTAGGACATAAAGTTACCGATTCAATTATTTCTAGAACAGTTAACAAGTTTAGTAAGGAAATTTATGAGAGACGATGCAATTGTTACGAGATAATATCTCGGCCTAATTATGTACAATTTACAGAAACAATTTGTGGTTACAGTATTTGACACTATGAACACGTATTTACAACTATTTATCTCCGTGAACTATTAAAAGACTAGATTAGTATTAATTTATTACAGATAACGTATTAATTTCCTACGTTTATCGACAGGACTTGACAATCTTACTACGAGGCCCAAGGCTTAGTTTACCGTAGATATTTAATTCTGTAAAGACAAAATTATTATACTGAAATTTTACTAACTGACATACGCAAGCGACAAAATATCAATGGCATGTTAACACTTTCACTGCCGCCTCCTAATTTTGACAACTTTCTTTACACTGCCGCCCATTTTTAACGATTTTTAAATATATATAATAATTTTTTAACTAATTATAAGAAAACCATAGGACTTACATTTTTTTAAAGCTAAGTTCTTCCTCTTTCTACACAGATGCTCATGCATAAATATTTTCAAACAGAAAGTCTTGGTTGAAAACTTAAAAACATAACGTTTTTTGTAAAAAATAAAAAGTTGACCAAAAAAACATCACCATGTACTAGTCTGTAGCATAATATATTTTTTATTATTTTTTTCTGTATTTAGAATTGTCATTACTAACACTATAGCTACACATGTTTACAATTAAAAATTTACTTATGCTGAAATATTTTTTTTAGTGTGGAAAGTCTTGAATAATAAAAAATAAAAAATAAAAAATAAATAAAATAAAATAAACAATAAACTGTAAAATTCTGTAATAAACCAATTATTTACAAAACACAAGAATAAATGTTTTTTTTATTACTAATTTGCTTATATTTGTTATTTGAGTAAAAATACAATGTCAACAAACTTACTTGCATCTCCAAGAAGTCCATCAGTAGTAAAATCGGATCATTATCTGTGTCATCTTGGAATAAATCATCACTTTCACTGTCACTGTCACTTGAACATCTGAGTAACTCTTCTAGAACTTGATTGTCTTCAATACTGTTACGATTCATTGTATTTACTCACAAAAAACAATCATAAACAAACGTAATAGCAAGCAAAACAATAACGACGCAGACGACGACGAACTACGGTAGCAGAACGACAACAAATAGCCGACGCCTCGACGCGAAGCGGTAAACAAACCACTTTTTTTCCGATGTTACAGATGACTGCCAACAACATTTCATAGATTATAATACATAGAGTAAGAAACAAAAACATCGAATTAGCGAATGACTATCAATGCCGAATTTCATAGTCGTTTAAATGAGTTTTTATTACTGTAAAAGTCGGCGCCGTCAAATGACGTTGTCGGCAGTCTATAGAACTCCTTGCGCGACGTCAAATTACGTTGTCGGCAGTGAAAGTGTTAATGGCTCACCTTAGCCTAACTCCTTTATTTGAACAGCTGATTGGCGTCTAATCAGTGACCGTTCTGTTATTGCAGCAACAATGAATGCGCGCTTCTTCATTTGGATGTAAAATTTCGTTATGTAGAGTGATCAGTTCTACATAACAATTGCTCAGGTAAAACAGAAAAGTACACGTCACATTACAGAAAAGAACTTTTCACATCTCCCGGCAGACAAAAGAGAAATTGTGTCAAATTGTGGGTGATGGGCTCCAATGACGTTTAGACACATTCAACAGCTAGACATGCACCTATCATAGAAACCTTACTTGGGTACTACAACACAAGAGTGCACTGAAATCAAATCTTGTCTACAATTTATAATATTGACTTTCAACCCTATAAGTTTTTCTACGTCTATGAATGAACGATGTGTTGAAACACCATATGATTGTACTCAGTTTACAAATTCTTTTACTCTGCTATTTTTCGTAGCCATCTTTGTTACCCATAAGGCCGATATAAAATTCGCTAACGTTCAGCCAAATTCCATGACGTGACATCGTCTTCGAACTCATTGTTCCTCATATGAGAATCAAGCTTCGTGCAAACTTTTAAGTCTAGGTCAGTTTATTTTCAAGATATCTCATGGAAAGACAGGCAGACAGACAAACTAATTTTGCCTCAAGTGATAGGCTTCCCTAACGCTCAGACAAAAAATATTACGAAAGACATATGCAATCTGAAAATATATAAATGTAACCAAATTACACACTTTTAGCAATGCATGGTATGAGAATTACGGTTTATGAGACCGTGAATAAAGGTGTAGCTGTTATTTTGTCGTGGTGGTTTAGATGAAAACGGAGATAGAAAAATAAATAAGGGAGAAATTTGAGTGTTTGGAGAGTCACATAAACGGCGAGTGGAACAGAAACCTGAGCTGAATCAGTTCTGCGTATCGTACGTATATTAGATTGGCTCCAAATCTATGTACGACATTCGACTTGAATATTGTGTATTCTGGTAAGTCTTTTCTATATTCTGGAATAAACTGTGTATTTGCTTGAAATTTATCACCAAAATGAAATTCTATCAGTACTTCATCTCTATTTATATATATATTAACTACACAAAAAAAAACCACAAAATATTATCGATGTTGTATTTTAAATGAGCATCATTGCTTATAATCGTTTAAAATTAATTTGTGGATATTTTAGTCCATAGTCATATCCATATTGAAGGCACAGAGAAATAATTATTTATAAACTACCATTTAAACTATGATGCTGCCAGTATTGAAGTAGATGAGGAATATGTACTTAGCCACATGATTGTAGTACCATTAATCTCAGAATGATTCGTTACGTCCTGAAAAATATTGCATTTCAAAAATATGATCTTGGGTTAAAATACAAGAACTTAAGATAGTTAAACACTAAATACATCGTTTAGTATTATATTTGTTTAAATCAATTGTTGAGATAATTATTTTCTAAATTATTGAGCTTTTTACTCTTCATAAACCGTTATATTGCTCAGACGATCCTGTGCATGGTACATACCTCTCAGTTAACGGTAGTTTAAATAACGCCGTACACACATAAAATAGTATTGTAACACTTACCAAACGTTATAGTATTACAATTCCTGTAACTGTGTAACTCACATATTTAGTAGAATGAATGACCTCGTGAGTGAGAGAAAGACACAATTGCAAGTGGCATGAGGTGCAAGTGGTAATGAGGTATTGTGTTTATTGTGAGCATCTCGAAAATAGGCTCATCAAGTATTCGAACCAACCTGCTCCAACTTGGCTGCTCAGTGCAGTTGAGTGAAAAGTACATAATTTAATGGCAAGGTAATTGTGCCCATTGCGAGAATCTCGAGAACGGCTCATGAAGTATTAGAGCCAACCTGTGAAACTTGGCTACTCAGTGGAGGTGAGTGCAAATGTGAAAGTGACACAATTGCAAGTAGCGGAGTAATAAGGTATTGCGTCCATTGTACGAATCTTGAGAACGGCTCATGAAGTATTAGATTCAATCTGTGAAACTTGCCTCAAATTTATGGCAAGGTAATGAGTTATTGTGTGTATTGTGAGACTCGATAGTAGCTCGTGAAGAATTTGAGACGACCTTATCTTAATTATCTCACTGTTTATGATATATCCTTAAAAATTCCATTGTTTCCCTAATGACTGAGCCATCCAACCTAAGGCAGAGTTAAATTTTATGTTTCTCTCATGTTTTGTTTTAAAATAAAACCGACTTCATAGAATAAAACAAATAGTTACAAGAATTAAAATTGTTTTACCTTTTCTTTTCTATTTTTCGTGTTGGTTAAAATACCTCATTTAGAGAAATTAGTGGGTGTTGTATTGGGTATTTGCTTGTGTCAAATGTGTTTAATTTCTAAACGTTTTTGTTTAAATATATGTTTCTTCAAGATAGGACAAAGTTTTTAATATTTAAAAATGTAATTAATGCTGGGAACTGTAGGCATACATATAATTATAACAGTATTTGTGTGTATCTTGAAATTAGATCCACACAAAACCAACTTCATAAATTATGTGAATTTGTACAATGAGTACATATATAATATATAACTGAGATATAAGGAAATTAATTGGTCTTTTTATTTATAATGAAATAAAACTTGCTCAAATTTTATTTCATTTATAATATTATATTTTATTATCTTAAAAATTGTCCCTTATATCACACATTATTAAAATAATGTCATTTCCTGAAGTTATAATTTAACGTCCTGTCAATAATTCAGTTGTTTTTCCTGTCAATTATTTTCTTGTACGTTACAATGCAGTTACGTATTGCACTGCAGCAACCCTTCAGTTATTTTTTCCTCTTCAGTTGCATAATACGTAATTCATGTCTTAAATACCTACTTTTTCTTGCCTTAAAAGTCTACGATTATATTTTTTTATATTCTAATAATAACCAATTTCCCTATTACAATATTATTTAATTAATCTCGTACTGTAAATTTCCAAATCGTCTTGTTTTTTCTAAGCCACAAACAGGATTACAAAATTTCTGGTTGTACTTACGGAATCTTATTAATGTTTATGATTAAAAACATATTATAATTATATGTATGTGTAAAATTCCCAGAACTAATTACATTTGTATATATTTAAAACTTGTTTCTATCTTCAAGAAAGATATCTTACATTACAATAATAGTTATATAAATAATTAATGTTTTTCTATAAATGTTATGTTTTGTAATGTTTCCATGATGTACTTAAATATTAGTGGACCTTCTCATTACACTATTTTAGAATGTGAATAATTTCAAATTTTGAGTAAATTGTTTGCTTGAAAAAAATGACAAAAATTTATTTTTAGCGCAGCAAATGAATTACGCAACAAAATAATTAACTTAACTACACCAGATTTATAGAAGACTTTTGTGTATTTTATCTTTGCGTATCTCTTATGAGTAAAAGATTTCTTCAGTGTGCATGACATTTGGACATACGGTATACTTTTGCAACGATTAGTTAACCTGAGATTATAACAAGACTACAAAGTGCATAATCATATTCAAGCGGTATAACCATTTTTTTTAAATGTGTAAATACTATTGTTTGTGTTGATACCTAAAAATACAAAGATTTATAGATCCCAGAGTTATGTGTACGGCATTCTGAAAAATGTTGAAAGGATATACGAGCACAAACCGCAAACCGCAATACAGAACACTGTGGACACTCTCAGATGACTGAGTATATTTCCCACAGGAAGATAGGAAAAGTCGGTTTCTGTTTGTTTATTTACCCCGCGTACACACACATGATGACGGAATGGATTGACTACAACCTCTGAAAATTCAATAAACACTGCTTTTATACTGTACAAAGTTTTATCTGCTATGCAAGTATTTGTTGATACCACGTTATTAATAATGAATTACTCTATGGTCACCACAATTTATGCAACTACAACATTAAACAAAGTTTTATTTTATATAGTACGCTTATTTTTTTCAAGTTTTAAAATCTGTATCTCAAAATGTAGACAAAATTATACTCCCTACAGTATGGGTAATAAACACAAAACTGCTTTTTGGTTTAGTTCTTCAAGTTGGTATTATTGATTTGTTCATACTACACCGTTACTCTAACTTGTGAGGACAATGTGATCAAAAATATACACTTCTAGCAAACATAACAAGAATTTACAAGACTTCCACATAATTAAATAAATAATATCTACTGAAAGAGGTAAACTCAAACTCTTTTCATGTAAAGTTGATTAATTTCAGTTTATTCTTCTATTCGCCATTGAAACAGTCTCCATTATGCTTTGAGTTAAATTAAATATTAGAATAAAGTAAAATTACACCGACTTTGTGTAATTATTGAGTTGAATATATTTTCTTGCGCTACGAGAAATTCAATTTGGAATAATTATTGTAATTCAGGACCCAAATACCCATATTCAGATATAATATTATTAAATTGAAATATTAAGAACATATAAAAATTTTACTTAAGGATAGCTTAATACTAAATTATATTTTTAATTACAGGATAGTGAATATCACGGCTGTAAGTAGCTATTTATTTTTGTAGTTATTAAAACATTCCATAAAACTGCACCACAATCTCTTATAAACTAATTTACTTATACAAAAATATATTTTAATAAATACAAGTTTCACTATTAGCATTCCATTAGAAATTTCACAATATCTCATACTAGCAGTTACCCGCGGCTCCGCATGCAATTTTTTAGGTTTTTCCAATATATAAGCACTTATGATTTGAGTTAATTATATTTCCAACGCCAATTTTGACTTTTCCTTCTTCGTACGATCAATAAAATATGTTAAACAGTGTGTAATTATGGTCATATTAATTTACACCAGGCTTATTATTTTTTGCTTGAAAGCTGCTTTGGCTTCTCTCCCAATAAAGAAAAAATATATAAATAAATACATAGCTACTTTTGTCAAAAGACAACTTAGATACGTTTCGTAACAGTCTTTAAATGTATAGTAAAAATTAAACTACATCGTATCTTATATCTGCACTGCTAGCAGTTACTTGCTCAGATTTTCGAAATAATAATAGGCCTATATTTATCCCAGGAACCGTATAAATGTCCATGTAAAATTTCAATACAATCGGTTGAGTAGTTTATGCATTAAAATAAAGCAAACAAACAAAGACACCTTCGTATTGATAATATTATTAGGATGCACAATAAACTAAAATCAACTAAACGATGGCACATAAACATTATAAATCTTTAGCAAATTATTATTCAATAACATAATATTCATAGATGTATTTTAGAAATGGACTACGAGAACAACAAACGTAATCAAAGACATGAGAAGCACAAGCATTATCTGATTAGTTTATCTGATTAATGTATTATCTGAAAGACGTTAAAACATTTAGTTAACGTATTAATAGTCCAATTCAATCTTCGCTTTTTCAGCATATATAAAGCTCTTAAGCTCCGTTTTTAAACACTTCAAACTCTGCTTGTTCAATGTTAGACTATTGATGCTGGATAGGCGGAGAATGAATTGGAGTATTAGTTCGTAAAACAATCAACATGATTCCGATTTGTTCAACATTTTTCACCCCCCGATAGCTTTGAATATAAAAATGTTTATTCATTTTAATACATAAGACTTCAAGTTGAGAACTTGTTATAGATGTACAATTTAATGGCAGTATTTGATATACCAGATTAATCAGCAGCTATTATACAAAACCGTATTTAAAATACACAGCTTTTTCAACCAGCCGTACCTCGCAAGTCTAGGCAATTCCCTCTGTTTGTCACAAACCATAAGCAAAAACTGAGATATCTCAGTTTTATATGTGCATTGATGTTCCACACTGGCTTAACCAGTAACACTTTCTCACCACCCTCACAGCGGTATTTGAAATTCATTTACTTTCCGTTCTGCCGTATCTTAAAATATGTAGATTCGAAACACCTTGTATGTTGTTGTAATATTGTAAGAACATTGTGAGTTTCACAACATTACCCATTCCTACAAAACAATACCAGATGTAATTTATTTAGTGACAACAAATAATTCATTAATTCCAAAAAAGGTACTTTATTGTACGATTTGCTTCCTAGAAACCTCATGAAAATAAGTTGTGCTTTTTAATGAATTTTTATGAATTCAAAGAAATATTAAAATACTGAAAAGGCATCTACACTTCATTGTTTTAAAGTTATTGTAACACCTATATAGGATAGGAAAACAGACTGCCATGTTAAAAGTGGACTATATTGAATCAATAGAACAAAATTTTATAATTTGATTTTAATTTAAGGCTACTATTGTCTAAAAAGATATAGAATGTAAAATTGGCTTAACCATGCAGAGAGCAAGAGGATGATGTACCAGGTGACCATCAGTAAACTGATAAGTCCAGATATTTAGACTTCAATTGTCAGTGCGTACAGGAATGCTTTTTTGTGAACTATGTAAGTGTAGGACACATCATATAACGTGAAAGTGGCAATTACCTTGCTATTTTGAAAAGTGTCTAAGATGTAATTCCAGAAAAGCCGACCACCGAAATAGCATTTAGTACAATTAGCTAAGTATGAAAATGAATTTTATTATGCTTGATGTAGTGGGGATTTATGAAAGGGAAGTGAAAGCTGCACAAAACAATAGAACAATGTTAAGTGGCTAGGACACGAGGTATTGTGTGCAGTCCACAATGTCACAATGTGGAGAGAGGCTCAAGCCAGATCTACGAGTTTCATTATCTCTCTTGCTTTGTGTGATTGTGTTCATACAGTAGTCTATTTTAGGTGAAGTCGTTCTCAAAATTCCTTTTCAGCTACCCATCCATTATTTATTGAAACATTTTGGTTCTTATTAACATATTAGGAATTGGTGATATAATTCCAGTTTTCTCCCAACACTTTTTTACTCCAGGATTACTTTTAATATCGGAAGATAATTATTGATCAGGAATTTTGAAAGGAAGGTGGAATAAAATGTATCTATATCAGGAAACATGAATAGCAGTTCAAAAAATACACTTGTTCTCTTGTAAGCGAGAATGTTCCACATGAGGCTATTTACTAAAGACTATGAACACATGATAGACAGACAGTACAGACCTGTTTGAGTAATCCAGTATTGCATTCCTGCTTCAATGTGATTGTGCACCAGAATGACATTCCTCTTTTGTCGATCGATACTAGGCATACTGCCAAGAGCATAAGGTGTTTAATGAATTCTACAGCTCTTATGTTGCTAAATTATTCATTATGTTCAGTTTAATTTCTCAAATAGAGGTAATTTACTAAGCTTGGTGGAGAAAATTGTAGTATTACCTATTCCTTGAAATCTCACCATAATTTTATCATCTCTTTCCCTGATTTTGCACATTTTTTACTAATATCAAAAACTTCAGAAAATGTTAGGTGGAATTTCATGTATAACGGAATCTCTGCGCCTCATTGCTCCTTGCGTTGACCAATGACACATAACCTCAAAATACGGGTCTCTTGAAAAATCATAAGAGAACAATAGACAAAGGTGTTTCGTTTACTGGTTTTGGGTTATTGTTTGCTTGACATGAAACAAAGTATAGTGGAGAATTAACAAATTTTGTGAGACTTAACTCTGTAAAGGTCAGCAAAAATGGTGAATCATGTAGAAGAGAGCATGTTTTTATCTTGTGGACATACCATTACTACATTCTAGGGGTATTATAATGTGAGATGAATTCTAATAAATTTATGATATTAGAATTTATTATGTCATACAAAATGATAACTGTCAATAAGTACTGAGTAGAAAGTAACAACTTATAAACAACTGGCACAATTGTTCAAAGTTGAAGATTAAGAGTTGTTGAACAGAATAATGACATTCAGTTAATTAAGACAAATGAAGCCAGGATTATAGGAAGTTTTGCTGGGCGATAAACTGGACAAACTGAATTAATTAACATTGAGCAACTAAAGGGAATTATCAATTACTGTTGGTCAATTAAGTTTGGATAGATATTGGATTAATAGAGAGCATTCATTGCTGTAAGAACAAATTGAGGGATAAATTATTAATAAACGAGGAAATGAAAGAGGACGTGGGTTTGTAGATAGGAAATAGTTGTAATCCACTAATGTACTTAACATCCATCCCTGAGGAAATCAAATATATTGATTGTTTTATTAATGATTGAAATTAAGTCCCTTGTGTAGCCATATTTAATAACTTAGAAATTTATAAAATATATGTGTATGTTTATGAAATATATTAACTGTATTTTAAATATAATTGTCTTTTAAGATGGCATTAATATTTGATAGTTTAATTGATGCCTGTCTATATGGTAAGTGTAATAACGAGGGTAGCAATGTATGGATTCATTGAAATTAAGTTACGGCTAGAATTAATTAAAGAGAAGGGCTCTCTCTATTTAGATGCAATAAAGCTCTCTAAGTGTTTAGTAAAAATTTGTATACTGCAAATTCTTTTCTCTGTCGTTAAAATACTTTTCTACAGTTTTTTTATAAATATCTATTTTACCAAACAAATGTAAATGGATGTTCATGTCTAAAGAAAACTATGTGAACACAATATCCAGAAAGTGAGTACGGGCTGTATCGTTCACTTAGAATCCTTTATGGTTAACATGTTCATATTTTATAAAAAATAAGTATTAGATGAGAATTTAAAAAATTATGTTTCATATCTATAACATAAATATAAACACATAAATATAACGCTTTATTTCCATTATAAAAGCAAGTTAATAAAACGGGTATTATATATGTGAAAGTATTTAATACCGAAAATGTAGTAGTGCTTGCCATTGAACCGGAAAGGTGTTAAACAGCGAAACAGTAGCAAAGAAAAAATAAAGTAGTAAACATGGAAACCTCTATTAATGCAAGTCCTTACTTGGCAATGTGTGAATTTCAATAACGTCAAATATTCATACATTAATTAACCAGGCATTAACAATGAAATGTTATACTCATTTACGTGGCTAGTTAGGGTAACGAACCGAACAACAAAAGGATAAATTATGCAAGGCAAATTATTATTTAGCTTCCAAGTGCGAATGTTTCTTATACATTTTTAAAGCAAACTTCTCGAGTATTTGAAGCATTCAGTTAAGCTTTTTCTCTTGAGATGAAGTTGCTTTCTAAATTTCTAAAATAAACCGTGCGGTGATGCTTAATTCTCACTAACTACGACTTGCCTCGAAATGTTAGGGAAACATCACTTCTTGATTTTTGCCTTCGAAATGTCGTCCACACCGAATAAAATGTATAAAAAACTGTCCTGAAGTAACGAGAACATCAAATATTCCAAATGACATTTACATTTCCAAGTCTACATCAGGACTATAGGAAAAGATCCTACAGGAGTCCTTTGAAATATTACGAGATGAAGTTTTGTTCCAATGCCAAAACCTCACAACACAGATGTTAGGGAACATATTGTATCATAAATGTTATTCATATTGTTAACATGAATAACATAACTTTGTTCTTGACATAGGTCGGAATGACATCTCTATTGGAGGCAATATCAAATATTTGCCATGGAGTAACAAGCCAGAATTAAGTGCGGATATTGAAATTTTCCCCAATAGTTAAAGTTACATCAGAGTTGCTGTGAAAAGCTCCCTAGTTTACATTCGGGTTCTAGATAATGTTCCTCTATCAATCTACAATGTTACCTGTATGTGAAGAGCAATCCTAACCAAAACCAAAAATCTAAACTTAGTGTTACTGATTTCGTGTACTACTGCATGAAGTATCTGAAAAAAATCCTGTTTGCTTTACAATCCTACCATTAAAAACAAACTTTTAAACGAAGAATTTCCCTGGTAGTATATACAGGAGGAAGAAAATAAATGTTCAAATTACGCTGTTTTTTGGGAGGGGAGGGTTTAATATAGCGCTTCTTCCAAGTAATCATGTTACCTTGTATAGAAATCAGTAATCATAAAGCTTCCAATTATAAGAATGTTTTTTTTCTATTTCAAGAAACCTAATAAATTGACTAGCGGAGCAAATGTCAATATACTGTATATTTTACAATGTGTATTGAAATAGTTTTAAACGTAACCTTTGGCACAATTTTATAAATATTGGAAGTCTTCAAACTGAAGCTCTCCAATACAGAATATTGGATAAATGCCGCCAATATCTATCCACTCTGTATTCATGGGATATAAAATTGACAACAATTGGATCTTGGTACTACAAGCTGTTCCCCATCCCTTAGCGTTGGAATCTAACTTTTGACAGCTTATTGCTGAAGAGCCACCGCAAAACTATATTTTTACAATATAGTATATTTTCGATGCTCATATACAGTTTTGTGGCTCATATAACACTTTCATACTGTAGAATATTGTATCTATTATTCACAATATATGTACCTGTTGGACTACAGTTACGATAATATTTGATATTGTCAGTGCTAATCCACAATATTGCCACTCAACCAGTTTGTATAGTTAATTTTATTATCACTGTTGATATCTTTATTTAAGAGGGTAACACTATAGACAAATTCTAGTACAGTCTCCTAGACAAGGCGGACTCCCTTTTTAACCTACTAGGCATCTATTCCACAAGAGGATCCAGGTGTTAAGAAGGCATTCCATCACCGCTCTGAAGATTAAATAACAGTTGGTAATATTGCTGAATTACTTACCTGCCCACAACTTGTCCGCCTACTCTATCAAAACCATCCATCGAAATATTTTCCTCATGTCATCACATGGCCCTTTCCTCCAGCAGAGCAGCAGAGGAGTCTCAATCCTCTGCATGTAAAGAAAGATCAATAAATCTATCAAATGCTTTCAGAAAAATCAGTATATAATACTTTTGCCCATTGTAATCACTTCCAAATTATAAATAAAAATTACACTGCTCCACACTATCTCATTCCTATGTATGGAGGCAGAACTCCATTATTGTCTTGCCTTTAAAAGATATACTTTACAACATCAACCCCAAAGCGTCAATTTATATTCATAAACACAACTCTTCTACAAGTATAAATATCCCTTCTGGATTAGTAGGAAAATGCAGACTACATTGTTTTTCAATCTCGGAATATCATACTAGTACAGTTATGGACAGATGGCTGTCAGGTTTGCTATTGTATATACTTGTAAAACTTTTTAAAATTGGAAATTACATTTTTCAGTTGAATTGGTATAATATTTATAACACTACATCACTATAACATAAAAATATAATTTACTCTACGAATAATATTCCTTACTTGCAGTATTATATATAACTCTCAATAAGCAAAACTAGCTGGCTTTATACAGACAGACGGTTTCTGTATGATCAGTTGATTGCTTCTTGTCTGTGATTGGTCGGAGCAATAGGGGTATGTTGCCCTATAAGCAGAATTGGGGGAGACTTTAATAAGCGGCCTACAGTCGTCAATCAGTTATTCTTATTGGAAAATTCGATATACTATCCAAGTTCGATATGTACAACTTGTACACAATAAGTTTTAATAAAATACAGAAACAAGAAGAATCTCGTAGATTATAATTTATCAAAACTCAAATTTAACACTTACGTTACAAAACAACAAAACCAACTATGCCATAGACTTATATATCAAATAAACCTTACAATATTAATTAATATTAATAACTTGCCCAGCTATATATCAATGAGTAACTGCTTTTGTGAAATGGAGGAAAGTATTCTCCTCCTCAGGTTATCAGGAGCCAAACCCACATGCTGAAGCCTCTTAAACAAATCACGTCACTTGTGACAAATATCTCACATGTTTTCCTCATTCGTCACCATTTTCAAAGTCTCAAAATATTAGTTACTTCTTGCTATTTATCGCTTACATTAAAATTACTATAACTAATAAGTTTAAATCATATGTTAAGCTAAATAAATCGTAGTATCGAATTATTCCTTCGGATAAAAACATCGAACTATTCGATAAAAACAACCGAATAACGAGAATAGGCCACTTATTAAAGTCTACCCTAGACCTGGTCTCGCTTGGGCCGAGAAAACTGCGCTTTCTCACACCCTCTCTTAAAATGGTGTGGTGAGGCTTATAACTCTTGCTCCTACCTCTATACAGCCTAGTGACTCTTAAATTAGTAACGCTTTGGTAAGATTTGTTTATTTTTAACCTAGTTTGTAATTGAATCGGTTTTTTTTAAAGGGCGTAAGTCAGAAAATCAAAACTTTCGGAAAACTAGAAAAAACTGTTTCAAGGCCAATAGTTGAATTAATTCTTTGCTTTAAAATGTTTAACAGATGAATAATATCAATTAGAGAGAGTGTTCAAAGTTTTACTCCTTTATTCCTGTAAATGATTGAGTTATAAGCCTTCGAAAATGTGAAAATATATCGCCCTTTAAAAAAATCTCATTTTGAGGTAACAAAAAAAGACTATTTCATGAAAAACTGGAATTTTATTAAACAAATCAGTACAAAGAATTAAAAAATACAAATGTATGTTTAAAAAGAGTTTTGTCTAAACAAAATTAGTAGGCTTAGGTCAAATTTAATAATTATTTACAAGTCATCATTTGCTTCTTCCTGCTCAAAATCGCTGCTATTGTCGGCGGATGCATCAACAGTAGGCCAGCTGCAAATATCGTTGAAGAATTTCTATATGTTCCTCTGGAATGTAATCTTTTAATGTTTTTATGTCTTGTACTTTGGCAAATTTTTAATGGGACTTGATCTTGATAAGCCTGATCCGAAGGTGGGCAAAGAACTTCTGCTGTTGTCTTGGACAAAAAAAAATGTGTGATGGACAATGCCATTTATTGTAGGGTTATGCCTTAACATAACCTTTTAATCTTACAGTCATATTGAAACATGAAGAGAGTACTAATCTGAAAGTACATGTTGTCTTTAGTTTGGGTTTTTTTTACCTTTTTGATTCTTGTGATATACAAGATTTTTTGTAAAATACGTTTTGCCATTTCTTGAAATCTAAGATGATCTCGGGCGACATCATTTCATGGACAGTAAAACTTGTTAAAGCGTAATGAGCTTTGCAGAATTATTTCAGTTGTTTCATGAACAGTAAAAATGCGGTCATGCTTTTTTAAAAGCCTTTGAAAATGATTCCAAAATCCCTGTCACAGGGAAGGAAACTGTGACCACGCACAGGGAAATAATGAGTAACTCTCTGAAAACGACCTGAGTCTGTCAGGTATAAACAAAAACCTTGACATAGCTTGATTTTTGTTTTGGCCTGCACAGTTGTCACTGTACAGGCGAAGCTCAGTGTATTGGCTAGGCACTGATTTTAGGTATTCGTTAAGAAAAGAAACATACTTCATTTGGGCCTTTCCGTGCTACTCCCTCATGATAGATGAATAATGTTGTATCGTTATTTTTTACATTGTGTATTCCAAAGCAGTTAACTGAAACTGCCTCATGTAGTATAATTCCTGAACTGGCAGTTTAGGAATAGATATTGTTTTCATGTAATCGAACGCCAACGCCAAGGACATGTTTTTCATTCTTACCTACTTCCGATTGTTCGTGCTGCAATGAGGTGTAAAACTTGTTGCTTCTGTTTTTATGAAACGAGAAGTTCTGCTACTGCTGCCCTTTTCGCAACATTGTTTAAACTAGGGGACTTAAATTTTCATATTAATGACTGCTCACACGTGCTGCCACACGTCCACTTGGGGGCGGCCAAATGGATAGTTGAAGTTTTCCTTTAATAGTATTGCCAAAAGAAAGTTTGGCTCACTTTAGGCCTAACATCAGAGTGTTTTTCTAGGTACAATTTCCACATTTTTTAAGTATTTAAATCTGATGATAAATAATAGCTTTTTTTGCCCTTATAATGAGTCTCTTTCAATGGGAATGATTTTATATGGTCATCCACTAATCTATGAACTTCAAAAGGCAAAGCATGACTGACTTTACTGCCTCTTTTATCTTCAAGGGGTTTGACCGAGAAGTTTTAGATTTCTGATGCGCCTTACACGTTTCTCGGTGATGGAAAACACACATAAAAATGCTTGAAAACATACCTGTTTCCTCTAGGTACCAACAATAATATGATATGAAAATGAGGCACTTTTCTGTTCTTTATTTTCCACATTTTGGTCTAGGGCGCCTTTGCTGAACGTCTACAACATCAATCAGTCCTTGTAGATGCAAATTCCTGCCTAATTTTTAGATTGAATATTGTAGAATGTTTTGAAAACATCCAGGCAGTTTTCTTCCCCAAGTTTTGCTAAGCACTCCTTTACACATCTAAAACAAAAAATAACAAACTTATTAGAGCCAAATAAAAAGAACAGGGGTATTTATACAAATATTATTTTATAGGCTAGGCTAACCCACAAATCTGACGCTATTTGGCCCTAGTGGATTCACCAAGAAATTCTTATTCGTGAAAGCTCTATTGTTGGTCATACATACTGTAATACTAACATTAAGTAAGTTAACATTAGATAATAAACTATTGGGATTGTCTTACCTGCAGTGGAATTCGGGTTTCTTTGCTGCAACTTCTTGTCCCTTGTGATTTATATAAGACTGCCCTTTTGTTCGAGCAGCTTTTACAAGATTTCCTTTATACAGATGTGGATTCTGTCCTTTCCTTTTTCTAGGACTCCCAACAATAATACACATTCACTCATAATGTCTAGCGATATTAAAGTTTAAGAAACTTTGACAACATTCAATTAATGAATATAGAGTTTAAGGTTATAACTGGCAAGAATGAGAATGCTTCTGTCAGAATGATGCAATAACAGGTGACGTTGCAATTATTTTTAAAAGGGCGTGAGTCAATTAACCAAACAGCTGTTTCCATAGAGATAGCTGACTTACCGCCCTTTTAAAAAAATACTCTTAGTGACTTACGCCCTTTTAAAAAAAAGTTTCAAATAAATTATTTGTACCATAAGGAATAGTGATCAAAATGTCCTTTTAAAGAAAATCGATGTATCTAGCAATATATAGTTGAAAAAAAAAATTAAAAGTGGAAATCGTAAAAAATATGACTTACGCCTTTTAAAAAAATTGATTCAATTGTGTATTAGGTTAGTTCTTTACCTGAAGAAGATATCAGATTGCAGATCTCGAAACGTAGTGTTACTGATTTCTTGTTTCACTGAACGGTGGCAAATGTCCGGAAAAATCCTGTTTCCTTCACAATCCTTCCATCGTCAAAAATAACCTTCAAACAAAGAATAATTAGCATATTTTTCGGATAAGAACCACCAGACTCAACATTCAACCCTTGTACTGTTGATTGTTTAGTACTTATAAAATCAATATCAATATATTCACTAATTTTAGATGGCTTATCGATATCTATTGAAAGACCAGAATAATATTTGCTCTGAACATAAAATAAATTGTTAACCGCTGAAACAAGTTTTAATATTTTATACAGTTCATGCTATACACGTTGTATTTATTGGTTTACATTTTTTTTCGGTTTTCCTTGCTGTTTTGTTACGTTTTTGTTTAGCTTGACAAAGGAATTTAAATATACACAAGAACAACATATGCACATCACTGAAAGTGAGAAATATCTGGGGTCTTAACAATTACTACTTGTGAAATAAAAAATGTTATTGAATTCAAACCAGGCTATTGCCAATTGATACCATTGGTCAATAACAATTTCTAAGATTGAGGTCGTTCGCACTATTGAAATTTTCAATTTTGTATCTCGAGTACTATTCTTACTGACCATAGGTACAACATTTTTAAGATTTTGGACAATTACAACAGTTATTATTTTAAATAAACATTTTAATATATTTGTTACAAATTCTACCACAAAAATTATACAATGACATTGCAACAGTACTATTGAACATGATGATTATCATAATTTCTAACGGACTGAAACCAAAATTTTCATCAGAATACTGAATACACCTTTCTGAGCGTTGTTTTATTTATAAGTACGTCACCATATTGCTGCACCAAATGACCTTCTTATTTAGTTTGATAAGATCTTCACACAACAGTGAGTGGTTCATGATGCCAGGCAGAATGATCCGAAAAAGGCGCCCGGCCTCTACTTAAAACACTTAATTTAATAGTTTTATCAACCTTACGATTTCAATCAATTAAATGTCATAAAAAATACAATTCGATAATGCTCTGAATATTTCATGAAATTATCATTAAAATTATGGTTGGAATCTTTCTAAGGTCATAGCTCCCTAATTAGGCATTGCAGATTTTTATGAATGGATTATTTCGTTTATTTTCACATTAAGCAAGAGTTCGCGAAGTATCAGGATTTCCTCGTATATCAGAACTTACAATTACACCAGCATTATGACGGGATTTATTGTCAATAAACATATGGAGCTTATATGCTTGAAGTCAAATCACCAAACAAATACACGTAATGAGTGTATGTGAGTCGTGTAAGAGTGCCAAACCACACATTTGATCACCGACTGACAGTTTATAATCAGTTTAACATATGTCTGCCAGCTGGAGGGAAAGAATTAGTTGTAGGACAAGACGTGACAATTAGGTAAAGCTGTAATCACATTAACACATTTTAAAGAGAAGTTCCGATGTGTCACGAATATTCCCGAGCTGTTGTCATTAGGTTTTGAGCAAACAGGGATCGCGACAGATCATTACTGACTGTGGATTAACATCCCCATAAATATCATCCCCCGAAATCGATGTTATGTTATTGAAGAGGGGTTGGGGGAGGGATGAAAGACGTACCCGGAGCTACACCGAGTATCGAACTCCCTGAATGTTACACCCTATTCGTCACTTCAGTCATTCTGTATGCTCATTAATCAGGTTATTATATTATTAATTATTGTCAGTATCAAAGTCAGCCTAATTATAGTGAAATACAATCACACTTAATAATAACACTTATTATTTCAACCTTTTCTGCAACTTTTGTTGATCACACAGTAAGAAAATATCCAGATAATAAAATTAAAAGGGTTAGTTAAAATACACTTGTAACTGTAAGTTTCAGCAAACATTAAGTATGCAGTGTTTGGTAAGTTTTGTAATGATGATACAAAGAGAAAGATAATACCTAAATTTTGCTATAAAATGGATGACTGTTATAAAACCCATGTTAGTTGTCTTTTGATAAAAGCAAGATTTTCAGAACTGCTAATGTATATATCTTCTTGAACAGGGGAGCAAAGCAAACTTAACTGCGGCAGCAGAAACGTTTTAGGCTGGAAGTGAATAGCAGTGGCCGAAGGTGGACACGAAGTAGCCTTCTCAGACCAGTGGATGTATACATGATTTCTTTATCGGAGACGTACTTACACAAGTTAAAAGCCTACAAAATGGAGTGTGAAACCGTGGGAAACTGCAAGTACTAACTCGTTTTGTAAACAAAACTTTAAACAAACATATGTTGATTATATCATTCTGTCAACACTATTGTTGACAAAATCACCGTGATGAATATCTTTTGGATTGTTTCTGAAACCCATTATCTTCAAATACGCGTTTAGCTACCAGGTTTATCTGAAATACGAGTTTACAAGTTGATCTCGGAGAAGTTACAGTATTTGCAAAGCTCTGTAGAGAAATGTGAAGCATGCTCGGGCTCAGTAACACTTTGTTCTGAGCTGCGAGATAACTACCCTTACTGTATTTACTCCCTCTTTATAACTTTGAAACCATTCTTGTTACGAACTTTGATTTTGTTTTTCAGCTCCTTGACTATAACTTAAGGACCTGATTTTCAAGCATTCGCGGGCTTGATTACAATTTAGAATTGAACACAAGCAAAGGTTCCTAACCTAAACATTAAATAGAAGTCGAGTAGTGAAACTATCAATAGTTCATAGGCTTAAGTTCTTTGGTAAACAATACTCTATATCTTTAATCTGTTAAGCTATTACTTTCCATGCTGTCGTTTAAAATTATTACCTATTTGTGTTCAAGTGTATTTGAAATATTATAACAGTTAAAAATGTAAATATTTATTGACTAAAAGAACCAGTATTGCAAATAAATAATTGTGATTATAACAGTGATAAAAACATAAATATAAAAATTAAATATGTCGTAACAAAATCTGTGTTTTATTTGCATCGGCATACAACTGTGTATTAATTAGGTAGCTCTCTTGCATTAAGAAGAAAGAGTAGTTTCACAACTAACGTGTACACAAGGACATGATATGTTGTTTTATTCTTGGCCAAACAGAGATAAAAAGGATTCGTTAAAATATGACTGAGATTTAACCTTATAGCTATTATTAAGTGTGGAATATCTAACAGCTGATTCTTAGAGTAGTTTCACAACTAACGTGTACACAAGGACCACGATATCCTTGTGGAACAACGTGATATGTTGTTTTATTCTTGGCCAAACAGAGATAAAAAGGATTCGTTAAAATATGACTGAGATTTAACCTTACAGCTACTATTAAAGGTGGAATATCTAACAGCTGATTCTTAGAGTAGTTTCACAACTAACGTGTACACGAGGACATGATATGTTGTTTTATTCTTAGCCAAACAGAGATAAAAAGGATTCGTTAAAATATGACTGAGATTTAACCTCATAGCTACTATTAACGGTTGAATATCTAACAGCTGATTCTTACTTAACTATTCCTAATATTCACACGTTTCTTATTAGTTTAAATCAACACTGAGACTTTTATAATCCGATCCGGGGTGTATTGAAAAACTGCCGTTATTCAGTTTCAAAAATTATCCCTTTAATATCCGATAACCTAAACTTATTAGTGATTCAGAAAGGGTTTTAGGACGTATAGAACACAATAAACACGATACAAACTCCTTCTATCACCTGAAAATTTTCAAAATCTCCGCATAACTGGAGTTCGGAGCAGTTCAAAACGTCCTGTGTAACTGATGTGTTACATGCATCGTGATTATCAAACATATTGTATATGCTAATGTTACGTATATTACAATATTTCTTTATTTTTTTCTTAAATGTTATCAAACCGTGTCACTAACCTTAACCAAAAATACAACAATGCGATTTTTATCAATTGTTGAGATGCTTATATGAGCGCGAAGTATCCATTCAACGTCACTGTAAGTTTCTGCTCGTAAGAAGCATTTACCGAGGAGACCTACATTCTTTAGACAGGTTAGAGATATAGCATACGGTTTTGGAGTCTTTATTACGTCAGTATTGAAGTTCTCTTTTAACTGCTTATTATTGTGTCTCTTTTCCTAAAATAGGAGGATGAGATCAGTTTGGGTTTTCCAATAGCAACTAATGTAAAGAAAAAACTATATTCAAAGCTGTTTATGATTAATTTAGATTCTACTACATGAACCGCAATCATTTCAATGCATTTTGAAGACAGTAGTATTAATCATTGGTAAACTTAACATAATAGACAATCTATGCTAACGTATCCTTTGTGTGTAGTGCCGTCTGATATGAGTGTTACTAATGAAATATTACCACTTTATCTCTAGATATGAATAACGTTTCGCTGAACGGTTGGAATAAAGCCTACAGAACAGAACAGAATGACAGCGTGAAGCGTTATGTAATTTCAAGCTTGGGTGGGATGGGTCTATGGGGATGCATTTACAAGCGAAACACTACATTGCTCTCCGGAATACAGGAAGTGTGTATGGACACAGTTTAATGGTCTAATGGTGTAACTTTTACCATACTCAAATTTTTACGTCCTCTGGATCGTATGCATATCTCAAGTACATTACATTCATATTATGCATTGAATATATGCATTAAATAGGCCTACATATTTTTTTTAAATGGTGATTCCAAATGTATTAAAAATGTAATAATATTTAGAATCGTATGTTTTTCAAACTCTGCCTATGTTATTCCAAACTTGGAAATTATAATAGAGGCCGAAAAACTATTTAGAATGTGATAGACGTTCCTAACGTTTAGAACATATGCAGGGTGTAGATTAATGATAACCCTGGATATATTCCAAACGGATCGGGACTTAATTTGCAACTTAAAATGTATGGAGTTACTTGCCCATAACATTTTTTAGGAACGAGTTATTATGTTCCTATTGAATAGACCCTTAAAGAAATATCACAAAATGGCGGTTTTCAAAACTTAAACTTAACCCCTTCAATTAAGTTAATTCAAAACATTTACCTCTTTGATAAGGGGGGAGAACATTTGTATCCTCCAAAAATGTTTAATAAATAAGGTGAAGATTTACATCTATATCTCAATCCGATTGGAATATATCCAGGCGTAACAGGGCTTAATTATCAATATGTATATTGTATATGTGTATTGATCTTGTGCTCAGATCAATTTATTAAAACAAAGAAGTTTCACAATTTGCAATTTTTTTATTCCTCCTCTGTTCTGTATTAATGTTTTGTTAGCTGAAATTGATATACCTTTAATCCTTCTTAACGATACCTACCTTTAATCGATGTTAACATTAATCATTGTTTTTAAGATATTCATAAATTATTAAAATGTAAAGATAGTTTCTTCTATAAAATCGTAAGTTTATTTTGCTCTATGAAAACCCATCATTACATTACAGCTATTACCTTCCGAGTTTCATGTCAACGAATATATTATATTATCTCTTCAACTGGGGCATAGAAGGAAGCGGCAGGAGTAGAATTACAGAATAACTAGCGCCAACAACGTGGAGTCTTGTATCTTCCATAATAAGGTCAAGGTTAAACAGGTCAGATTGGGGAGCTAACGAACTGAGATCGATAAACGGATCCTTCACTTTTTAATTGGGCCTTTCCTGATAATTCATCTCGTAGGTTTATCGTTATTCTATAAGATGTATTGTCCATGAGGTCCAATTAATGTTTTCCATATTACCCATTATTACATTAAGTTTTTTTATAATATTACTGCTTTCAACATGTCTTCTAAGTACAGACTGTGACTTAGTTAAGATACGGTGGCATTGGGCGCCATCTTAATTTTAAACCCATAAGAACAATGTTAAACATAAATCATTATTATTGCCTTATTTTCCATAGTATAATTGTGGAAGTTGTGCAATGTAGCTTAAACAGTTCTTATGGAGTAAAACTTTTGCTATTACACTAAAGCCTCCTTTAAAAAAGCCTTAATTAGTGATTAATTCCTATTTGTGTCAGTGAATATATTTATTGAATGTGCCAAAACTTTTATTCTATTATCCAGTCCTTATTGAACGACCAATCACGTATATTCTTCACACTCTGAGAGGTAAAGTGCAGGATAGAGTACATGCTATTACCAAACTGGATTTCTATCAACAAAGATTATGGGAAACCTACATACATATGAATTCAGTACCCCATGATAATTCAGCTTAAAGCCCCCCACCTCTGTTGTTGGCAAAAAATGTTTATATTGAAAATTGTTTTCAATATACTTCTGATTGGCAACAATTCAATTCAATTCCGATTCAGGTGTACTGAGAACTGATCGGATCAATTTGTGCAACGTGACGTCATGGCAGAGCGTGGGTTTGTGGTTCCGCTGTGACTGTTTGCAAACGTGGCATCAGTTTTTTTTATAAATTTCTTTAAGCCTCAGCTCTTGGCTATTTCTGTCTTGTCTGGGTCTGTCTGTCTTCAAACCTCCACGAGATTTGAACCCGTGATCTCTCAATTAGAGCGCCGTGACTATATCCACTAGTCTACAGAGGAGGACAGCAGTTTTTAAGCTGTTTTTTAATCTTCCTCCTCCCACCAGGAATCCTAACGGGGAAAGAGGCACAGTCATCCCTTTGTTGCAGTAAAGGTCACATTCTGAACTGATTACTATATCTAGCCATCTACTTTTTTTCGTTGCCATTCAAATTTACTTTTAAACAGTGTTTCCAACAGTTTTTAGATTTACCCTTTCAGGTTGTTATCGTTTCATTCCGAGAACTTTTTGCATTCTAGTAATTCTAGAACACAGCACTGTTGCGTAAACAATGTTATTAGAAAACACGATTTTTACGTCAATCCACGTTAACTTATTTATTTTAATAAATTACTAATAAAAATACTATTGTTATCAAGTTAATACTTGATAACAATAGTTACTTTTCACAATTCGTGACAACTTTAACAGGAAATCTAATGCTGCAAAGGAATACTATCGGGTACAGAGGCACAGTCATCCCTTTGTTGCAGTAAAGGTCACATTCTGAACTGATTACTATATCTAGCCATCTACTTTTTTTCGTTGCCATTCAAATTTACTTTTAAACAGTGTTTCCAACAGTTTTTAGATTTACCCTTTCAGGTTGTTATCGTTTCATTCCGAGAACTTTTTGCATTCTAGTAATTCTAGAACACAGCACTGTTGCGTAAACAATGTTATTAGAAAACACGATTTTTACGTCAATCCACGTTAACTTATTTATTTTAATAAATTACTAATAAAAATACTATTGTTATCAAGTTAATACTTGATAACAATAGTTACTTTTCACAATTCGTGACAACTTTAACAGGAAATCTAATGCTGCAAATTGGAACCAAATTATGTATCAGTTAATGTATTTCCTCTTATAGCTTTTAAGCTTATTAGCGAAAGATATGAGGGCATCAGAGGTTCTTTGTAAAGAAAATACAGGGAACTTTATTAACAAATTGTTCCTTTATATAATATTATGTGTTGTTTATTATTTATTTGTAACGTTTTCAATAAGATTTGACTGTTTACGACAGAATCTGATGACCTATTATGTACGTTAGTTTTGCATAATAGATCAACGAACCACATGTGTGGAAATCTGTGTAAAGCAAACTCCATGGACATGTCCACATAAATCATAGCTAGCATGTCGAGAACTGACCACTGCACTCAGTTATATAATGGTTGACTGTCCCACAATCAAGCTGGTAATTAGATAATAACGCCGCTGTTGCTATATTGGGTACAGTCTGGTCCTCGGTACAATCACTAGGTCGACACAATAGCTGTATAGACGAGTAGGGATGGTAATCGTAATACAAGAGGGGAAGAGTAGAAGGTTTGGCGGGGAGAAAAGTGCAATCTGCCCACAATCAATGACAACATACGCCAGTGTTATTGAAATCTATAGAACATCAGCTGAGATTTAAAAATTTTGAAATAATTAGAAAATATTTGTTGTGTTTAATTATATTATATAAGCCCTTAACGATATCTTTCTTAAAAAGAAGTTGAATTTAAACAAAAATTTTGAATTCACAGACGTTTATAGTTGACAGTTTTGTAACTATATAGACTCAAATAGGAACAAATAAATAAAAAATGTGAAATTTTTTAATGTGTGGGTATAGCTTCAGGAATTTACATTTTGTTACTATAATACACCAATTTCGCTATGAAAGCAATTTTAAAATCACGTCATATACTTAAATTATTTTTAGGTCATAGATTAATAAACATATTATTTTCAGAAATTGTAACTCGTGTATATACTATGAACTTTTTACAATTTCATATTTTGTTACCTTTATTTTTGCATCATTACTTTAATTGCTTGCAACTGTGATCAAGACAAATGTTTCTTCTTTTCGTATTCAGTGAACAGTTTTGTACCTTAATAGGTATGAATTTAACTTAAACATATTTTCCATCCCCAAAACCGATCACACCACCTTAACGGTCAGTCACCTGTTCGATGCAACATACGCTATAGTTCATGCTGCTAAGAATTCTGCAGTACACTCAGGATAAAACCGCAGCTAAGATGCTAAAGCGACGTTTGCGACCTTTTTATGCCCGTGGTATTATTTTACGTGTTACTGTGACTAGTAAAACAGTAGCAGATCTTTCACGTGATGACCATGCATTTACTTGTTTAGAAAGATCGATCATTCTTTAGTTCCTTGTAATAAGACTGAGTATTGAAAAGAAAATAAGTATAGTAAGACTGTCAACTCATTCCCAAACTGGTTATCCTATTTTCATGGTAAATTTAAAACAGCCAACACTTAATCCCATTACGAGTCACATGTTTTCTGGAAGTAAGGTTCACGGTGAAGCTTTATATCATATTAAAGTTTTGGTTTCCGGTGCACAAACTTCACTTGAAACTTAAAACTTTTCCGCTTGTATTCTGATTGTTCCAGACAAATTTCAACATGGCGGTGATTTTACAGTTAAAATATTGTCTTTCGGTTATGATTTTCATCTAAAACTTGGCAAAACATGGCAAACCAGTCAATAAACATTATTATACTCATTCGTGGAAGTTAATCATTATTGTTATTGGAATCTCTTCTGATTTTTTCTATGACATATGGTATGTATTTAAGGCATTATAGAAACCAGGAATCACAAAACAAACAATCAAACGCAGGCAAACACGAGACAAAAAGCCGGTGACCGCCATCAAGAAGTTTGACGGGCCACCGAGCCTTCTACTCCACCTCACCTATAGCTGGTCAATTAGTAGTTTACGCGAGTTAGATTGAGTTTAGTGGTGAATGGAGCAAGTTTAATTGAACGAAACAGCGCCAAATTGGTGAGCTTCCATCACACTCGTGTATTGTCGACATTGACGTAGCCCACTAGAATGGAACTTTGTTAAGGTAAGAGCGACCATCACCGCATCCGCCATTGACACCATGACTACATTTATTGGTGACGTCTATGCTAATTTAAGTTTATATTATAATTCGTTAGTGTTACTTGTAATTTAGCACTGAAGAAATATTTAACATTACAAGGGAGGAGTTTTTACCCCTGTTTCTATCGCTCTTTCAATTGTGTTACTTGAGCAAATTAATAATTTTTATTTTGAAACATAATCATTTAATATAATAATTGTTTAAAGTTTCTTATGATGTATTATATTTCAGATGGAATGTTGTGTTAATGTTCTCATATGACTCGTATTAAAATGGATGAACTTCGTAAATTAACTATAAATTCGTAAATGACTTTAACATTTGTATACAACAATTTTTAAACTCGTGATTTACATAAAGAGATGGAATAAAGCGTAGTTTTTATTGATATAACAGATGTATAGTTACATTCACTTTGCAGTACAACCAAAGTAATTTGAATTGAAGAATATACTTCAGTCCGGAGGAAGTTAGTAAAAGTTAAAAGGTAATTGTTAAATATTATTAAGTCCAATTGATTTTGATAAGCTATTTGAATGTGGCAGTTTATTTCAAATCGTGCGTTATTTGCCAAAATATTTCATGAAATCTACATTTTTCATTGATTATTAAAAAAGTAATTGTCAAATGTTTACAGTGAGTCAACAATAAATTTTAAATATAATAAAGTACCATTATATGTATTTTTATTATGAGAGTCATAAACAAGAAATGTATCAATGTAAGAAAAATATAACCGCGAAAACTTATCACTTTATATTTGAACCACTTTCAATGCCCTCCACAAAAACTAACGTCGGTTACTATAGATTTCATTCTTAGGACAAGTCTATCGATTTGAAGAAAAACTAGATTGTTCGTTTATACAGTGCAGCTTGGCTCTATATAGTGTAATGCGTTTTTATTTTGAACGGTTTCCTTATGTTAAAAATAAATATTGTTTAAACAAATAATTTGAGATCAAGTTAAAATATAGCAGCTTATGTTAAAGTTAAAGATCTATTACACTCTAGAGTCAACTTTGTATTTTGCCCAAGGAGTTGTTGACATTTCCGGAAGTTATGGCTCCATTAACGTTTGACATTTGCTTCAAATGCCATCTGGTATTCATTAGTGACAAACAGCTCTATTAACTGTTGTATATGAAGCATCCATTTTCTGATAATACTTAAAGACTAATAATTTTAATTAGCCACATCATTTATGTGTTTAATATGATTACTATAGTACTAGGTGGAAATGAAAAGATAAGAACCAAGCCCAGTTAAGACATAATAAAAACTTCCAATATTTTAAGTAAAATATCAGGAAAATTCTTAAAATTACCCATATTTTGGACCACAATAGATAGTTACGGATGCTTTTTCCATAAATTAGTAAATTATTCAGAAAAGGAACAAACATGGAAGTTACTAATTATATTTCCACATTTTTTTAACGTCAAGTACAATTGATTGCTTCATAATCAGTTATATTTGTAGTTGGTGAAATAATCTTAAATCAAATCTAGTGACAAGATTTTGTTTCCATATTACACTTCTTCCTTAAATTTATTAATGCTAAAAATTCATTTTTTTGGCTTAGCGTTAGCAAAGCCTAACACTCTGAAGGCTGGAAAATGCTACTTGTCTGTCTTTCCGCACGAGCTGATCTATAGATTTGGAATTAGTAATGAACACTCTTTTGTATGAGTACAATTGAGTTCGATGATAGTTCATGTCACTCCATGGGAATGTTTTGTGCGTTAGGGGACATTTATACATTTGCATTTTGGATAACCATGAGGGCAACGAAAAAAATATCAGAATAAAATTGCAATTTGCAAACAAACTGAGTAAAATCATACAGCATTTTACAGACATGACTTAGAAATATATGTAGCCTATCTATCACAATATATATCAAGAAAGACCTGACTAGTAAAATGTCCTGCCAAGGAGATATAAACATTTTCTTTGCTGTATTTTTGTCTGCCTGCCTGTCTCTCGACAGGATAAATCAAGAATGAAAGCAACTATAGACTTGAAATTTTCCATGCTACCCCGGCAAAGTCTTTTGCAGGCTTTTGGTGTGATGTACCCTAGTAGATGCGTTACAAGGTACGAAGTACAGTATTTAAATTAAAAATATAAATATACTGTCTTTCTAAAATATCAAGGGAAAAGATGAAAAGTCACTCCTCCCCACCATCACTATTTATTCCTGCTGTTTCAGTACACAAAGGAGGAGTGATGTTGCAATGTTTCAGCTTCTGTTGTACAAATATGACGGTTACTCCCGATACTACCGTCATCCGTCTTGCAACTCTCGCCTTCTTTGAATCTGTACATCTCAGTAACCTACCTCAATGATTTATCTTAATCACAATAAAGATTGAATTTTCGTTTAAACATTTTATATCGCAAGGTTTTTTCAGAACTTCAAAATTGTATATCCTATTAAAATGTAATTACAGTTTTGAATCTCCAGTTACCAGTTTATAGATTAAAATAATTGAATATTAAAAATTAAAAAATTAAACTTTATATAAATAATTGTATAGTTACATCTTTACATAAACATAATATAAAATAGTAATGCAGTGGACTAAATTGTAACTATATAAGGTATAATATAAGTTTACTATTCAATAGAGAATAACGCAAGACAGTAAACTCTCTTGTAAGGTTTATACCTGGAAGCGGATGTACTAATACCACGGTTTAATAACATCAGGTAGCTGGGCTAATAATATCAAAACCCGAACATGACAAGGAGGTAGTAGTGGTGGCAGCTATATTGGACTTTATGGAAAGAATGCTTACTGAGTACTAATACCGTTGTGTGACAATAACCGTAAAGATAGCGCTGTGTAATAACATCAGGTAGCTGGGCTAATAATATCAAAACCCTAACATGACAAGGAGGTAGTAGTGGTGGCAGCTATATTGGACTTTATGGAAAGAATGCTTACTGAGTACTAATACCGTTGTGTGACAATAACCGTAAAGATAGCGCTGTGTAATAACATCAGGTAGCTGGGCTAATAATATCAAAACCCTAACACGACAAGGAGGTAGTAGTGGTGGCAGCTATATTGGACTTTATGGAAAGAATGCTTACTGAGTACTAACACCGTTGTTGTGAGACAATAACCGTAAAGATAGCGCTGTGTAATAACACCAGGTAGTTGGGCTAATAATATCAAAACCCTAACATGACAAGGAGGTAGTAGTGGTGGCAGCTATATTGGACTTTATGGAAAGAATGCTTACTGAGTACTAACACCGTTGTGAGACAATAACCGTAAAGATAGCGCTGTGTAATAACACCAGGTAGTTGGGGCCTAATAATATCAAAACCCTAACATGACAAGGAGGTAGTAGTGGTGGCAGCTATATTGGACTTTATGGAAAGAATGCTTACTGAGTACTAACACCGTTGTGAGACAATAACCGTAAAGGATAGCGCTGTGTAATAACACCAGGTAGTTGGGCTAATAATATCAAAACCCTAACATGACAAGGAGGGTAGTAGTGGTGGCAGCTATATTGGACTTTATGGAAAGAATGCTTACTGAGTACTAACACCGTTGTGAGACAATAACCGTAAAGATAGCGCTGTGTAATAACACCAGGTAGTTGGGCTAATAATATCAAAACCCTAACATGACAAGGAGGTAGTAGTGGTGGCAGCTATATTGGACTTTATGGAAAGAATGCTTACTGAGTACTAACACCGTTGTGAGACCAATAACCGTAAAGATAGCGCTGTGTAATAACACCAGGTAGTTGGGCTAATAATATCAAAACCCTAACATGACAAGGAGGTAGTAGTGGTGGCAGCTATATTGGACTTTATGGAAAGAATGCTTACTGAGTACTAACACCGTTGTGAGACAATAATTGTAAAGATAGCGCTGTGTAATAACATCAGGTAGCTGGGCTAATAATATCAAAACCCTAACATGACAAGGAGGGTAGTAGTGGGTAGCAGCTATATATTGGACTTTATGGAAAGAATGCTTACTGAGTACTAATACCGTTGTGAGACAATAACCGTTAATGCCTCGTGCACACCTAGCGAAACGTTCGGTGAACATGTTCGTGAGCATGGTTGCAGTCGTGATCTGACAACGAACATTTTAAAAGTTCGTAGACATTTTTGTTCGACGAACAAAGATTTTTGTGTTTGGACGAACAAAACTAGAGTTCGCTCTGAAAAGGCTCAGTCCAGCAGGAGTAGTGTGCAGTGATGGTTGACCGGGATCTGGTGTATCGTCGTAAGCGACTAGCATGTGTTGCCGCGGCTTTCGTTGTGATCAACCAGCATCAAACCCCTTCCTCGCAGGTGGTGGCAAAGACAACTATTTACAGAGAAGGTATGAGTATAGTGGCCAATATTTACGCTCAGATTTGACTTCTGGATGTTTATTTACAAACTTTACTCGAGTTTCAAATGCTGATTTTGAAGCATTGGTTCTCATGATTGAGCCTAAGGTTGCCAAGAGCAAATACTAACTTCCGCCAAGGAATAAGTGTTAACGACCGCTTAGCTGTTACTCTTCGTTTTTTAGCGACAGGAGATTCGTACCACTCTCTTATGTATTTGTTTAAATTATCAAAACAAAGCAATATCCCTGATTGTCCCTGAAGTATGTGCTGCTCTAGTTGACTGCCTCAAACAGTACGTGCAGACACCTTCCAAAAACTGAAGACTGGGAGAAGATAGCAAGCGGGATATAAGGAAACTTGGCAGTTTAATCAGTGTCTTGGAGCTCTAGACGGAATGCACATTAATTTACAAGCACCAGAAAATAGTGGATCTACGTTTTTTAATTATAAAAGTCAACACAGTATTGTACTGATGGCCCTAGTAGACTCCAACTATTCGTTTGTATACGTTAATGTAGGGTGTCAAGGCAGGATATCAGATGGGGGCGTATTTAAGAACTGTGGAACTTTGGAAAATTGTGGAAAACGGGAACGGGTTTGCCCAAAGATAAACCATTACCCGGAAGAGTATTTGCTGTCCCCTATGTAATAGTTGCAGATGATGCTTTTGCTTTACATCATCATATTTTAAAACCGTTCCCCGGACACAAAGAGAAAAAAAGTAAAAGAAGAGTATTTAACTATCGATTGTCTCGAGCTCGAAGGTGCTCTGAAAATGCGTTTTGGTATTGTAAGTTCTGTCTTCAGGGTCTTAAGAAAACCTCTACTCTTGAATCCAGAAAAAAAATACCCTTGTTACTTGTGCTTGCATCTATTTGCACAACTTTTTACGGCAGCCCAGAGCAAGTGTTCAGTTAACATGTACACTCCTACTGGTTCTTTAGACAGTGTTGCGCCTGATGGAAGTATTATTCCAGGACTATGGAGGAATGATACAGATGGACTACAGTCATACTACCACTTCCTCGAATCGGAAGAAAATCAAGTGACTTTGCAAAAGGCCGTGAGAGAAGAGTATGCTGAGTATTTTGTCTCAGATGGTGGCAGTGTTGCGTGGCAAAACGACTACAAATTTGTGACAAGGCCTACAGTTTGCACAGACTATTATTAAAAACGTTTGAGTCAGATTTAATCCAAACTGTTGTAAAATACTGTTGTAATCTAATTTTTACATTTTTTTCGTATTTTTATAACTTTAAACTCATTTAATGTTTTCATTTTGTTTTTCTTTAAACACTGATTCAGTTATTGTGCTTTAATAAATAAATAATAATAAACAAAAACCAATGAATAAGTTATTATTATGTAGTATCTGTTTAGGAATAGGCAGTTATCTGCAAATATTTAAAGGCAATTATTTTTTAACACCTTACCGTCAAAGCACAGTCAAGGTTGTTAGACACCCGATGGTCGTTTTGGAGATTACACCATTTTCGGGCACGCGCAGTGCACTAAACTAAAACAAGATCGACTCGCAGCTAAAACGCTGACATGAGGTAGCGAATTTCCAAATGCTCTAAGACTTCAAATGTCATTAATTGAGGGTTGATTAAAGCTGTTGGTTCCTAAAGTTGAAAAATAGAGAAAGTACCGTACTTTAAAAATTCTCATCCTAATACGCAAATATTATGTACTTATGACACTCTTCTCATGTCTGGGTAAAGTTAGCAAGTTAGGTAATCATTGAAATACATTTGGAAAAAAGTCGTAATAGTGCATTTTAATGTAAAAAGATGCAGAATACTGGCTATAGGCAAGCCTATCTTTTCTCATTAGACTAAGCAAAAACTATTCTTTTAAGGCTTTCTGGTTTTAATGCTAAAACATAACTTTTATGGGGTCAGATAAATAATAACTTCTTACCTTTTACTGAATGATCATGTACTAAGATATATGTTTCAAAACACACTTGAAAAACTAAAAAATCTTAGGAATAAGAACCACACAACGTTTATAAATGAGAGAAATTGTCTGGTAAATCCAACAATGAAGTGCCATCAGCAGTGACACATCAGTACTTCCGTGCTCCGGTGGATGAGAAGGTGCAGGTCTCTCTTGGGTTTGTGTATGCGGTGACCTCGTTTTCCTTCTGCATTTCTTCCAACTCCTTCATTTCCGCCTGGAATATCAAATTGTCTATGGCATTTTGTAATTTGCACAAACTCAGTGGGTTTTTTATCTTCCTCAGACGGTTGGCAACATTCTCACCATACACAGCATAATCATCCCTCAATGTTGGTTGTTCACTTTGCAAATTCACTCAAGCAGCTTTTCATAATGCCATAAGCTTCGTTAACTTGATTTTTCTTTAAACGTTTTGCTCTGCCACTTGCACTTAAACTTTCAAGTCCACTTCGTGATGTCCCGGGTGTACTATATCTTGATGGAGTCTTTACACTAGAAGAAGAAATACTGCTGGCTGTTTCTCGGCAAACGTTGTCAATGTCGTTGTCATCGATGTCACTGGAATCCATGTCGGAACTGCGGGGTCATTAGGCTCAGTCAAGTTTGAGAATGTTTCTCGGGGGGTACTGTTGTTTCCTGATAAAAACTGTAACTATGGAAAAACCCCACCAAGGCTTTTTCTTCTCACTTGTGCCCATTCCTGATTTTCAGTTATATTCGTTTTCTTCTCTTCTTCTATACTGAGCTAAGATGCTTGTCTATTTTCTTCTTAACTTCTTCTGCGTTGACACCTAACTCAGTAGCTATGGCGGCATACGCGTCTTTCCTCTTGAATTTATTTTTATACTCTTTGTCTGAGATATCCCACAACAACTTGTTTGATTCGTAAAGTTGAATCAACAGTGCTTTGTAATAACATTAGGTAGCTGGGCTAATAAATATAAAAGCCCGAACACGACAGGGAGGTAGTGAAGGGTGGCATATTAATTGGACCTTATGGAAAGAATGCTTACTGAGTACTAATACCGTTGTGAGACAATAACCGTAAAGATAGCGCTGTGTAATAACGTTAGTAGTTGGGCTAATAGTACCAAAACCCGAACATTACAAGAAGGTAGTAGTGGTGGCAGCTATATTGGACTTTACTGAGTACCATTGTGAGACAATAACCGTAAAGATAGCGCTGTGTAATAACATCAGGTAGCTGGGCTAATAAATATAAAAGCCCGAACACGACAGGGAGGTAGTGAAGGGTGGCCATATTAATTGGACCTTATGGAAAGAATGCTTACTGAGTACTAATACCGTTGTGAGACAATAACCGTAAAGATAGTGCTTTGTAATAACATCAGGTAGCTGGGCTAATAAATATAAAAGCGCCGAACACGACAGGGAGGTAGTGAAGGTGGCATATTAATTGGACTTATGGAAAGAATGCTTACTGAGTACTAATACCGTTGTGAGACAATAACCGTAAAGATAGCACTGTGTAATAACGTTAGTAGTTGGGCTAATAGTACCAAAAACCCGAACATGACAAGAAGGTAGTAGTGGTGGCAGCTATATTGGACTTTACTGAGTACCATTGTGAGACAATAACCGTAAAGATAGCGCTGTGTAATAACATCAGGTAGCTGGGCTAATAAATATAAAAGCCCGAACACGACAGGGAGGTAGTGAAGGTGGCTTATTATTGGACCTTATGGAAAGAATGCTTACTGAGTACTAATACCGTTGTGAGACAATAACCGTAAAGATGGCGCTGTGTAAATAACGTTAGTAGTTGGGCTAATAATACCAAAAACCCGAACATGACAAGAAGGTAGTAGTGGTGACAGCTATATTGGACTTTACTGAGTACCATTGTGAGACAATAACCGTAAAGATAGCGCTGTGTAATAACATCAGGTAGCTGGGCTAATAAATATAAAAGCCCGAACACGACAGGGAGGTAGTGAAGGTGGCATATTAATTGGACCTTATGGAAAGAATGCTTACTGAGTACTAATACCGTTGTGAGACAATAACCGAAAAGATAGTGCTTTGTAATAACATCAGGTAGCTGGGCTAATAAAATATAAAAGCCCGAACACGACAGGGAAGGTAGTGAAGGTGGCATATTAATTGGACCTTATGGAAAGAATGCTTACTGAGTACTTAATACCGTTGTGAGACAATAACCCGTAAAGATAGTGCTTTGTAATAACATCAGGTAGCTGGGCTAATAAATATAAAAGCCCGAACACGACAGGGAGGTAGTGAAAGGTGGCATATTAATTGGACCTTATGGAAAGAATGCTTACTGAGTACTAATACCGTTTGTGAGACAATAACCGTAAAGATAGCACTGTGTAATAACGTTAGTAGTTGGGCTAATAGTACCAAAACCCGAACATGACAAGAAGGTAGTAGTGGTGGCAGCTATATTGGACTTTACTGAGTACCATTGTGAGACAATAACCGTAAAGATAGCGCTGTGTAATAACATCAGGTAGCTGGGCTAATAAATATAAAAAGCCCGCCGAACACAACAGGGAGGTAGTGAAGGTGGCTTATTATTGGACCTTATGGAAAGAATGCTTACTGAGTACTAATACCGTTGTGAGACAATAACCGTAAAGATGGCGCTGTGTAATAACGTTAGTAGTTGGGCTAATAATACCAAAACCCGACATGACAAGAAGGTAGTAGTGGTGACAGCTATATTGGACTTTACTGAGTACCATTGTGAGACAATAACCGTAAAGATAGCGCTGTGTAATAACATCAGGTAGCTGGGCTAATAAATATAAAAAGCCCGAACACGACAGGGAGGTAGTGAAGGTGGCATATTAATTGGACCTTATGGAAAGAATGCTTACTGAGTACTAATACCGTTGTGAGACAATAACCGAAAAGATAGTGCTTTGTAATAACATCAGGTAGCTGGGCTAATAAATATAAAAGCCCGAACACGACAGGGAGGTAGTGAAGGTGGCATATTAATTGGACCTTATGGAAAGAATGCTTACTGAGTACTAATACCGTTGTGAGACAATAACCGTAAAGATAGCACTGTGTAATAACGTTAGTAGTTGGGCTAATAGTACCAAAACCCGAACATGACAAGAAGGTAGTAGTGGTGGCAGCTATATTGGACTTTACTGAGTACCATTGTGAGACAATAACCGTAAAGATAGCGCTGTGTAATAACATCAGGTAGCTGGGCTAATAAATATAAAAGCCCGAACACGACAGGGAGGTAGTGAAGGTGGCTTATTATTGGACCTTATGGAAAGAATGCTTACTGAGTACTAATACCGTTGTGAGACAATAACCGTAAAGATGGCGCTGTGTAATAACGTTAGTAGTTGGGCTAATAGTACCAAAACCCGAACATGACAAGAAGGTAGTAGTGGTGGCAGCTATATTGGACTTTACTGAGTACCATTGTGAGACAATAACCGTAAAGATAGCGCTGGGTAATAACATCAGGTAGCTGGGCTAATAAATATAAAAGCCCGAACACGACAGGGAGGTAGTGAAGGTGGCATTATTAATTGGACCTTATGGAAAGAATGCTTACTGAGTACTAATACCGTTGTGAGACAATAACCGTAAAGATAACGCTGTGTAATAACGTTAGTAGTTGGGCTAATAGTACAAAAGCCCGAACATAACAAGGAGGTAGTAGTGGTGGCAGCTACATTTGACTTTATAGAGAGAATCTTTCCTGGGTACTAATACCGTTGTGTGACAATAACCGTAAAGATAGCGCTGTAATAATTTCTAATTTTTTTGCTTTTAAATAATTTAATTTGACAAAAAATGGTTTACAACCTAGATACTAACATTAAATAAACAAAGCTTTGAACCATTCCGACTCAGTTGGAAGTAGTACGTACGGAGAATTGCCACAACTGAAATACTAAATATTTATTTCTTATGGGACTTACATGAATTTTTTTCTATTTAACCCCCCAAGACAAAAGAAATGCTGTGATTACAAGACGCAAAACCCACCTAAAATAAAATCGTGCACAAAACTAACAAAACCATTTCACTCAACTAAAACTAAAGCACAAATTTATATGATCACCATTATAACTATTTAATCGACATTCAGAACAGAAAATATACTGAGTTCGATTATTACATAGACAGAAAATTTTCAAATAAACAATGCTTTCAATTAACTCTCTTTATTAGATTCTTGTACTAACATCTTCGGGGCGACGTCCACTTCCACGCCATATGTTATGTTAATGTGTTTTAATTACGGAGATCACGTATAATAATGTAAATAAGTTTTCACTGCACATATGCTATATCCTTTAGCAAATGAATATATTTATTCAAAATAGTACTTTCACTCGACGTGGTAGGAAGATAATATAAAGAACGGAAGAAACGTATAATAATGGAAATATCGTTCAGCGAACAATTGGTTTGTAATATTTGTAATCGTTTGTACTATTTGTCAATTGATTACATAAGCAAACGTTTAAATCAGATCAGTACAGCTCACAGTTATTAAAGGTTTCATGTGTTTTTGAAGGTTTTCTTTTACCGATGTAAAATTTTAATTTATTTCATTTAAAGAATAAACATTGCTCTTTAATCTGAAGGATTTTATTTATCGTTACAAGTTTGAAAAACTAAAAATGTTACGTTTCGAGTACACGTTTCTGTTCTCTTCTTCAGGTTTTACAACCTCATGCAATTTTTAGAACACTACAATTTCTTTTTAGAATAATAAAAATAGGTTAAGTAATTAAAACTGCTTAACCTCTCTTTTACTTCTTTTGAGTTGGTACTACAAACGATTTCATTTAGTGTATGTTTACGAGGTTGAAATTGGTGTTTTTGTGTAAAATATTTTGAATATTTAAACAGTTTTGTTTTGGCCCTTAAAATAGGACAAAGTTTTAAATACACACAAATTTAATTCTGTGGAGTTGTAGCCGTGCCAAAAATTAAAGCACTATTTGCAATTATAAAAAATATCTGCCCCACATAAAAGTACCGAATAAAAGGATGTGAGCTTACACACTTCGGTATATATACCTGAGAGATGAGAAAATTATATGGCATGTTTTTTTTTATTTATAAATAAATAGAATTCGCCTAATATTTTATTCCTAATACTTATTTCATAAGGTGTTAAATACACGTTAAATATGGCCTTTCTTTAAGTCATACATTATTAAAACCGTAACATTTACTGAAATCGTAATGTGAAGTTCTGTAATCGTTATAATAATGTCACATGTTTTCATGGCTAAAGAAACTTGTCTTAAAAGGCTATAATTAAAACTCACAAAACTATTCCAATCAAAAACCAATTTTACCATTGATAGATTAATCTATAGAATCTCGCACTGCATGATGTCGAATATATGTTTTGCTTTTAAGTAACATAAAGGCTTACAGGATTTTTTTGTCCTGCTTAAGGAATATAATAAGATTATTGAATTCTAATGTTTTTAACCATGAACATTAATAATTAATGTTCATTTTTAAAAGACATTAGAATTCAATAATCTTTGTCAAAAAATTTAATTTAAAAATATAAAAATTAAATTAAATTATGATGTGCTTCCATGACTATTTATTTTTAAATATTTATGGATATTCCAACACTATTATTTCAGAGTTTAGATAGTTAAAAAAAATATTAAATATTATACAAAACACAGCGACTGGATCAGCCTGAACCCTAGTATCCCAGATTTGCTTAATATATGAGCATTTTAGAATTAATCGTAAATGTTAATTAGAAGGATTTATACAAAATAACTGAAAATTCATATTTGAATGACATATTTCAGAACGTATGGTGTAAATTCTGACTTACTTAAGAAAAATATTATGAGATATTTTTGGATGATGGATTGTTTTGAAATAGCTGCAGTACCTTATCCAACATTTTCATGTAAATACTGGAGACAAAAAAATATTGGTTTTGTGATTCCTGTAAACTAGCAAATGTCTTTAAACACACGTTGTCTTAAATCAAACATAAAAAAATTAAATAGACTAAATAAATATTAGGTCAAAAAAACTTTGTGCACATACGTGACACAAGAAATTAAATGCGTATTACATTTTCAAACACAGGTAACCATGTACTAAAAAAATAGATTTTTTCTTTTTTTTTCTTTACATTCTCTATGTTTTTATAAACATGTTTATGTATAATACATATATGTTATGCAAACAGCACTGAAAATATAAATAAAGTAATGCTTGTCAGGTGTCTTCTTTTCAAGTATGGCCTAAGAGTCAACACAAGTTACTTTTATAATGAATTATAGTAAGCAGTTAGACAGCAGTTGTATTATTTAGTCTTTTACATTCACAAACACAGTGTTCCAGAAGCTGCTATGACACTAATAAAGCCTATATTTAAAGACCTCACATCAACTGAGTTATTAAAAAAATGTGTGCATGGACGAACCGAAAATTGTTATGAATCCCTAAATAATGTAATTTGAACTAGAATTCCAAAGAACAATTTTGCGAGCTTACCTACATTGAAAGAAGGTGTATGGGATGCTATAATAACATACAATACCGGCGTCCTTGCAAATATTCAAGTTTTGCAGAAATGTTGTAAAGAAGCTGGTAGAAACTGTGTTGTAGGCCTACATCACATTGATCAAATAAGGATTTGAGAGGCTAAATATGCTAATCAGAGTCAAAATAAATCAAAAAGGAAAGAGAAAAGGAATATAAAAAGGATGAAAGAAGACAAAAATGTGAAACTACTGTCCAGTACGGTGCAGGGCATTTTTAGATGCAGAGATTCAACACAAAAACTGTTTTCCTTGTTTTACCGAAAAATTCATTTTCTTACATGTAAGTACAATTTTCTCCAAAACCTGTTGCTCTATCCAATTGAAATATTTTTCTATGATAGTGTGGATTATTTCCAACAATTTTAACCCATTTTTGTAGTTTAAAATGTTACTAGTTGTTTTTAAAAAATATCAAAATATTGAAAAACAGGCGATTTTTTAAGCTTTATAGAAAAAATGTTCATCTTGGAATTGATTGCTTGATTTGGATTTAAATAGGTTAACTTTGTATACAAATGTGTAAATTACAATGAAAACAAATTTCACTGCTCTACTCTGTATACTTTTTTTAAATGGTACCGAAAAATGTCCATTTTAACATGGATAACATAGGGACTACATGGTTACCTTAACAACGAGCACACTCAGATTTATTTCGATCTAAGTGAAATAATAAAATCACATTTATTAACTACCAATATTGTAATCTATCTTTTTAAGCGTTCCGTAGTATGAAATTATATTGCAAATGACTAAATATAGTAATGTAAGAATAATAAATAATAATAACTGTAAGTAATTGTGGTTAATTATTACAACTATTCCATTACTTTCATAACATTTTCCGTCAATTTTAAATATTTCACCAGAGAAATAATTTATTTGTGTACAAAATTAAGTGTATTGAAAATGTCTTGTATGACATCCCATTAGAAATTTCACAAAATCTGATATGCGCAAGAAACTAAAATCAAGTAAACTATGCTATATAAAGAACTCAAATATTGCAAAATACACTTATTTATTTAACACGAGCTTCATAGCTTTTTTCTGAAATAGACTAAAAGTAAAACAAACACAATAACAAACACAAGCGTTGCTGGGACAGTTTAACAAGTGTTTTGTGTACGAATACTCAAATTCACTATCCGCTTTTTCAGTGTCTATAGAGTTTTTAAGCTCCGTCTGTAGACACGCCAAGCTTAGCTTGTTTATTGAAATCCTATAGAACAAAATAAAAGTGAATTGGTGTATTAGTACACAAAACACTCAAAATAGTTAAAATTTGTTTAGATTTTTTCTACCCCACGGCCAATCTTATAAATAATGATTTTTATTAATCATTTAAATACATAAGAATACAAGTTATATATTTCTGCATTACCATTGACAAATATTACGGATTTTAAGATGTAGTATACTTACAGCATAGATATAGTTATAGATATACAGTTGAATGCCAGCATTTGATATACCAGATTAACCGGCAACGTAGTGTTCTCCCAAAAGTGTTGAATGCATAGCTTTTCCGACCAGCCGCATTATACTAGTTTCTCAAGGAATTATACGCTGGATTTGCCAGTAACCATGGGCAAAAACTAAGCTCAGTTTTAAAGTAGCATTGAGAACCCACTGGCTTAACCAACAACAAGAGAAACGTCACTCTCATAGCGGTATTGGTAATACATTTTCTTTCCGTTCTGCCTTATCTTGCCATACGTAGATTCGAAACACTTTGTACGTTTTATATATTGTAAGAAACATGGCAAGTTTCACGATATTACCCATTACTAAAAACCATTGCAACATGGAATTTATCTCATGAGAAAAATTACTTAATTCATTCCAAAAAGTTTCTTTAATGTTAATATTTGTTCCCAAGCAGCCTCATATCTACCCAAAAGATATGCACATTATATTTCTAAATAAAACGTTATAAGCTCAAATAAATATCAAAATACGGGAAAAAACAGAATTCTGCACTTTATTAAAAAGATGTTAGTGCTACACCTATATTATTATAACACAATAAAAAGCAAGGGAAATCGGCTGGGAAAAAGGACGTTAGTAAATCAAAAGACACAAATTTCTTAACTCATTTTAATTTACAGCTGCTATCGTCTAAATCGATATAGAATAGAAACCATGGAGGGATAAGTAAACATCGGCAGGAAGATCGAGACAAAGAGGATGATGTACCAGGTGACCAGAAGTAAAGTGATAAATCTTGATAATGAGACTTTAAATGTCAGTGTGTACCTGTGTATATAAACTCTGTAAGTGTAGAACATGTAGTAAATCATGCAACCTGATAGTGCCAATTAACTTCCTAAAAAATGTATGTAATTCCAGACGACAATGCTTATTACGAGTAATAATCTATGCACGTTAAAAATCGAACTTTTTGTGTTATTTTCGCATGCCATAGACCAAATGAATAAGGAAGAAATGACAATTTGAGCCAGGCTTCACTCTACAAAGGTCAGTAGAAAATGGAGAATCATAAAGAAGAGGGCAGTTTGCAAACCATTACTAAATTCCAGGAGTAGCATAATGTGAGATGACTTCTAATAAAATTAGGATATTGGGATTTACATCACCATACATAATGGCCACTCTATTAACTAGTTCTGAGTACACAGTAACAACGTCCAAACAACTCGAACATTGATCAAAGTCGAAGATTAAGAGTTGTTGAACAGAATAATGACATTCAGTTAATTAATACGAACGAAGCCAGGATTATTGGAAGTTGTGCTGGGCGATAAACTGGGCAAACTGAATTAATTAATATTGAGCAGCTAAAGGGAATTATCAATGGCCGTTGGTCAATTAAGTTTGGTCAAATATTGTGTTAATAGAGAGCATTTATTGAGGTAATAATTAAGGGATATAATAATAATAACTGAGGAAATAGAAGTGGACGCGGATTTGTAGAAAGGAAATACACAAATTTATTTAACCTACATCCCTGAGAAAATCAAAATTTTAGATTATATTCTTAAACCTGTAACAGTTCCTTACAATACGTCCCTTGTGTGTGTGTGTGTGTGTATATATATACTGTATATATATATATATATGTATGTATGTATGTATATATTACCAATGTCATATGTATATATACATATGTGACAACTTTGAAAGTTATACAATACATATGTAAGTTTATGAAACATAAAGTGTACTGTAAATATAATTTTTTCGTAAGACGGCCTTAATATTTAATAGTTTTGTTGCTGTCTGGTGAAGTCTGTACAGTTTTTAATTACAATAAAGAAAGTAGCAATGTATATATTTATTTAAATTGTTACACCTGAAAGAAAGAGGAGAGTTCTTTCTATTTATATTTTTTTCTGTGTTTAGTACAAGATTTTAATATTCAAATTCTTCTCTACAGTCAATAAAATATTTTTGCTATGGTTTTATTACAAAATATTTATTTTACCAATCAAATGTATATACATGTTCAAGGTCAAAGTAAACTATTTAAATACGATGTCCATAGGCTGTAATGTTAAGTAAAAATCCTTATGTTTAACACTTTCATATTTATAAAGAATTGAGTATTAAAAATGAGAAATTTTAGAATCATATTACATATCCATAACGCTTTTACATCCATTTTACCAGAAATTTAATAAAAAGGTATTATATATGCGTAAGTATTTCAACCAAAAATGTAATATTGTTTTGTAACTGAAAACTATTAAACAATGAAACATTATTAATTCAAAAAAGGGAGCAATAAACTAGTGAACACGTAAACCTCATTGCATGCAATACCTAACTTGACACTGCGTGGATTTGAATAAACTTAAATATTCATAAGGTAATGAACCTGACATTAACAATGGAATTTTAAACTCATTTACTCGGGTAGTTAGAGAAATAAACTCAACAACAAAAGCGTTAAGTATAAATTATGCAAGGCAAATTGTTATTTAGCTTCCAAGTCCCAAAGTTGCTTATAACTTTTCAAAGCAAACTCCTTAAGTATTTGAAGCATTCAGTTAATCTTGTTCTGTTGAGATGAAAGTGTTTGATAGACATGGAAAAGTCGTTCCTTTGAGATAACGTGCAAGAATAGTGTTAACTGTGTTGTCTGCAGTATTTCACAATTATTAAGCAAAACTAATACATTAAAGTGAATACATTTTACTTTTTATATAGATGTGGGTTACGTTATCTTTGACCGGCTCAAAAATTGTAAATATTACAAAATTTGTCTGTCTCTATGTTCCTTTTTTATGTACGTCCACAGATGTTTTCCAAAACTACTGAACTTGTGACATTTAGCTAGAAACTCTTTCTCTTCCTCTTCGGTCTCTACAAACTTCACCCAACTACAGCAAACAACGAAGTGATAAAAAGCAAAATTAAATATTTACTTCTCATGCTCACGCGGCATAGGATATAACAATAGCCACAGGGGTAGATCATCTCACATCTCCAAACAAGTCTTTCATGTTTTATAAAATAACGTTGTTCCCGTCTTAGAAGACCCAGTCAGTTACTTCATGATCTCGTGTCGTCTAGTAACAGTCCCATTACAATTATCCGTACTACACACCTTGTCGTCCCGCCAGCTGTGAGTGAAAGCGTCACCGTAACACAACACATGGCCGTAAGTTAAGATTTAAATCTCTACACTTGTTTATAGTGTCGTTAGTTTTAGTTGGTTTAGGGGGTTGGTTATAAGTATGCCACTTCTTCACAGAAACCACGTCAGCTGGTTAGCAAGTGGATATAAAAATAAAGTGTACAATGTTGACATTGCAACCACAGTTTTGATATTTTTTTAGTTTATTTTCTCTGTTCAAATCTATATTTAGGAGACTAACACTATAGATAGGTATAGTAGGATGACTTATTAGTACGTGTTGGCATATTAATATACACGTAAAACTGGTTAAAATGAGAAACAGCAGTTTTCAGTCGAATTCGTATAATATTAACAACATATACTTCGCTATAATATAATATAATGTAATCTGAGATTAATATTCCTCACTTGTGCAATTGTATATATATATATATATATATATATATATATATATATATATATATATATATTGTATAGATAATTGTTATATGATCAGTTAACTGTTTCTGGTCTCTGACTGGTTGGAGCAATACAACACACCTCTATAAGCGAAATTGGTGGTAGCGTACCATTCCGTTCACTTCGTCCTGAGCTCCTCTAGACCTGGTCTCGTGCGAGGTGTTACTCGCTTGGGCCGAGCAAACTTTGCTTTCTCGCACCCTCTCTGATTGACTGAATGTTGTTTTAAAATCGCTTTGTTGGCTTGTACCTCTCGCCCCGCGTTAAAATGTAGTAACGAGTGGGTGTTCCACTCTCCTACTTCGACACAGCCTAGTGACTCTTAAGGTTGCCGCCATGTTACTACTGTTTATTTCATAATTCTATTACCAGGTGCAAAGACAGTGTGACCCTATGAATATGTTTTCATGAGGAGGTGAATCATTAATTGCCCCCGTTCAGAGCAGCAGATGAAGACAACAAGACAAGAGTTTTACAGTCCTATGCTAAAGTACAACTCTAAAACTTGTCTCCATTTGTATACCGTCCCTCCTTCTACCCATGAAGTGTTTTAATTTAGCCTTGTGTCCAGGACATCACATAATCCCACCTCTCCGTTTCTGTCACAGATATCATTCTCCTTTTTATTATTATTATGCTTGTCTAGCACAATCATTACGCCCTAGTTCATTACAGCCTACTTCAATACGAGCTGGGTTATTATTTATAGTCATTTTAATGTATACTATAATTCAATTATACTACGGAGTTTATTTCCATTCCTGGCAAGTTTTTGTAATACCAAAACATCACTTGTGTTTTCAATACCCAAACCAAAACTTATTATTATGAAAGTAATGAACTTAAAAAGTAACTAAGTTTTTTCAGTAGTACAGATTTAATTTTATATTCCAAAGTATTGTACTGTTTTTAAGTGGTATTTAGTTATATTTTAGTTATTAGTACTGCCGAGGAGCAAAATAATAACGATATTCATTCGAGAAAAAATCAATACAAAAGCAATAAATGTAAGAGCATAAGGTTTAACTCGTAAATTACCGGCAGTAAAGCCGAGTGTAGAAGGTGTAGTGACATTTTAATGGTCCATTTATCACATGTAGCGGTACCCTTGCACCTACAGTTACAGTGATGGAATCTAACTGCATATTTCTGCTATATCAACACTTCTTCCTACACTAGTCCGTATTCTAATATTATATTCAACGATGCTATCTCTCGAGTCAGGGGCTAGGGGGTACCCCTAGTTGGTTCGCAGCAATTTTTTTATTATCTAAATAACTCTTAGCTATTCTCATAATGGTTATTTCTTACTGTATATGCCTGAACCCAAATCCAAATTTGGGTTCCTGGAATAATACGCTAATTACCAGTTATTAGAGATAGCATATCCATCGCTGTAAGGATGAATAAAGTTATACCCAGTATGCACATTAAAGTGCCTTCAAATTTCTGTTATTACCAAAGGTATTACAGAAATATGACTTTGAAAACATTCCAATTATACAATTCTCGTAAATTTAGCAGTAAATAATCAATATCTTCACTAATTAGAGCCGGTTCATCAATATGTTTTGAATACCTGAATACCATTTAGCCTGAACGTATCTATTCACTGAACCGTCATAATCAATTATATATCGTCTGATATGCTCATTTGATGGTGCTCCAAAGGTTGGATTAAATTATTGGAAAAAGTATGAGTGAAATAATTTCATAGTAGTAACTAAGAAAGCGTTGTTGAACTTGTTTGAATGTATTTTTCCTTTTTTCTCATAAAGCTGGAATCACATTAACACATTTTAAAGAGAAGTCAATACCTCGCAGTTCCGATGTGTCACGAATATTCCCGAGCTGTTGTCTACGTTTTGAGCAAACGGGACAGCGACAGATCATTACTGACTGCGGATTAACATCCCCATAAATGTCATCCCCCGAGATCGATGTTATGTTACTGTGGGGGGGGAGGGGGACAGACGTACCCTAGAGCTACCCCCAGTCTCTCGCTCTCTGAATGTTACAACCTACTCATTACACTTACAGTCATTCTAAATGTTTATGTAATTACTTCAAAGTATTATTAAACATTGTCAACTTATTGTGAAATAATACAAGGTGGAAATTCACCAGACCACGTTGCATAAAAAATAAATTTTGTTACAAAACCTTTTCTTAAAAAATCACTGTTTACTCTACTAATTTTTTTTTAAAACTGTTACAATTATGATTTGTTAAGCAAAAGAACACTTCTGATTAAAATATTCCATCAAACTGCATTGTTTAAGGAATTTAGAAAATTATTATAATAGAGCTACAGAGAATTACATGTAACTGAGTCTGAGGCCTGATCTAGACTGCTTTCCAGCCCACGCAGATGCTGACTCTGCATTGTCAGCAGTCTTGTTGCTGTCCTACTCACTTACCTTCAACACTGCTTTACATTTAATATTTATTACGTCCTTAGACAAATATTAAAACCTTTTAGAAGGATGATGAGTTATTTATAAAACAAAAATAAAGCATCATTTCTTTAATTTAAGGATCAATTTTAATTATAAATCAATATCGGGTACGGGTTAATACAAGTAAATGTAACCTGATTCAGTAATAATACATATACAGAATGGTAAAAAAGTCCCGGAACGGTTTAATATATTTTTTACCAATATAGATAAAGTAATGAGACTTGGTATATCAATAATAGCCATAAATGTCTATGTAATAGCCAAAACTTTTTATCCCTTATGGGGGACGGCCCACGAGGAGTCAGACAAAATTCTTAAATAGCAGCATAGGTCGAGTTTTATATCAAATTAAAGGTCTTAGTTAGTAGAACACATTGCCGCAAACCGGACCTCAAAAGGTTCACTCTAACTGAAATGGCGGCGTTTTAAAGTTATTCGTCATTTATCCAAATAAGTCATTCTCTTACATTAAGATAACATTAATTTAATAATTAGAATTGAAAATTTAGTACTTACAGTTATAGAAAGTGTTCAAAATGTTGTCCAAGTTTCTCTTGGCAATAGCCCAATCTGTGGTAGAAGCCCTCAATAACTTTTTGAATCATCTCAGGAGGTATTTGATGAGTTTCCTCTGTTATGCGGTGAATTAGTTCTTCTGTGTTGGCAGGCTTAGTTAAAAAAACCCTTTGTTTTAAATAACCCCATAAAAAGAAATCAAGAGGATTTAGATCAGGTGATGTAGGTGGCCACTCTATTGCTCCCCTACGTCCTATCCAACGATTGCGAAACTCTCTGTCAAGCAGCGCTCGTACTTGTAAAGCATAATGAGGTGGTGCACCATCCTGTTGAAACCATACTGTGTTATAACTTCGACCCAACACAGCACGTAAAGCCGGTATAATGGTTTCTCTCAACATTAATTCATATGTCACCCCATTCAAATTTCCATTGATTATGAAAGGTCCAACAATATGATTGCCAACAATCCCAGCCCACACGTTAACTTTTTCAGGTTTCTGGGTATGGCTTTCCCTCATCCAGTGAGGATTGTAGTCGCTCCAATAACGACAGTTATGCCTACTTACATCGCCATGAAGTGTAAAGGTAGCTTCGTCTGAAAATACAACTTTTGCTAAGAAATTTCGATCTTGTACATATCTATTCATCATTGTCTCACAAAATTCCACTCTTCTGTCAAAATCGTCTTCCGAAAGCTCCTGGACGAATCTGACCTTATACGGATAATAGTGGTTTTGTTTTAAAACGTTTAACACTAAAACATCGCTTATTCCGTGATTAGTTGCTGCAGTTCTTGTTGATGTGTGTGGCTCTTCGATGAAACTTTGTAATACTTCTATGGATGTATTTTCCGTCAGTAGCAGATAAAGGTCTACCACTTCTTGGACGGTCTTTAACATTGCCGGTATCTAGAAATCGTTGGACTGTTCTACAGACGGTAGACTTTGATATTGGTGGCCGGTCCGGAAATGTGTCATTAAATAAATGCACAACTTCGTCATATGATCGTACACGGTCACCATACCCCCTCATCATAAGCAGGTTTATTCTCTCAGTCTCAGTCAGAGACATCCCTATCACAAGATTCACAACTAGTCACTGTTAACAATTAAATTAAACCCAATCTACACTTTACAAATCTTAACTTAAGATCGACTTTGTAACAGCTCATGAGGAAAATTAAGTTTCCTGTCTAAACGCATTCTACCCTCAGAATGATAAGATACACAGTTAATGACCCTGCAGTTGGACTTTCAACAGGAATGTCAAAAACAACTTTCACTGAATAGAAAGGATGTAAACACTAATGAGTTTTCAAGACCAATACACTATCCCGGAAATCCCATTGTTGCAATGAATGTTGCCAACACAGAAGAACTAATTCATCGCATCACAGATAAATGACGAATAACTTTAAAACGCCGCCATTTCAGTTAGAGTGAACCTTTTGAGGCCCGGTTTGCGGCAATGTGTTCTACTAACTAAGACCTTTAATTTGATATAAAACTCGACCTATGCTGCTATTTAAGAATATTGTCAGGACTCCTCGTTGGCCGTCCCCCATAAGGGATAAAAAAGTTGTAACACCTTAAAAAACTAGCCATTTATGGCTATTATTGATATACCAAGTCTCATTACTTTATCTATATTGGTAAAAAATATATTAAACCGTTTCGGGACTTTTTTACCATTCTGTATACAGGGTGAGTGGCTCTTGGTGTGTGACAAAACTTTTTGGGTTATAACGCAATGTAAATGTGATACAATGGCGGTTATAAAAAAGTCGAACTCCAAAAATTAGGTCTGAAATGAATTATTTTCAGTTTTTCTAAAAAACCCGTGTTTTTGTGCGTAAATCTGATATTTCTCAGCAACGTATAGATATATGTGAGCAAACTACATCATTTTTAGATTCTCCGTTAAATTTTCAATTTGAAAAAGTTATCGATTCAAACGGTAAGAAAAGAAAATTAAGCTTCAGGTTGATTCAAATGGCAAAGTTGCTAAGTTTCAGAAAAAACTGAAACATCATTGAACCCCATCTTTTTACCACACCCTGTACACAAGAATGTGTCAAGTGATATTAAAAACTTTTCCATTTAATTTGTCTTGCAAAGACAGGCGTTGTGCTACATGCAAAATTCTAAATCCTTCTAAAACTTTTACAAGTAGCACAACTAATAAAACATATCAAATTTCAAATAACATTAACTGTAAATCAAAGATTGTAATCTATCAGTTGTCTTGCAAATTTTGTCCCAAGGACTATATTGGTTTAACGACAAATCCCTTACATATTAGGATGAATAACCATCGGTCTTCACAAAATATACAAGACGACAAATTGGTTTCGCAACATCCATTGGCTCATAACGAAATATTTAATAATTGTTACGCATTAAAAGGGATTCGTAAAGTACCAGAAGATTCTTCAACAATTCAATTAGAAAATTTAGAACTAGCATATCAATTAGTCACTAAGTCAAAGTTACCTTTTGGATTAAATAAGAAATGATCTGTTAAAATAGTCTAAATTAATCTAGCAAATCTAAAACAATGTATTGTTTATATTTAAATTTATTAATTTTATTAATTTTTGATGGATGTACAACTACAAAAACTACAAAATTGTTAATATTTAATTTAATTTTATGCTGTTAGAACGCCTTTTTATATTATTAATCTAAATTTTAATTTTAATATAAAGCCCTTTTTAGTATAATATAACAAGGAGTTTATAAATTACACTATAAATCAGAATAGAACATTTCAGCTGATTATAAAAATTCATATGTTTACTTTTAATTCTTACATTATATACACTTTTTGTACCTTTTTGAAAACGACAATAAAGTCGAAATATTGAAGGATTTATATGAAGTCTTTTTCTTCTATTGTTTTTATATATTTATATATATATATATATATATATATATATATATATATATATATATACATATATATATATATATATATGACCAAATTCAATATTTTTACGACATATAAAAAATGGGTAGTAATAATTTTTGAGGTTACGAACTTTTCAATAAATTTTTACTTTTTTGTCGGATCTGCAGTGATTTCTGACGTGTTTCGTGTGTTATTAAAACCGTCATACCTATATTATTTGATAAAAATCAAATGGAATATTGAGTGTATACATGTATGTAAATTAGTTTGCGATTTAATCAAAAACGTAAAAGACTGAACCGATAGTACAGAAACCTTACATGGACCTTCTTATGGTCCCTTATTAACACATAGACCTATACAACAAAAATTTCTCCAAGCTAAGACTCACTAGCCTCTAAATTTTCGAATTATTAATTGAAAAACATTTTATAATGTACTGCTATTACCAACTCGTTTTGTAAATAAAATTAGTTGACATTGTCCGAAAAACGCTATTATTGATAACATCATCGTACTGCATATCTATTAAAATTTGTATCAAACATTTCATACTTAAAAACACATTTAGATTCCAGATGTATCCGACAAACAGAAAAGTTTACAAGTTGATCTCGGAGAAGTTACAGTATTTGCAAAGCTCTGTAGAGAAATGTGAAGCACGCTCGGGCTCAGTAACACTTTGTTCTGAGCTGAGAGATAACTACCCTTACTGTATTTATCCCCTCTTTATAACTTTGAAACCATCCTTGTTACGAACTTAGATGTTGTTTAACTTGCAGCAGCTTGAATATGTTCCCAACAATATGAAAGCCGTCTTCCCTGCACTTTGTTGAAATACTGGATTGACCATAAGCAATGGTTACTATCCCAACATTAAATAGATGTCGGAGTGGTGGAATTATCAACATCTAATAGGCATAAGGCAAGTTCTTTGTAAAGCAATATATAAAGACAAACTTTGTATGTCCTTAATATATAAAGCTACTCCCTCCAGTACTCGGTCCTAGGTGTATTTGAAACCTGCCTTTATTCTGTTTCAATAGTCATCCTTTCAACTCTAGATAACCTACACTCATTTACGAATGTTCATAATAACGAAAGAGTATGAAAGACGAATATGGCACAGGAAACATACATCCAGTTCCTTAGGGATTTCTCTAGTGGCATCTTCAGCAACCACGTATGAACTATACACATTTACGAAGCTGTAGGTAAAAAAAGCGTTTTAAGGACGTCAAGAGGAAACACAATACCGACACATTTTTCAAAATAAAATTTCTGCTTAGTTGGTTTACGTAGATTTGTACATCGGCTCCTGAACAATTAAATTGTTCCATGTATTATGATTATCAAACAAATTGTATATATTGTATTCAAGTCTAGTGCAATATTTCTCTTTTACCTTACATTTTATCAAACCATGTCACTAAAATACATAGCAGTATATTAAGGTTTTATTAAAGAATAAAAACAAAACAGCTATTTTTATCAACTATATGGAGGCTATAACTAGCGCCAACTACCCCGTAACAATGTGGTCTTGTATCCATGATAAGGTCACGGGTAAACAGGTCGGATGGCGGAGCTAGCGAAATAAGATCGATAAACGACTGCTTCACTTTTAATTGGGCTTTTCTTTTTAATCATCCCACAGGCATACAAATGTTTTAAAATATGTATTCCTGAAGAGCTTATTCGTAATACATTAAATTCTCCATAATATTTCTGCTTTTTAAATATCGTAAATGCATGCTACGGCAGCTCCATTCATATACGTTAGTTGCTATTCCGTAACTAAATTTAATAATTCTAATGTTTTAAAATCATCTATTAAGCATTATTGATGTCTAAAACACCATAAAATAGCATTACAAATTTACAATAAAATACTATTTAATCACAACATGTTTTGTGTTATTTCAACGCTTCATTATCTTTTCACAATGTTATAAGTAGTAAATGGAAAAGAAGTGTACAAAGAGTATAAAAGTGTGTTTCTTCAGTGAATATTTAAGAGAAAAGTACGAACAAGGTTGCACTGACTGGGCCGTACTTATTTATACGGCGGCACTGGCTGCCATCTTGATGTTCAACCATAAGAACAATGTTCAACGTAAATCATTATCATTGCCTTATTTTCCATCGTAGAACTGTTGAAGTTGTGCACTATAGTTCTTATAGTTGTTATAAAGTAACACTAAAGGCTCTTCCGCTAAAGCCCGCTCTTAACAAAAGAGCCTTAATTTATGATTAATTCATATATTTGTGTCAGTGAATGCATTTATTTAATGATGCTACATGTTTTATTATATGCTCCAGTCCTTATTCAAAGACTTCCCATACACTGAGAGGTAAAACGCAGGGATTAAACCATTCCATTACCAAACTGGATTTATTCCAACAAAGATGTAACCAACACAAAATTGAATTTTGTACGCCATGATAAATCCAGCTTAAAGCCCACAGCCTCTGTTGTTGAAAAATATATACATGTAGGATTATTTCAATACTGTTTCCGATTATCAAAAATTTCATTGAAATCGGATTCAGGTACCGGGAACTAGTTGGATCCACTTTTTGCATCGTCACGGCAGAGCGTGCGGGATTGCGGTTCCGCTTTGGTTGTTGACCAATGTAGCATCAGTTACCTTTAGAGCCCAATGATATCAACACCTCTTTGATATTAAGGCCTCACAGATAAACTATGACTTCATTACAAACATGAATGCTTTTAGCAACAGTACGGAACAAAAAATTTGTGCATTTTCATTCATATATGTGTTATGTCACATGTTAAAATGTTATTTAATTGGAATTTTTTTCAACATTTATTTGTTTACTCAGTGATTTTCTCGTTGCCACCATGAGATATCTCATTGAATGAAATTCACAATTATCGAACTCGATATCCCTTATACATAAATAAAGTTTTATTCAAAATATCTCGCCCATAAATCACTAGATACCGCGCATAGAGTCAGATAGACAGTCAAAACTTAAATCTGTTACAGTCTTCAAGAAATAAGCTTTGAAGAAGATTGGTCTTCTTCATAATGATGTTTATCTATCTATATGTATCAAATATAAATTATTCTATTCCTTTTTCAAAGATAGTTAAAAGATGTCAAATTATCTTTCTCTCATCTTCAAATTTATAGAAATTTATTAGAAATAGCGATGACTGCGAATCATAGTGATATGTTAAACTCAATAGTTCAATTTTACTTAGAACGCAGACCCTTTGATAAAACGTGTCCTATAGTAAGCTCTGCATTCACAGCCACGTAGAACCTGATTAGCTACGAGCATTCTGTGTAGTAGTTTCTTTCTAAGCTAATGGAATTTTAATTGTTACACTAAATGTGATAAGTGGTTTTTTTTTATCTCCCCCTACCCACCGAGAATCCTGTTAGAGAGACTCAGTCGCCCCTTCTCTGCAATGAAGGTTACATTCTGAACTGATTACGATACCTAGCCTTCTACCTTATCTCATTCCTGATAAAATTTATTTTTAAATCCGTGTTTCCAATAGTTTACAGATTTATCTTCTCGGGTTGTTATTGTTAGAGAAGAATCTATAATTAACAATTCCGATAATTTGTTTCGCACTCCAGTAGTAGAGCAAATTCTACAACAAAGTGGCGCTGTTGTGTAAACAATGTTATCTACTTAACTATCCTTATTTTATCTTTTTAACGTTTTAATAAAGAAAACTCTTATGTCAATGCACGTGGATCTATCCACTTTATTTATTAATAATTCATGAACTAGATTAAAATGCTTACTTATCAAAATTCTAGAGACTTTTAAGAAAAAAAACTAATGCTGCAAATTGTAACTAAACTTTACGTATAAGATTGTATGAGGGTCTCAGGCAAATATAATATGGGGAATTTTTTTACATATCCAGACTAAACTGGATACTTGGACGTGGCTTAGATGATATCGTTAGTTAGTCTTCGCCAAATAAAATTTACCGGATGAAGGCTGTTCTTATTTCCCGACAAAACTAATTCCCTACGTAGATCCAAAAAATATAATTTTATTATAAACAACTTTTTTTCTAATTTTATCGATTTGAAAAAAATTATCGGTGGTGAATAAGTTATAACGCTTTATACCTGACAATTTGGAGTTATTGTCCCATCATTTTTGTGCAAATTAAATAAGTAAACTAATAATGCATCTTTAGTTTGACATCTAGAGATGACAGCTACATGTGAAATCTTTCTTTACACTGAGCTGGAAGTTATATTTTATAATATTCTAATTTGACACACTTGATGATTTTTTTAGGTGATAAATAGTATCTTACTGTATATTACTTATTTCCATCCCCCATCGACTGTAAAGTGCTTAAAATAAGACTGAATATAGTGTAGGCATTATTTATAAATAATTCATTTTGTAAGTAAGATCAGAACTTAAAATAATTGAAAGGTCTAAAATTTTTGAATCATGTGTATTATTATGTTCAGGAGCTGATGAACTATTTCTAAGGCTACGTTTGCGTAATAAATCATGATTAAACCACATAACTGACCACTATGTGAGGAAACTGTTTGTAGCGAACTCCATGGACATGTCTACATAAATCAAAGCAAGCATGTCGAGCATTGGCCACACCACAATCAGTTATGTAATACAGCACAACGTTCCACAATCAAGCTGGCAATTAGATAATAACGCCGCAGTTACGATATTAGTTACAGTCTGGTCCGCGGTACAACCACAACGTGGACAACAGCTGTATAGGCGAGGCGGGTAGGAATTATAACACAAGAGTGGAATAGTATAAGGTTGGAGGATAACAACGTACAATCGGCTTACAATCAGAGACAGCGTACTCCAGTATTATTGAAATCTATAGCCCATTAGCTGAGATTGCTCACCTGTGACCCCGGAGTACTTGCGCTTCGTGTTAATGATATATAAATTCGTTAACAACAAGTAATACAGTGTAATATGATCTAATTAAATTGTTGTTTTGTTCACCATATTGAAGGATTTATAAAGTACTAATATTACGCTTTATAAACTTAGTTATGTACTTATACGGCTACAGACTGAGTTTAAAGTGGTAATTTAATAACAATCGTTTCATGTACAGTCAATACCTTATTTCACGATCAAGCCTACAGAGGCACGAATATAAATAAGCCTTGTGAAACACACTATTTTAAGCTAAGAACTGTTCATTAAAGATATGACTATGAAAGTTTAGTTTTGATAATTACTAACCTTCTATGAAGAATAATATTTTTAGAGGCATATCCAAACATTATCAAACTATAAAATAGTTTCACCAGACTTTTAAATAAATTAGGTAGTGCACTTCTCAAATCCCAAATCGCTAGGCACAATACATTTAATTAGCTTCCTTTATTTTCTTAGTTTATACCATGATATATAAATATTATTTAATTTAGTTGCAGATATAGAACTCTTGTCTATTATTTAATTATATTTCTTAATTCACCGATAGCTAGATTTTTATTCAGTAACGAGTGAAAGTAAATAATTGAATTCGATGTAGTTCGAATTCGCACCGGGATAACGGGAAATGATAATATCACATCCGGGAGTGTTGCAACATGCTTTTAATAGTTACGATCCGATTGCTGTATCTCGATTTTCCTTTTACTGTTGCTTAGATCGACACAATCGATTTCTTATTTCGATGTAGATTAACACGTATATACACTACGGCTCGAACAACCACGTTAAAGGTCTTACATTGTATTGTTGCGTCATATTTAGGACCGTATTTTCTTTTAAGTGATACTGTGTCCAGTAGAACAGTATGCGTCATATTCTTTTTAGAAATATCGATAAATTCTTCAGTTTCCTTGTAATAAGACTGAGTGTTAAAGAGGGCTTTTATATGGTAAGACTTTCAACTCGTTCCCAACCCGGTTATTCTATTTCCTTAGTAAATGGAAAACTGCCGACTTGATGCCTTTACGAGTCACGAGTTTTTTCAACTAAAGTCCACGGTGAAATTTAATATTTTCTTTTCCGGTTAAAGTTTCTGTATCCAGAGCACAGACTTACGCTGATGTATTTACAACTTTCCTATTCGTGTACCGGTTGTTGCCTAGTGAATTTCAACAACGCGGCGTTTTAGTAGTTAAAATAGTTTATTTCAGTTTGCTTTTGCTCTAAAACCTGGCAAAACATGGCAAAGCACTCAATACATATTAAAATACTAATCGGGAAAAGTTATTTTTTTAATCTCATCTAACATTGTTTTTGTATAACACATAGTAAGTTTGACATTAGAGGATCAGGGAAACACAAGACAAAAAGCCAAACGCAGGCAAACACGAGACATAAAGCCGTTGACCACCATCAAGAAGTTTGACGCACCGTGCTCTCTACTCCACCTCACCTATAGCTGGTCAATTAGTGTAGTTTATGCGAGTTAGATTGAGTTTGGTGGCGAATGGAGCAAGTTTAATTGAACAAAATAGCGCCTAATTGATGAGTTTCGTCACCCGCAAGAATGGAACTTAGTTAGAATAAGGACTGTTAGCCCACCCGCCTTGACAGTATTTTTAGCGGTGACTGATTACAATATAGGTTCATATTATAATTTGCTAGTTTTACAGGTAATTTATACCACATAAATACTCAACGTTATAAACAATAAATGATTTCAACCCCTAATTCAAGCACTATTTCAAATTTGTGACTTAAATAAATTTATATTTTATATTTTCAAACCTAATGTTTTTAGGTAATGCAATGGATTATGGGTTGAGTAGATTTTTGTAAATATAATAGTGACAATCCTTCAAGATCCTTCCCTAAGACAGAAAAAGGAGACATTTTTTGAGTCACTTCACGAGAAATTATGGACATTTGAAGTCGCCATTTTGGGTCTTTTTATAATCAGACCCAATGGAAAAAGTCTGATTTAAAGATTTCAAATTGTACAGTAAGTGTGTGAAGCATGACAGGAGGCATTGACATTTTTTAAACATGAGTTAATTTTCCACCATGTTCTAAATGTTATTTAAAAAATATTAATGTTATATATGTTGGAATTATAAATTTTGACTTCCTGTGGAAGAATGTTATCTAAAATTTTGGTTTTGAAATTTTAAAAAACACATACTTATGGAATCTGTGTTGATTTTTTGAAAACACGCCACGTGCCTTCGAATTTTCAGTCTGCTTCCTGCCGCACTCGCTCTTCATCCACCAACGGCGCGGCGGTTAACTTACCAGGTCTTACCCCACTAGCCTCTAAATTAGTTTCTCTCTGCCTTCGCTCTATCTGCTTTATATCTGCGTTCTCGGCTCCATTATAATTAAACAAATATTTTTACAAGGCTAAACACACGGAGTCTTGCATGTGTTAAGCTGAGAACACTTATAACTACATCCTGAATGAAGATATACGTATAGAATTTTATACTGATACGTTTCAAACTATTCAGCCTTTCAAAACATCGTTAGATGTGAAAATTAGAATGGAATTAATGAACTTCAACGCTTGACAACAAGGCCGTTTCACGGGTCTGAGTTACGTGCTTTAAAATGTTGCATTCTTTTTTGATAACGTAAAAGAATGATGAAAATTATCGTTTTCTCTGATAACATAAAAGAAAAACAAAAAAAAAAAACACTGCCCTGATTAGAATCAGTCAGGTTATAATAAATAGTTTAACCGTATAATTAATAAATTATCAATCTATAAGTGTAGAATTATGAAAACTATAAAAAACTGCAAATTCATCACTCGACGAAGCTATGCATTTGACGCAGAAAGAAAGTAGGATTATCTTACAATTTGGCTAAAAGGAAACTGTTGAAGATAAGCATAAGATTTATGAGATGTATGAGAAAGATACATTCAGATGAGGAATGGGCGTTGTTTTATATTAAAATAACTAATTTCTTAAAGAATAACAATTATGTCGTTTTTTCAAATTATTATTATAGAAAATATTATTTCCTCCAGTCATAAATAAGTAAAAAAGTGTCGCTTCCTGAAGGTATGAAGTTGGTTGTATTAGTCAAACAAATAATATACTCACATTCATGGTGCAAACATTTATTTTTAGCCGTTTTTATTTGAGCCTGGTTAAACAGTTGCCTAAGTTTTCTAATGTAAAGTTCAATAATTCCTATAAAGCAATCGAAAACGTGTTGGAAAATATAAGTAAAAATCACTTATTATTCATTGTAAAGTTAATTTGAGCTTGATAAGCTATCCTCAAGCTCTGTCTTCATTAATTTTTGCCTGCCTGTCTTCCGTACGCTATCTTAAAAAGCGAACTGACATATACAAATTACATTTCTTACAAACTTCATTTTTTTATACAAGGAACATAGAGTTCAATGGTGGTGCATATACAATCATGGATTTGACTGAGCGTTATTGAAGCTTATCACTGACACAATTCCTTATTTTTCTACCGAGGGGATGAAAAGTTTTTTTCTATTACTGTCTGCTCGCCCTCAAGGCATATCAAGACTATACACTTAAAACCTCGGCGAAGTGTATTATGCGACACTTTGTGTGATGTGCTATTACCTTATCTGTATACAGACATGACACAGTGCAATGGTGGCTTCAATACGTGGTTCTTAAAATCAAAACTATGCAAGGTTATGGAATCAAGGCAACTTGAATGATGCCAAAATTATGAGTATAATTTTAAATTTACTTAAAGTTTAAGTTCATATATTTTGTGAAAATGCTGAAATTATTAACTTAAACTTTACAAAAAACGTCATCTCATCTTTAACAAAATGGAAAATTGGTAAGAAATGTGTGTTACACGGTATGTAATAAAAAAATAGTTGTCCCTGGAATAGTATTTTTGATGAAAGGTACAATAGTGTTGGTCTATAACACTATTGTAGATCCCGAAATACTATAGTGTTGATACAATCCAACATGGGACTTTCAGTTCAGTAGCTAGATCGATATTATCCTTCATTAAAGGATGTGTAGGTATTAAAAACTCACATATATTTATAACATTTCTTTGACAAAATCAGATAGTTATGACGTATTTGGCCTCTTGGCTACCGACAAATGTTAAAAATTACGAATAATACCTATGTCGGACAAAGCTGCGCGTAAAACCAATACACCAATCTGGTTAAGTTAAGTATTGGTTGCGTCGTTCAATCTCTGCGCTCAAAATACTGTCAGATTAAAATTTTTAAATCTCTAAGTTATTACCTATAATGGAACGTTTTTACATGAATTATTTTGTTTTTAATTATTATAAAGACACATTTTTAATTTTCATCAAATTTCATAAATGAAACTGTCTATTTTTTCGTAATTAAAAAAGGAGATTCTCACGATTACTCAGATTATTTCATTTTAAGTATTAATAATTTTATTGTTCAAATTATTATAATTCCCAAATAACTAGAAATTTGTATTGACTTTAGCATGACATTTTTAAACAGGTCAACATATTTTTACTTTCATCCATTGTAATTGTGTGAAACTTTGTGATAACATAAACCCATAGCATATAATTCAATTGCTTCAGGCCTTTGCTAGAGAGTTTCTGCCAACTCAGGTATTGCTGATTTAGTTTAGAATTTAGTTGCTAATTGTTTGAGAAGCTTGATTGTGGAGCAACTCTGGTCTTCTATTTGTCCTCAATTTAGCTTAGCCCCTGTCAGTATCAACGCATAGTCGATAATCAAATGTATTTCTCTCCGAGAAAATAAAAGCTTGCAGAGATTTCATTCATCGGATAGACGTTAGAATTACTAGTTCCCCTCAGATATAAGTTTAGGCGGTGTTGAACAAAACCATCATAGGTTTTATAAAACGAGATTAACAGCGGATATGGTTCACACCCCAGGGTGTCCTTGTGCCTTACATCTGTAGCCAGAACTGTTGTTGCACAGTACCTGGATACAGTGGAGGAGAGTATCCATGAACACAGCAGTGACCTCATCCATAACGCACTTCCACACGCACATCCTCCAGCCAGACCAAGACTCAATATTACCTGCAAAACAAAGTGTCAGTCCGATGTATTTGATTTAAAATAAAATACCTGGAATAACTAAAAAAAGGTGGGTATTTTTAAAAGTGAGTGCACCTTTAACTGGGTTACAAACCTCTAGCTTGATAAGTGATTTAAGAGAGATGAAGACCTCGATGTAGGTAGATTTAATGACATTACTTCTTTCTGTTGAGACTAAGTGAAATATGTGAACTGTCTGGACTGGGTTTCAGAAATTTCAGTAAGTACTGTTAAACAAATTTCAGATTTTAATAGACAATTTCAGATTTTTTAGACAAATTAAACAGATTTCAAAGACACATAATATGATGCTATTTGAAGTGTCATATCCTTGAAGAACCCTAATATTGAAGCTGCCCTTACCACTCTTTTTTTTGCTACTGCGTTCCTTTTTGTCTATAGATTTCGTATTAGTTGTCATTTATTATACTGCTTAATACAATAGATGAACAGAATAAAAAGAAACCTAAAATCTGTTGCATTTTTTCTAATATGTTGGGTATCGGCTTTAAATAGTATATAAAACATCTATTAATTATTAGCAATATTGACTTTTATAAATAAAAAATACTGGTTTACTTAAATAATAACACAGTAACGGCATGTTACTATTATGATAAACAAAATTTATGCATTAAAAATTCAATTATTAAAGTTGGTTCAAACGCATTGATTTTTATTTATTAGGATAAAAAACTTATTAAATAAATGATCATATTGAAATGTAGAGGTACGTTCCAACTTCCTGACTTCTAAACGAGATACAAAGCGTAGTGCAATTAGTAAAGTATCTTTAATCAACTATAATTGTCTTGAAGTTTTCTGTTGTTTTCTCTATCAGTTTTTATTTTCGTCACCCACTCAGTACTTCTTATGAAAGGGATAATTGACATCTTGAAGGATATTAATATTTTTATTTCAATTTAATAACATTTATAACAATTTAGTTGCTATTGTGTGTTCAGCTGTTACATAAAGATACACTTCTCACGTTGAATCATCAGTTGGCAAGTCACAAGACACCAGAGGCTAGTATCGCCCGAGGTCTAGTCAATGAACAGAACATTTGTAGCAGGCAGGTCTGTTTGGATTAAATTATTACAATGCGTACCATTACCATTAGTTGTAGTTATATTCAGAACTCGAACTTATAACAATGTTAAATTATCTTATCGAAGGGAATTTCTGTTTGTTGGAGCAAAACCTGCGCTACCTCTCATGGTGGGCAAGGAGGTCAACCTGATTACTATGTAGATTAAACATGGTAAATAATACTCAACAGTAAAGAACTATATTTTTTTAAACTATATGACACATTAATTATGTGGAAAGATTGGATATATGTGTTTATTTTTCAGTAATAAACATTTATTTTAATCATATATTGATATTTTATTTATTATTTTCGGTCTTCTATACTATACATAAATACAAAATAGTTGTATTACACATATAAATCATATATTACCTCATAAGAGGTACTGTTTCCATATATCTGTGTGCAAAGGGCAAAGTGTTTAAATTGAGTGTTCTCAGCAGTTTCAATATCGTTTCTGCTATGCCCTGTACTAGATTTGTGGTTAACTCTCCCATCCCGCGATCTGTAATTACTACGTTGAGAGAACTTAATAACTTTCGAATAGCGATTTAATTATTATCAAAACCCAAACAGCTTTTTCTTAACATGATGTCGGTGTCTAACTGTCGTATGTATGACAATTTTTGATAGAAATGTCCTAGAGACTAGGAAACTTGGATCATGGTTCCTTTAGGTCGAAGGCAGATATCTGTGTATCTTGGGATCAACAAGACGACGGGCAGCAAAGTTGAGGTCCGAATAAATCATTAGTCAGTTAGTTCGGTTGATACTTTCGTTCTGTCCATCGTCTCCGTCGATACTCTGTAATATACATATATTTGGATTTGGACTTTAAAGTCTTTCTTATCACAAGATGTTATTAAAAATTATGACACATTCGAAGAAGAAAATTAATAATTTCAAACAAAGACAATTTGCTTTTGTGTAGTATCAACCAGCACATTTATAACATAAGAAATGCTTTCCTTGTAAATATAGTTTTACTAATGAATGTACTGTACGTCTAAGAAATTAATTTTTATAAAATAAGTTAGCTAAAAAATGTATGTTTAAGTTTCAGTGCTTGACAGTTTTTAGTTTCAATAGCCTAGAGTAAATTTTGTTTCCTGCAACTATTTTTCATGTCTTGGCTTCCCTCGTTCATTTCTTGTATTCAATTTTTTTCCGAATTCAGACCTCATAAATCCGTTTATTCGGATTATAGATATTTTTCCAATAAATTTCTATAAAACGGTGTTAAAAGTTTAGAGCCGTTTAAAATAATATAGGATTTACATCCTTCCAAAATAAGGTCCAAGTTGGAAGCTTTGTCTTATGGAAAAGCTCATTATACCATCGCAAACTAAAAAGGATAGTCAGTAACCATTCACCAACTATCAGAACATCAACTGATTCCTTTTAGGCTCAGTATATACACACTTTATATGTCACCAAGTTTCCACGTGATCTGGCACAGTGTGGACACAGATTGCCCAAGACACAATAGCGCCTTTGTCAGTGGCCATTTTTGCTGCGCTGTTGTCATTGGCCAACATTACTGATAAGCCTTACCCTACTACAGTCTGGTCCTGAGCTGAGGCTTTCTTGGACTAAGTTTATAAAGGAAATCTTGCTTGGGTAGAAAGTAACGGAACACCTATATTCCTTGAACTGGATTACTCATCTTAAATAAAGTAGACTTCATTCTTAATATGGTCATTTGTAAGGAATTGCTAAAATTCAAAAATACGGTTTTGTATCTGTCCAAGCTGAATTAACTTGCTCAATTATTTTTCTGATAGTTTTTATCCTCGCCCTTAAAACTGTTTTTCACAGTTAAAAATACCTTATAATACCAAAGGTTGGAAACATACATCATTGTTTGTTTCAGTTACCTTGATCGACTAAGTCACGTGATAAATGCCTTTCTTTCGGCTTACTAGTTCTTAACGTGTACGCTTCAATAATGTGACAAGAATACATAAGAGCATTAGGTACACAGACAAAGCTGTTAAATTGACCTGATCGTCTTTAAATGATGATGTTACCTCGATCTGGATTGTGTCTTTGTGCTGTAGCAAATGATATACGTCGTAAATGTGATATCCATTTTCCATCATGTATTTACCAAGAAAGAACCTTACAAAGGCTAGAATGGCGGACATTGTTATTCCCAGATAAAGCTGTCTGCTTCTGTTTCAAACCTTGTAATGGGCATTATTTTCTCAATATTTTGTTGAATAAGTGGCCTAGGCAATAACATTAAGGAAAATGATGTTGTACTCGTTCATGCAAAGGTAGAACAAATAAGAGGAAACCTATTTCCAAGACGAGCCATAAAATTGTGAACTATATTTTCTGAATATTATTAATTGTTCTTTCAACCAGAAAGAATAATATTATAATATATATATTTTTTTTAGATAAATTGAATTAAATATTAATATTATATATTTGAACAGAATGTACTATTATTAACACACAAGATATAAAAACATTTTATGGAATTATCAGAAAATTATAAAATTATATATAGGTAATTATGACTGGGGCATTTAAAAAATTTAATTTAAAAAAACGATAGTCATCATATTAAGTAATCACTGTCTAATAATACAATTCAGCGTGAGAAACTATTAAAACACATTCACTGCTGAAAAATAATATAAAACTCATGCACTATGCTAAAATATTTTGTTACAAATTATCATACCTTGTTGTCATTAGAATCCAGAAACAGCATGGAAATAAATTCTCCGGCAACAAAATGGCGGCGCCGGTGACGTTAAGTTTTTGCCTCCTATCGGAGGCGTCCGCACATCGCACTATTCTTCATGTGCCTCCGATCGGAGGCGTTCCGCACATGGTACATAAATCCATAGGCCTCCTATAGGATGCTTACCCCCAATGACACGTGAAACACGATATATATTCACTATTGTTTAAGTAATCTTAGAATTAAAATGTCACTAACCTAAATACAAAATTACTATTTACCATATCTACATGTTCATGAACTGGTTTAGTTCTTCACGGGGTATGCCACTTATCGAAGCAAGCAAGGCACATAATCCTGGCTCTCCAGGACACTGAGCACAGATTATATACAGTCATTGTTTTTTTTCTTGTCCTTTGCACACTGCCTGCACCTCTTTCTCAAGAACCTAGTTCCTTGTGTGTCTCTTCTTTCAGTTTTTGATAGCACATGTCTGACAGTAAGAGCTTGTCGGGGGCGAAGTGGTGGTGTGTAGCAACATTTGTTGTCAGCAATCTTTCAATGACTGCAATTCTGAAGGAATACAATTTTTTTTTTCTGGGATTTTGCTACAAGATACAATTTGAAACTGTTTATCATGACCATTTGTAGAAAATGAATAAACATTTTCTTGTACCATCGTAGGCTTTTGTGCTCACAAGGGTAATAGCTCATTAGCTGGTCATGTCTATCAACACCTTTCATGTGAGCATTGTAATACACAATGGGCAATGGCTTTTGTCGTGGTTCACCATACCTATTATTAGACATTGCCCAATCATTTTCGAATCTGGTAGAAATATACAATACGTTGCGTTTATCACGCCATTTTCCTACCATTACGCCGTCTGCGTAAACGCTCTATTTTTTCTCCTCCTTTTTTCAGTTTAGCTCCTACTACTTCTGCAGGGAGATGTCTTCTATTTGTCAATAATGTTCCTGTGCAGTAGGTATTATGAAAAAGAAGCTCAGAAGCCAGTGGAAAACTGTCATAATAGTTGTCCATATATAAAATGTGGCCAACCCCTAATTTTCCCTCCATAAGGTGCATCACAACTTTTCCGGCATGCCCTTTGCCACTAAGCTCTCCCCCTTTCCCAGAATAGACCGTAAATGCTAAACAAAGGCCATCAGGCTCACATAAAGAGTACACTTTGATGCCGTACTTATGGACGCTTTCCAGAAATATACTGTCTGAAAAGTAGACGGCCTCTCCATAGCACAGTACTTCGTCTAGGGAAAGTTCACAGCCAGGGTAATAAACTTGTTTCATTTTATTATTGAAATAATCTATTAGAACCCGGATTTTTGATAGTCTGTCATCAGTTTGTTGTTTATTGTCTGAGAAATGGAGACATCTAAAAATTAATAAAAATCTATCTTCTGGACATTTGTTCTCTTACGTATTGGAAATTGAACATTTTATCAGTTTTCCAATAGTCATTTATCCTATTGAGTCGGACAGTTTCCCATGTGAAAAAACCAAACCTATAAATATTTTTAACTCAGCCACAGTGAGGTCTGACCACTTGTTTATTCTGGAATTAGGTTGTAAACTGTCTGAAAAAAATACTTCCCAAGCATACGCATTTGTTTTGTCAACTATTGTTTGTAAAATATCATCATCTAATAAATAATCCCACCAACCAAAAGGTGTATTATCTTCAGGAAATGGAAACTAGTATTTTATTTTCCTTGTAAAAGGTATATCTTTCAAACCTGCAGTTCGGGGTTGCCACTGTGGATCGTATACTACATCACCGGGATCAATGTCATTGATGGTGTCGTCCTCCTGGTCAGACGCGGCATATTGTTGGGCTTCGTCGAGGTCACTGTCATGGCGGATCGGGGTGTCCAAGTTATCCGAAGCTTCTGACTCACTAGAATAGTCAATATCGTCACCACTGTCTAATAGCATTCGGTCTATTTCACTACTTCGTTCTACTCGTTCCATGATCACAAATAACAGAAACTAATACACTAAATATATACACTGTGCATCATCAGTTATCTCAACCAGCCTAAACAAAGAACAATACGCATGTCAACTACAAGCTAACAACGAAACAACTGGCTCACACAACCTCTGAGGGAACAATGACTATTGAAACATGCTATTGCCGAATGCCTCCGATCGGAGGCGGACGCACCCGACGAGAGGCCTCCAGGCCTCCGATCGGAGGCACCCGCAGTGAATGTGTTAAAACGACAATGAAAACTGCAATCGCGCGTATCAAAGATTTTTATAATATTCAAGAAAAGAACACATATTTAACAAATGCAAAACATTTTTATTCTTCTAGTTACAAACTATAAATATAAAATAAAATATAATATAAATATAAAAAAAACTTACCTTAGTTAGTGAATAACGTATTCGCGCAAAACATAAAGGTATTGACGTTATATATCGTATCATTTATAGCTGAGTATCAAAAAATAGCTGATTAAAAGTTTCTGTTCAGTTTTCTCTAACACGAAAAAGGGAGAAAATATCTGTCGAATGAGCAAAAATATAGATGGTTGTGTATTGCTTAAAATTTACTACGGTGTCAAGAAAAATGGCTTGGAAGTACAGTAATAAAAAAGGAAACATTGAAATTCTTAGTTAAAATATTTTGCATTCAAAAGTAAACTTGTACTAAACAAAATGTTATTCCTTTTAAACAAAAGGTGAATAAAAACTGTTTTATTACATAAATATTATTTCTATTTGAAAAGAATCAAACAAACGCAAATTTAATTCATTCAAAATTTTGATAGTGTTTACACAACTTAAATGTGCAGGTACCATACGGTAGGATGAAAAGATTTTGGAAGCTCAAAACCATAAAACGCTTTTGAAAAGCTTTTTAAATATAGTAGACAGTATACAATTTTATTAACGTCTTAATAAGTGAGATTCATTCAATAAAGGCTAAAACTAATAATCATAATAAACTAAGAGATAATGGGATTTGTCGAAGATTTAGAAGATTGAAATCCACCGTCTTCTTCAGTCAAACACCCTTATTATAGATAAGGTTAGACTAGCACAAAAATTATAAAAGTAAAGAATGTGGCAATGAAGTTCAAAGTCAAAGTCAAAGTCAAAAGTTTCTTTATTCATATACATCAAGTACAGAGATAGTGTCAAAAAGTAAGTTATTACATTTATGTGATAATAATAATCGATAGCATCAAAATTCATGATTTGTCTGATGGTTTGAGACATCCAGATAGAATTCTTGAAGTGTATAGATGGCCCGTTGAGAGAGTAGTTTTCCAGAGTGCAGTCTTCAGTTCTTTTCCCTTCTTCGTCCGTATTTCTGTTGGTAGGCAGTTGCTCAGCTTTCTTCCCATGTAGGTCGGTTTCTTCTCATACTGCGTTAAGTGGTGAGTGGGGAAGTTGGTACATTGTTGAGTTGCGTGTGTTGTAGTAGTGAATGTCTTCAAGCCTTGTAAGGTTTTCTCCGTCCACGTACATCACGAGTTCTTGGATATAGAGAGCTGTCACAGTCAGGATATTTAGGGTTGGAAAGGCCTCTCTGCAGCTTTCCAGGGGATGAAGGTTTGCAAGGATTCTAATTGCCTTTTTTTGGAGGATTAGAATTCTGTTCATGTTGGTTTTTGAGGTTCCTCCCCATACAGCCAGTCCATATCTTATGTGTGTCTCAAACAGAGCGAAGTAGGCAGTACGTGCAGTAGTCAGATCTCCGATAGCTTTGATCTGCTTGAGGGCATACAAGCTTGAGTTCAGTCTGTTACATAGCTGGTCAATATGAGGGGTCCAAGATAAGTTAGAGTCAACTAAAACCCCAAGGAATTTGGTTTGGTCAACTAAGTTCACTTCTGGTAAGGAGTTTATTTGCCCTGATCTTCTTCCAAATCCTAATTGGCTAGTTTTGGAGGGGTTCACCACTAAGTCGTTTCCATCACAATATTGATATGCCATATTGACAGCAATATAAGCATTCAGGCACAGATTTTCAGGAGAATGGTTGTCGAGGATTAAAGTTGTGTCGTCTGCGTACATCAAAGTTTTAGTGTATTCACTTAAGTATTCTGGGAGGTCATTAGTAAAAAGAATGAACAGCACTGGGCCCAGCACAGATCCTTGGGGCACACCTCTTTGGATTGGCAGAGGTTGCGACCGAAATGCCTTGGTGGTTCCTTTTACTGTAGACTTAATTTCAACTACTTGACTACGGTCTTTGAGGTAACTCTCAAACCATTTTAGGGCCGTTGCTGTTACACCCAGTGCATTCAGTTTCTTCAGTATGAGGTCGTGTCCTAAGCAGTCGAACGCTTTGCTGAAATCGAGGAAGATCGCTGTAGTTAGGTTCCCATTTTCTAAGCTGTCAATTACTGATTCTAGTAATTCAATCATTGCTGTGGTAGTTGATTTACCTTTGACAAACCCATGCTGAGAGCTTGTTATCAGGTTGTTGAGTGTACAGTGTTCTAGAAGCCTGGTGAGTACTACTTTTTCACAGAGTTTTGCGACCGTTGGGAGTAAGGATATGGGCCTATAGTTGCTTAATTCTGTTCTACTACCAGTCTTAAATTTTGGATATATTTTGGATATTTTTAAAGCGGAGGGAACGTGGCCTTCATTGAAAGATTTATTGAAGATGTCAGTGAGGGGGCAAATTAGTTCTTCTGCACAGTGCTTTAGTACTTTTGTGGATATGTCGTCAATTCCTGCTGAGTTTTTGGATTTTAAGCTTTTAATAATTGTCAAGTCAAAGTCAAAAGTTTCTTTATTCATATACATCAAGTACAGAGATAGTGTCAAAAAGTAAGTTATTACATTTATGTGATAATAATAATCGATAGCATCAAAATTCATGATTTGTCTGATGGTTTGAGACATCCAGAAAGATGTCTCAAGTTGACAAACACTAAACTAAATTTGACTAAACACTACGTAACCTTCCTCACCTAATATTAGTCACTATCATATATTGATTTTGGTATAATCAACATACTGACATATAATTTATAAATTTCATGTTATTAACACCTAGTAGAGGCCGTAAACTATTAACTTCCGTTTCCTGTTAGATAAAAAGGATACCAAAAATCAGGTTACAGATATTTGCAATACACCTTTAACATGAACTTTATTTTAGTTTCTTTTCCGACAGACATGAACCATCGGCCCATCAAATCTAAGTTTCATGACCATTGCTATTGTTTGTGGTGCATATACAGTGCATATAGTCGAAGAATATTGGAAAACCACGATATGATTACCATCTGTATGTATTTACGTTGTTCATGTTACTTAATACACGATTATAACCATTGTGGTCTTTATATGTACTACAACTTCACAAAAGGGGTATCATACAGAGTAGTTAGCCTATTAAAAATCAACAATAACAGATAAGTTCTACTTAATTGCAACAGTATATGTGAGAGTTATGATTGAATTTTACTTCACACCAAAAGATATTTTGTTGTTGTAAAAAGGGTAAGGATTGACCAAATTCTGAGATTACATATATTGAACCGCTCGCCCGGAAATACTCGGTCAGACAGGCAGGAGCAAAGAGGAAATGTGTCTGTTTCTCCGCCTTGTCTCTCCCGCTAAAAACTGACGTCACAAAAACAGAGGCGAGGAATTGTTTATTTTGGAACTCTACAGCTTTAAGATCTGTGTCTTCACGTTCTCTTAGATCTGACAAACACAAATACGCAAGTTGCAATACACAAATAATATCGTACTTTAAACGAGGTATTGATTCCTAATTTTCAGAGAATTTCTTCATTCTGAAATTTTGATTCTTATGAAAAATGTTTAACTACTAGACATATTACTATGGAAATTAATGGCACTTGTAAATAATATATATTATCAAGATGTATTGAATATAAATACAAAATAATTTATCTTTTTAAACTGTATAATTTCAAAAAAATTTTAAATACTACTCTACTGACGGTCATCTTTAATGTATCCTAAAAGAACAACGTTAAACATCATGCACTTTTATGACTTCTTGTAGTCACTGAATTATGAGGAATGTCTCATTTTACAGATATAATTAATACGCACCCAAACGCTTTTGACCTTTTCAATATTTTTATAGATTTTTCAGAAAACAACTCAAACTTTTGATTATTCATCGTTTGAATATTAAAAGAGTTTATACTTCGCAAAAAACTAAAAAGAATTTGATTGTGTATTAATAATAACTTTGAAAATAGTCGCCTCCCATAAAATTATGATAAAAAACAAGGACGCAAAAGTACATAAGGTTTAATATTTTTCTTATATATTATTTTATGTATTATAAACATATAAATTAAAATATATTTCTGATTGAAATGCATCGGCAATTAGTAATTAACATATCCTATTTTCGTTTTAAACGTGAATTGTATGTAATTCTAATGTTGTAATTATCACTAAACCACTATATCTCAATAATAGCTGTACTTTAAAATTTCTACAGAGATATTCAAATCTCTTAATTACTGCTTGATGGAATTTCCAGCTCAATAATATTAATAATACAAGTCGCTTATTTTTTTATAAATTTTGCATGTACAATCCTCGGGTTATACATTTTTAAAGTAAAATATTGGCTAAACATATTAATCAAGTAATCATTGACATTTCTGTCCATCCTCACTAAATATAAAATATAGTACTCAATATCTGGTAAAATCTACGGTGGAGGGTTGGTAGGCCTGCTGTCTCTTCCGGTTCTCTATATTCGTGGCGAATCTAATAATCGTTGACATTTCTGTCCAGCAACAACAAAATATAGTACTAAAAGTCTGATAAAATCTACAATAGAGGGTTGGCAGGCCTGCAGTCTCTTCCGGTTCTTTATATGCGTGGAGAATCAAATAATCGCTGATATTTCTGTCCAGCAACAACAAAATATAGTACTAAAAGTCTGATAAAATCTACAATAGAGAGTTGGCAGGCCTGCTGTCTCTTCCGGCTCTTTCTACGCGTGGCGTCAATTCAGGATTTGGTTGTCTGCGAATTTGGTGGAGATGGCACTTAAACATTCCTCGTTATAATGACCTCAGAGTTTAAATATTTTAATAGCCTTTGCTATATACAAATTCTTTGCATTTTCAGACAGCGAACTTTTAAGTTTTTAACACTGAATGTATACTTAATAAGTCTCAACTTTTATTCCTCCTAAATATATTTTTATTAAGGTTTTCAACACAAATAGAATAAATAAAACAATATAAATGTAAATAAAACGACATTTTTCGTGTAAGTAAGTGCACATACATACATACATGGACATATCTCTCAAGGGCTCTATCTACACCATCAATCTCCATGAACAAAAGTAACTATTCCTCACCAAGTGTCTTTGTATCAAGATAAATGATATTTAGCAGTAAATAGATTTGGTTTGTTTGGCTACAAATACATACATACACTATAATCAGTATGACATGGTTTATTCTCGTGAATCATACAATTTAGAATTAGAATCATTTCCAAAGTGGATATGTATTCTTTTTAGAAACATCAATTATCGTATTGTATTTATCAACATGAAACACATTACATTATTCAAATGCTTTAGATTTATTTCATATATGATAGTAGTATTATTCTATATAATAATTCATGACCGTAACAAAAAAATAGAGTCTGTAATATTACAAAAATTTAAATTGCCTTTTTGATGCGGTATGAATTAAAACCTTAAGAGATGAAAATTTAGGTTATGTAGTGATGAGAAAACCTCTTCTAATACAAGATAGAAGCACGCCACACCACGTGTCGTAACAAGCTCGAGTGAGGGTGTGCATACAAAATTACAAATCCATAAAACATTTCATTATTTCCTGCGGACAAATAGACTAAAGACAATCGTACAAAAAAGAAGTTGACAAGAAATTGATGATGCATCATGTAACTCATTGTTGTAGAAATTAAATTTCATGCAAAATTTACATCTTGTCGTGTCTTGTGACATGATTTATTCAGATCTGTCTCCATTAAATTGAGTTCCATATCAGTGTATACGTAATAAAATTCTACACACCAAGTCACTATACAATTGTGTTGAATGTGTTGTGAGACTACATGTGTTAATATGTCCCACGTTTAAATCTCTTATGGGTGTATTGAATTTGTTTAGAAAGTTATTTATCATGCTACTTTCTCGTTGGCATGGTTAAACAATAATTTAAAAAAATCCATGTTGTTACATCCATTTAGTGTTCCTTAGTGTAAATGAAGCTTATGCTCAATTTCAAGTCTATAGATCAGTTCCTTTTCGAAATATCGTACGGACATACAAAAAGACAGAAATGAAATTTTTCTAGCCCCAAGAGTGATGGGTTTCGCTAAGGCTCAGCCAACTACATAACTCAAATATGTGCAAATATCACCTAAGATTTGTTTGTAAAATTTATGAAATGTAGACTTTTGGAGAATCATATAAACTGCATATTGTACTGTCTGTTGTTCACACACAATTTAGTGATAATACTGTTTAATCTCACTCGTCACAAAAGCACTCTATACAGAGAGTCTGGACTGGTAAAATTTACAACGGACTGTTCACAGGCCTGTTTCCGTTGTGGGTTCTCCACGCACCAGTCGCCATTTCGGGTTTTGGTTCGATGCCATGTAGTTACTAATAACTTACGGTGCTATATTGTTTTTACAAGTGTTTTGCTTTCCTTCTTGCAGTTAATACAATTCTGTAATTCTTGATAGCTTCTTGTTATCGTTATAATTAATTTTAAAAGCAATTTGAGAAAACACTTTTAACCATAATATATTTTACTCGCAATTTTTCCACTTTTATTTGAAATTAAATAGATTTACGTTTCACTCTCAAACAAAACTGTTATTATTTTCTTATTATATATTTTAATTTTATGTTCATTTCTGAACGTGTTTTCTAAATTGTATAGCCGTTTAATACAAATATTTATAAAAGTAGTGGTTCTCAAAATATACCAGAAGAAAGCATATAATATAAGCAAATTGTTTTGAGCATGTGTTTTTAATATATCCGACAATTGTATTTTTTGTGTTCAGGAAGTATGTATCTCAGGTTTTGTTAGACCTTTATTTTTTCTTCAGCTTGTTAGGGTGTACGATCAGTCTGATAGGTATTCGTAACCAATTTTAAGTAATATAAATTACACATGTAATGTTTTTAGCTTAAAAATAACATTTAAACGTCACTGTTGTTATTTATGTTAATAACATAAAATCCATACAGCAGATACTTGTAGGAACAGGGTTTAAAACTAATTATTTAAATGAATTGAATAGTTTTGAATTACACAGATTCTAGAAAAATATTGTATTCAACCATCTTCAAAACTTTTTATATTTGTATCGGTTATATTTTTAAAATAAACCAATGTGTTAACCAAACCGTAAAATTATATTATTTATTCAAGAGGCTATAAGTTACCTGATTTATTTAATGTGGTTATCTTTGTAAAATATCAAGGAAAATTAATGAAACCCACCCTACCGCTCCGCCACTATCTATCCCCGCTGTTTCAGTACACAAAGGGGTGATGTTGCAATGTTTCAGCGTCTGTCTTACAAACGTCATGTTTGTTGTTCCTTGTCAATGCTCCTGTCATCCATCTTGAAGCAACTTGCCTTCTTGAATCTGTGGATCTCAGTAACCTACCTCAATGATTTACCTTTACCACAATCAATTTGAATCGCAGTTTGAACACCTTTTATCACACGAAACATTTAAATTTTCCCACGCTCACAACCTATTACAAATGTTATTAGAATTAAAAATTTCTTATTTCTATCGGTTTACAGGAAAACATCGTTGTAGATGTTTGTTTCGAAATAAAATAATATATATTTTATAAAAACTTTTAACAAATAATTAAAATATGAATTAATCATATTTATATCACTATTTTTCTATACATCATATACTGTGTTCTTGAAACAACCGCAAATTCCAGAATCTTAAATATGCCCCCATATATTCCCAGTTTCACTATTTGTTTAGTTGAGCAATTGTAAAGTAAGAGTGTGTGACCTTAAAACCTATTCTAAATCTATGTTGTAAATTGCTGTAGGTGCCTTACGAGCAGAATGCGAAAGTAATGGTATTTACAACAAAGAATATGTACACATATAGGTAGTTTAATTTTGATCTAATTGTTAAACTTCTCACAAAGTTTGGTAGCTATTTCAGAGTGAAATTAATGTGTTTAAGTTTAGTCATTGATAATTTCACATGTAATTTACAAGTGGAAAAGGTCACATATTGTTTTATTTTATGCAACTTTCATAATCAAATAACGTTGATTTTGGCGAAACATTATTTAGTACATTTTATTGATTTCGTTAATTTATTTACAGTGCGAGGTTTTTTTTAGTATTTACCTAAAACCTTTTTATTAGACCACCATTGTGTGCTTAATGGAGAAACAATATTTTTTAGTGTTGAAAACTCCAAGGTTCAAATAGATAGAAAGTTAAAGAGATGCAGTACTTGTTATTTGGGAAAAATGTAAAACACATCAAATGTCATTGTAAATAATACTTTTCTGAACATTTTACTGTAGGGTACTAAAATGTAGTTACATGCAACAAATTATATCTTTATTACACAATAAGGAACAAGATAAGAGAGTAAAAAGTCTGGTAATGTGTATATCTGGGAGAGGGTACTAATATCATTGTTGGGAAATAACCGTAAAGATAGCGCTGTGTAATAACATCAGGTAGCTGGGCTAATAATAAAAAGGGCCGATGATGAGAAGGAGGTAAAGGTGGTGGCAGCTATATTAGACTTTATGCAGAGAACCTTTACTGAGTCCTAATACAGTCCTAATACATTACGGTTGGACAATAACCGTAAAGATAGCGCTGTGTAATAACATCAGGTAGCTGGGCTAATAATACCAAAGCCCGAACATAAGAAGGAGGTAGTGACGGTGGCAGCTATATTAGACTTTATGGAGAGAACCTTTACTGAGTCCTAATACCACTGTTGGACAATAACCGTAAAGATAGCGCTGTGTAATAACATCAGGTAGCTGGGCTAATAATACCAAAGCCTGAACATGACAAGAAGGTAGTAGTGGTGACAGCTATATTGGACAATAAAGAGAGAGAAACTTTACTGAGTCCTAATACTGCTGTTGGACAATAACCGTAAAGATAGAGTTGTGTAATAACATCAGGTAGCTGGGCTAATAATACCAAAGCCTGAACATGACAAGAAGGTAGTAGTGGTGACAGCTATATTGGACAATAAAGAGAGAAACTTTACTGAGTCCTAATACTGCTGTTGGACAATAACCGTAAAGATAGAGTTGTGTAATAACATTCAGGTAGCTGGGCTAATAATACCAAAGCCTGAAACATGACAAGAAGGTAGTAGTGGTGACAGCTATATTGGACTTTATGGAGAGAAACTTTACTGAGTCCTAATACTGCTGTTGGACAATAACCGTAAAGATAGCGCTGTGTAATAACATCAGGTAGCTGGGCTAATAATACCAAAGCCTGAACATGACAAGGAGGTAGTAGTGGTGACAGCTATATTGGACTTTATGGAGAGAACCTTTACTGAGTCCTAATACCACTGTTGGACAATAACCGTAAAGATAGCGCTGTGTAATAACATCAGGTAGCTGGGCTAATAATACCAAAGCCCGAACATAAGAAGGAGGTAGTGACGGTGGCAGCTATATTGGACTTTATGGAGAGAAACTTTACTGAGTCCTAATACTGCTGTTGGACAATAACCGTAAAGATAGCGCTGTGTAATAACATCAGGTAGCTGGGCTAATAATAACAAAGCCTCAACATGACAAGGAGGTAGCAGTGGTGACAGCTATATTGGACTTTATTGAGAGACCTTTACTGAATCCTAATACTGCTGTTGGACAATAACCGTAAAGATAGCGCTGTGTAATAACATCAGGTAGCTGGACTAATAATACCAAAGCCTGAACATGACAAGGAGGTAGTAGTGGTGACAGCTATATTGGACTTTATGGAGAGAACCTTTACTGAGTCCTAATACCACTGTTGGACAATAACCGTAAAGATAGCGCTGTGTAATAACATCAGGTAGCTGGGCTAATAATACCAAAGCCTGAACATAAGAAGGAGGTAGTGACGGTGGCAGCTATATTGGACTTTATGGAGAGAAACTTTACTGAGTCCTAATACTGCTGTTGGACAATAACCGTAAAGATAGCGCTGTGTAATAACATCAGGTAGCTGGGCTAATAATAACAAAGCCTCAACATGACAAGGAGGTAGCAGTGGTGACAGCTATATTGGACTTTTTGAGAGACCTTTACTGAATCCTAATACTGCTGTTGGACAATAACCGTAAAGATAGCGCTATGTAATAACATCAGGTAGCTGGGCTAATAATATCAAAGCCGGAACATGACATGGGGGTAGTAGTGGTGACAGATATATTGGACTTTATGGAGAGAAACTTTACTGAGTCCTAATACTGCTGTTGGACAACAACCGTAAAGATAGCGCTGTGTAATAACATCAGGTAGCTGGGCTAATAATACCAAAGCCCGAACATAAGAAGGAGGTAGTGACGGTGGCAGCTATATTAGACTTTATGGAGAGAACCTTTACTGAGTCCTAATACTGCTGTTGGACAATAACCGTAAAGATAGCGCTGTGTAATAACATCAGGTAGCTGGGCTAATAATACCAAAGCCCGAACATAAGAAGGAGGTAGTGACGGTGGCAGCTATATTAGACTTTATGGAGAGAACCTTTACTGAGTCCTAATACTAATGTTGGACAATAACCGTAAAGATAGCGCTGTGTAAAAACATCAGGTAGCTGGCGTAATAATACCAAAGCCTGAACATGACAAGGAGGTAGTAGTGGTGACAGCTATATTGGACTTTATGGAGAGAACCTTTACTGAGTCCTAATACTGCTGTTGGACAATAACCGTAAAGATAGCTCTGTGTAATAACATCAGGTAGCTGGGCTAATAATAAAAAGGGACGATGATGAGGAACAGGTAGTGGTGGTGACAGCTATATTGGACTTCATGGAGAGAATCTTTTCTATGTACTAACTTTACCTTTTATCTTTAACCGGTTTCCTTTAACAGTTTTCCTTAATTTGTTATAACTAAGAAAAACAATAAGTTCATATTCAGCTTATTCTATCCGATATTAGTTTTAAGACAAAATGTATTAGTATATTAGTATTAGTTATTATTATAAATGATATAATGTCATAACTGGTTACGGTTATTTAACTTTCCAAACAGACATACGCTCAAAAACATTGTATAAGTATTTAGAGGAAATCTTGTATAATTCTCGAATACTTAGGTTTTTTACTTAGAAAGTCCCTAGTAGAACTCCCTCAAGGAGTTCCGTCATGAACTAAGGACCCTTCACGAATCTGAACTCCACGTACCATCCTCTATGGAATTCTGAAGAGGCAAAGGATCACATGCACCGTAAAAGTAAACTTCACGTCCTTTATTAATATTTGTTTGATTGTTTGAATTCGAGGTTGAGTTATTTGCAATTTTCATTCAATTCATCATTCACATAGTTACGGTTGGTATTCAGTTCTTCTTATCTATCTATTGCCTTTATGTAACCTTGCTAGTTTTAAAATACTGAAGATTTCTGATGAAAGAGTCGCTTCGTATCCACGCAGTGTCCTCTACTCTTATTTTGGAATATGTTTTATTATTATCTTTCCAATAGATATCAAAAGCCAATATTTCTATTAATTTAAAAAAAAATGTAAAAGTGTGTATCATGTTAATAATACAAATGTGTTAAGCTTTATAGGACGAATATATTGGTGGTTGAACTTTATTAAAAATCTACTTTGTCGAGACCATAAGCAAAATGTATTTACAGATGAGATCAAGAAATTAAATAACAAAATATAGATTTTCTATGGATTGCATCCTCATTTACATTAGTTCGGATGGTTGATTTGTATGAGCATGCTTTAGTTTCTCTATTTATATGATGAGGAACGTGTGTATAAAATTCTACCTTTCTACGATATTGGGAAGTAAAAACAATGCATGTAGGGTTATAAACCACTTCAAACCCTACGAATGTTAATTCATAAATCATACGTGGGCCACACGTCACGAAATAGGAGAATTAGTGATGAGTGAGCGGGTGCATTGCCTTTTATATACATACACGTAGATAGTTATAAATGTTACGTTTTTTGTAAAATGTGGAACAAATCTTTAATAATTGATTAAATTCGTTACATTAAATTAAACAGTTTCTTCTACTATTGTAAATCGTACAGTAACGCATTCAATTTAATGTCTCTATCTGATAAGTCACACATATATAATAAGAACTAAGTATTACACGAGTATGTATTTCACGTTATCAACTAGACAATTAATTCCTCCTGGGAACATGAACGTGTTGGGTTTCAGCTATAGCAAAAATATATTATATATTATTATAATCACAGTATTATTATTACGTGTATTAAGGACCCTTCAGTGACAGGTTCGTCACACAAATATGTTTAAGTTATCTGATTGTCTGTGCGATGACTCTTGATATAAAGGTCCTTAGTTCCTTGGTCAAAGAAAATTATTAACTTTGAGGTCAAAATTCTGCAAAGTTGCAAATAACTAAGTAACAATAAAGAAATGTCGCACTAGGTTTCATTTTGTTCTGTCAAGCCCTTCGATTCTTAGTTGTATCAGTTATTTCAAAAAGAAAGAGGGTCTGATTGAATAAAATGGAATATATATATATATATATATATATATATATATATATATATATATATATATATACACATGGAAAACCCATATAGGAAAAACCTCTATTAGTAAAAAGTGGTACTGATGAAAGTGATAAGAAAAGTTTAATATTTATTTATTAAAACATAAATCAAAGAGTGTAATTAAACGAAAGAAGGTGCAGTGATGATTACAATGTGAAACGGTTTCTTATAAAAGAATTTATAATGCTGTGCCGTGGGATTAAAGACAATTGCAAGAGTCTTCCCTCCCCCCTTATCATCCCTCTTACCAATTTATGAGCTGGAATATTATAAAAACCTCACAGGGTTCTTTTATCAAAGGTGAAGAGTCAGTTTATGAGGTTTTAATATTCGTATTTATATATTCATATTCCAATATGCCTTCGTATCTTAAACAGACAGTCATATCTTTGAATATAATTTTACACCTGTTTCAACTTAAATATAAACATATCTAAAGATACAAAACTTAAAATTATAAATTAATGAATCAATAAACAATGTTAAACACTAACAATACTAGTTCAACTGTATAAAATCTATCCGAGATCATACAACTACTCACTCTCGGGCTCGCTTGTCAAGATTCTCGTTATTCGGTATATGGAAGGTTATCTAAAGTTAAAATGACGTCACATATAAGTTACATACACGAGGCGTCACCTTTGTAGGCGGTGTATGGAGATGAGTACATCTGCGCATACATACTGTAGCATACTCTGCGTAATACTCGTACTCTGAAGCCTCGCTCTTATCTCAGTGAGGTCTTATCCAATATCTCCAATTTCATGCTTACACATGAGTAGATATTGTAACTTTAAAGGCTAATGGATAATTCATGGATTAGTTTTTTTTTTCTATATGTGAAAACGTAACTCTAAACCAAAGAAACATATTGATATTGATCAAATTCCAGATAAAAATTTAAACGTTATGCTCAATTCAATATATGCTTATGCGTATATACATTACTAAAGGTGCAATCATGGTAATTTTGATCAATCTTCATTGTATCAGTATGATTGATTATTAAAAATTTAAGAGAATAACAGGATTTCGGTAAATTGTTAAAACAATAAAAAAACATTTCCATTTCCAATTCTTTAAGTATCAAAATCTTAAAACAGCATGTTGTACAAGGACAAATTAAAATATACATAAATTATATATGTATATAAATAATATTATAATATATAGTAATGTATATGTATATATATATATATATATATATATATATATATATATAATATATATATATATATATATATATATATATAAATGTACTCACCATAGTCAACAGTTAAAAAGCAACTATTTGCTTCGATGTTTTAAAAACAGAATAGGTTCCAATCATTGAAACGTAGTGTTTTTTATAGCGTTATCGTGGCAAATGTCTCAAATCCTGCCATACCTTCTTCTTCATGTTATGTAAGAAAGTTTTAAGCACTTTTTCAAATGCTTCCTGGGTAAAACATTCTTTCAAGGTGTTGTGATATGGGAATACCTTTTATTGATTGACACTTAAATTAGGAATCTTGTGGGTGGCATTTAAAACACACTGTGGAGGTATGCCTGAGGAGCTATGGTTAGTAAAAGTTGGTAATATAAATTCCGGAAATCCGGGCTGCGCTTAGTGTTGAATTGATTTAATTTATAATTTTAGGTTTAAACTTGTTTGGCATTGGGGACTTTATCATTTTAAACTGAGAGTTCCTTAACGGGCCATACAGAAAGCCTGAACGTGTCTTAAACCATTGGGCATTCTGCCAGGATTGGTTCATCCATTCCAGTATTTTACCTCACCCCAACCACTCTTAATCCGTCCCACTCCCGACTTCGTTCCAGGTAGTAATTACTGATTTGTGGGGACCGAACATAGACGATATTTATGCTACAAGTTATTATGATGAAGATTAAAATACAACTAGGATAAAATACAACTCTAAAGTGTTGGTTTGTGTTTTAAATGTTGACCAGATTTGGTATTAACCAGTAATTACAATTACTTACCTCCTCCAATTATCTAACCTGGAAAAAGCAGATAATTAAAATAGAACCACGACTCAGCGTATGTTAACCACTAATTAATGTACGATTTGAGGCCGAGGGACGGCCGCTGTCATTTCGTTATGGGAACAGACTGCCTCTGGACACTGGATGGTAATGTATTGTTCTGTTGTTGACTATCCAGCGTACATATGTTATAACTTCGTTTGTAAAACAGTCACAATATTCCTTACAGTTCCTATCTTTTCAATTAGTTCCATATTTGTTTATTTAAATTTTACAGTAGTCGAATAATCATTACTGACAGCATAAAAAGAGTAAAGTAACTGTTACAAACTTTCTGCCTTAATTAGCCCAATCTTAAATGTCTATACAATCATATAGCTCTAGAAGTTTTGAGCAACTGCGGTTTCAAATTACAATATTCTGTGGTAAAACAATACTTACTATTTTTAATTAATAATTCCCATAATTTTCCTGTGTTTCTATGTCTTGAACTATAGATTATAATACAAGCTTTTAAGTAAAATCAAAATTTAGATAGCGGTTTTAACTTAGCTAAAATGTGGTTAAGAACGTTTATAATTGAAATTTGTCTAATTACAAAATTAAAGGGTGTTTTAAATTCTCTTCATTATGTTTTCATACAAATTAAATAATTCCGTTACAGATAATTTCCCACCTATGTCATAATTAATTACTCATAATGTTTAATTATCTGAATTCTGAAGATATACAGATTTAGCTAGCAGTCAACTCAAGTGCTAATATAGTTTCATCTGTGTAATATAGTTCAACTCAAGTGCCTGTCGTACCATTTTTTCTTCTACTAATTGTATTTCTCCATCATTTCTTGTATGTATCTGATAAAAAATTATAAATGTTACTAAAGGCAATTACATAGGTAGGATCAATATTAACAAGCAACCGCGAACACCCTGAATTGAGTTCTTAGCAGAGAAATTATAATTTTTGCAAGAGCAAGAGCCAATGAAGGAACATAATATCTAGTTTAGCAAAAGCTATAACTGCATTCCTAATAGGCATAACATCACTCTTATCTTCAAGAGTAGACAGAAGAGAAATGTTATTGGCGAGAAACTATTGTGTCAAGCAACCTGTACTCAAAGGATACGTTAGCTACGTCTCCATAGAGAAGCCTAGAAAACTAAATCGTGTATCAGGATGTAATGAAGCAGTGAAGCAATCCTCAATTTCCAAAAACAATTTCAGTAAGAATTATTCAGTGTTTTTTTTTTTTCACAAAAACCAGATAATTTCTCACAATTTTGTTTATATGCTTTATATAAATCCATTTTTTATATGCTTAACATTCATTTATTACCATTCACTCATTAATTTGTAGTATGCAAAGAATAATAATAATGCAACAGGATGGAAAGTAAACTCACTAAAACCGTCAACCTTATCTCACTTCAAATTAACTATATTTCAGGCTTTCTGTTCAGTTTACATGATAATTTCATCTACGATCAGAGGCAGCGTGAATTTTCACAAATTATGGACAGTAGAGCAAAAATCCTTGGTGCTACTCAGATGACCCAAGCCAGAATTGCATGCGTGCTGGAAACCTGGATTATGTTGCACAAAATAAACAGTTTTTTTTGTTTACGAGTAAACGATTCAACGATACCAGATGTAGAATTGAGCACGTTTTGTGTTTAGAACCCACGCGAGTAAGACAGACATAAGTAAATGGGCTCAAAAACCGGATATTATGCTTATTGTAAAACTGCTTACATAAAATCTCGTAATCATAAATTCCATTGAATCGTACATCGAGTAATACAGATGAAACTATATTGTAGCAAATTATTGTGGAAGTAGAATATTAATAAACCAGAACATGCATATTTCCAGTAACACAATGGAAAGGGTTATACATGACCACCAATCTAGTGGAGGTTGGAAGTTTTAGAGTGGAACAGTATATCGTATATCACTGTGTTGGAGACATATATATGGTCAAAACCACAGTATAACTCTCCTCTGTCTTGGGATTTATACTTGTACACTCCATATAACACAACTCCCTTGATTTTAGGGTCGTATCAAAAATTAAGTTGATATTAATAATTGTTCAAATTTTATTTGATCTCATGTTACTAACATATTTACCGCCTGTAAATGATCAAAGGTGTTTTGATCTTTTGTGTTTTGCATGGAAGTATTAAAGTATGTTATTTTGATATTAACTCTACGAGATAAAAAAGTAACATCTAATAAATTTATTACTTCAATACTGCTTTAAAACATAAACATAATGCCTATCAAAGTAAAATTTTCAAAGTGTAAAAATTTAGTTATTTGTTATTAAGTCGAAATTTTATACATATCTAACCAGCACGATACTTTTTTCTGCACAGCCTAAATTCCTATATCTAGATAATTCTCTATTCCGAAAACAAAATCATGTTCAAAATAGCTTCACATCAATGATCAATAATTCATCAATCAAAAATCATTTATGGATTTCCATATTACAACATATACCTTAATTTAAAATTACCTTAACTATTGACTGTTTGACACCATGTGGTCCATAATCAAAACCAAATTGAACTAAGTAAGTATATTCTAGGAGATAAACTCTATGATTGAATAAGAAAGGATGGAAGAAATATTTCATAAACAAATTAACATAAGTAAGTAATCGTGGACTATCCAGAATTTTGGGCACCCTCCAATGTTTTGGATTCAATATATTCTGTGACGCACTTTGCAACCATTTTTGTTCCGTTATTTCACAGTGTTCTTAATCTAAAATTATTATGAAATAGTTTCCACAAAGTATTTAAATCATATTGTAATTTTATTATCAATAAATTAGTTAATAATCAATATACCACTAAATGAATCATAAATTATATAAATTAATCTATACTGATTCCGTTTCGAATCAAATTGATGAGAGCATTAATTAGACCTGGTTTCAATTACTCCACATTCCATCCGTCAGAATGTGTTCAATAGAGTACAGGCAGCACTGTAATGTAAATCACTCATGTGGTGATTAATTGAAAGTGGTTTAGATTTGTCACAGAGTCAAGTAAACTATTCAATGCTCAATGCTCAATACGGGCTGGAAGTATAGCTAATCGTGATGTCATCATGTTTTGACATGACAGGTTCGGTCTTGCACTCATTATGTAGATCGAGGGTGTTAATTGGAAAGTTAGCTAACACAATTTACATCCGTACACTTGTAAGCATTTGTATAACGAGACGTTTTATTACTACATGATAGACAGTTTTTACAGTATAAAAACATGTAAATGTTATAAAACAAAGTTTGAAAATTATTTCTAAAGTACTTTTCTTGTTTTAGAAAAATGTGTGTAAATTATCTGAGACGAATAAGGAATTCCTCTAAGAAATTATTAAAATATTACACCATTAAGGATTGAAAAGAAGGAGATAAAATGTTACGGTCAGATATAAAAATAAACGATCGCCGTTTCCTAAGACTACCTGCTATCTTCTTCGTCCTCGCGCGCCTGTAGATAATTTCCGTCTGATAAACATTCAATTTCTTACTGACTTTCAATATATTTGTCGTACTCTGTCTTCTTACTTCTTTTAATAAGATCATTTAAATTCGAAGAAATAGTCAAAAGAAGGCTATACCTTACCAAAAATGTTTTCTCAAAGGGCACAGAAATAGTCTATTGAGAGTGTACTGTGATGAGATTAGTTTGATATCTCAATGCAGTCTGCAGAATTTGTGTGGTCGTGTACTCGAACGAAGAAATATCATCTTGAGACATTGGGAGTGTGAGCCTCTATTCAAAGTATACAGTAAAGGGATTGTTAGGAGCTATCTCAATGATACACCTTCTGATAAGATATACTTCACACCTTTTTGTCCAGTAAAAAGATTGGATATAGTGTAAAATTGATTCTGAAACGAGCTAATATACTCAAGGCTCTCAAATTGTCAATTCAGAGTCTAATTCAGAAAGACTACCTGCCGTGTATTATGTCAATGAATGCAAGAGCTCAAATTTCTTCAATAGTAATAAGCTTCAAATCACATCTACATTGCTTTTGTAGCTAAATCAGTGTGTGATCCTTGAAATACTCATTCTCATATACTTTTACATTACCTTTAATTTAATATTGTTAGTTTTTATCTATTTTCCAACAATATTAATAACACACATAGACCTACCTTATTTTAGTCCGGCTTTTTTCTATTCAATTTTATATTCGTGTTGTTTTATATATTTTGTATTTTTGTTTACGAGTAAATTATTTTTTATAATAGGTTTTGGCACCTATTACAATGATGTATTACCATATACAAAGAGACCATTTTTGGAGTTTAGTTAGGGATCCTGAGATAGGTTTTCTTTAGACAGACCGGGAAGAAAGATTCTGAAACCAAATGCCATATGTATCTCAAGGCCAAAGTTTCAAGTTGATTGAACATTTCAGAACGTCGGGCATCAGGCGTGAAAAACCTCAGACTAATTTGGTATTCTTTGGCGCTTCAGGTTGAATTAATCATGACCTAATTGGTTAAGTTTTATCAGTGATAACACATGGACAGGAGCACTTTATGGTATGTTTGAACACTTTTCTTTCCATTCTCTTTTCTTCTGTCTGATTCCAATCCTCGAAACATAATGTTATACCTTCTGTAACATATAACGATGGCAAATGTCCGAAGTCCGGTTAATCTTCCAAATCTTCCATCGTCAGTAAAAACTTTAAAAAACTATATTTTAATAATTGATCTATTATTTACTTTTTAAACTAAAATTAAATACATTAATTAATCTACATCGCATAATGAAGGATACAAAAATAATTACTAAAACACATGTATGAACAGAAAACAAGTTTTAGTTCGGACAAAATATATTCCGTTGCAGTATTTTATTTTTTTGGTGTCCTCAACCTGCTCACTGAAATAATTTTACTAAACATATCCAGGAAAGTAAGTGTACTAAGGCTCACACGGCCGGGACGATTTTTTTGGCATGTTGGCTACACTGCTATGCAGCCTGATTCTTCCCCTCCGCAACGAGACCGGTTCGAAGTTAAGAACTGTTGATGCGACAAGAAGATGCCACGAAAAATGTCAGTTCAATCTCCACCCAAGTGTGAAATACAAGATTGTATCCTTTATCTCGTTTGGAAGGGAAAAACTTTGGTTCAGGTTTGTAATGAGGTAAAAACTGCATATGGTGATAAACCTATGCATCGTACGACGGTGTTCAAGTGTTTTCGTGGTGTTAAAAATAGTCTTACGTCTGTGCATCAGGATCAGAATAGTGGAAGACCTTCAGTAGTGACTTAAATTCTAGAAAAAATTAAAATGCGCTCCTTAACGATCACAGATTGACTATGAATGAACCTTCTGTGATATTTCCGCACATTTTCAGATCTCTGCTGCACGAAGTCATCTCAGATATCCTCGGATATCGGAAACAAATTTCGCGAGGTGGGTCCCAAAACAGTTAACAGACAAACATAAATTGAATCGAGTGGAGGCCGGACAAAAGTTTTTGAGATGCTACAAACTCGATAGAGATAATTTCTCCACTCCATGGTTTGGAATTATGCTGTTCTTATCTCATTATAAACCCCAACCGGAGATTTTCAAAAGATATAACAGATAAAACAACGTATTTCTCATTTGGGCATTTTTCACGAAACTTATTATTATTTCTAGATATGCCTCGTATTACTTAAATAACAATTTTAAAAATCACCACGATCGGTTGAAATTGAATTTGAGAGTTTCTTAATGGATACACTTTAAACGTGACATAAAATATGTCTCAGGACGATATGGGAGCACTACAAACTCTTCGATATCAGAGCTCTTAGCAGGGCTAATTCTGGAAAAGAGTTGTGGGGTGAACAAGGGGAAGGGTTGAGAGGAGTTAAAGGGTCGAAGTCACTTTACATAATTTCAGGGACGAACGCGAGTTCTTCTTATTTATTGACGGTTTTATAAGTAAATCGAGTTTATGTTGTCAAATATCCGTACGCTCATAAAAACACCTTTTAAGGATCATAAAATCAAATCGTACCTTACCATAATCATTGTTTAGACAGTTATTCCAACAATGGCCGTAATTATTCATAAAACCGTACAACAATATAAATTAGTTCATTGTTTGGTGTTTTAGTACGTGCTCTCATCCAGCTCATCAGTTACTACAATCAGGTTTGATAAATATACTCCTAAAGTTTACTAAAACGTTTCGTTTTTATTTATTTATTTTTGCCAATGGCAATAAAATACAGAACAATGAGATTAAATACAACGTAGACAAGGTGGGAAGGGTTTTAATAATATGAATAAATATAGAAAAAAATTATGGTTGCCTGTAAAGTCGGTTTTACGGGCGAAGATTTTACGTGACAACGTCTTTTTCTCGGTAGAATATTTATTGATATGAATATTATTAAATTGCACAATAGGAACAAGGAATTGAATGAAAATAAGAATTGCACAAATTTTAACTATAGAAATATATTTTGTTTACTAAAACATTGTACATAATTTGAAATTAATTAAAATTTGTTATTGTAAATGGTAAAGTTGAATAAAACAATTACTAAAATTGGAATTTGAAATTCTTGCTAAACACAGTTAAATTCTAACTCCGCGCGTGGTGATTGGTCGGTTTAGTTCGTTTGTTTGGTCGCACTGTTATGACAGGTTAGAGGTTATAATTTGTTATTTTAAGTGTTTGACTAGCAATACGCGCTGTTTCTTCTCAATCGACTGAATTACGATTGATTGCAGAGTGATTTAAACTAATAATTTACTTAACACTATCAACATTTGTCAATAGTATGACATAACCTATAAACTCAGTTTCTCAACTTTTGTGTCAATCTAACAATTAATCAATCAATCATAGTTTACGATAATGAAATATCAGTGTACAATTATTTACCTTTATTGTTGTAGTTGTTGTAAATGACGAATCTAAGCACTCCACATTTTCACGAATAAACATAGTTATCTGCTTTATCCCGTGCGGCGGACCCACAGTTATCTGCTTTATCCCGTGCGGATCCCGTGCGGCGGACCCACTGGACGGGCATCGTAACGTTACCGGGCGTTACACTTTTTCATGAGTGACTCCGAGCCGCAACCTAATTTAAGACGTTGTCACGTCAAAAAACGCTTCAACCTTATAGTTTGAAAAAGTATCTAGATCATTTTTACAATATTTCCTCAACTAGTGCTCAGTAAAACACGTAATAGTTTGATGTAACTTTAAAACTTGAAAAGTATCACTGAGTTCGTCAGTTTTATGCGAACATCCTTGTATATTAAAATGGAAAATGAAATTTTTGTCCTTGAAAGAAAAACATTCCATGCCTTTAAAACATTTTCAAGGTCATTATATTGTGCCAGCCTACAAAATTCCTACCATAAACACTTATTTCACAAGATTGAGCAATTACTGAAAGTTTAAAGAGTTATTTCCAAAACTAAATGGTTCAGATGAACCAACTCCTCCCCAAGGATCAGAAGCAGAGGTATAGTGACATCAAGCGATGGTATAGTGAAAATATGAAGTTTAGGTAAATCAAGAATTTTTTCATTTTTAAATAAACTTTAGAACTACGCTTGGAAAGTGAATTGTTAGTAAAAATAATTCTTCGGAGATCGTAAGTAATTCATACTTAAAGTGTACACCTTGGGTATAACTACAGTAATATAGTATTTGAAATATTACTTATAGATTTAAAAGTATTGTAACTAATAAAATTTAACATTTTAACTAAACAATTTAACTAAATAAAATTTCAAACATTTATTTAATGTTGAAAAACCTGTGAGATAATAATAATATATCTTTTTAATTGAGGGAAATCATATTAAATTTACTATTATTATATACATATGTAAATAAATAAATATATATATATATATATATATATATATATATATATATATATACATATTCTAATGCTTCATATGAAATTGAAATATTAAGAAATGTTTTAGTTAAAATTTTCATCCGTTTACTACTATAGCTCTTTTTTGCAAAGCATAATTTGGATTATGCTTGTCAAAACTTTTCAGGTATTCAGTAACGACAAAATAAATTTTATCTTCGACAATTTTCATATATAATCATCTCAAATTTCAAGTGTTCTCTGGTATGAATATTTATTAAGGGGTCCACAAATTTAGTTAAAACATTCTCATCGCATAAAATTAATTAATATTAACAAATGTTATAGCGATGATATGGATATCAAGTTGTAACTAACTTGTGTTTATACTTACAAATATAACCAGTAATGATAAATTATCTGTAAAGGTATGATCTCGTTATTTTCTCATAGAGAATGAAATTAATCAGTCAGGCTCTTCTTCTTTGAGGGTTTCCCATGAGAAGGGTCGACATCGGATGTCTTCATAGTTTAAGGGTGGGTATAGGCGAGTAATTGAGGCAGCAGCACCACATTAACAGCGGAGACTAAATCACCATTTCATTACTTCCTGTAACATACGAGGCTGGTACTAATTTTCTCGCTCTCCACCCCATTAAGAATTCACACTCGTTAAATGATTCGTTTTTTATCACATAGTTATTGATGAAAACTCCTTATTTTGAGTAGACAGAAAATGACAATTTTGTATTTTATTATTACTTGTACATATTTACTGTCAGTATGATAACATGGATTAGATGCAATCACTCAGAAGATGAACTACAGTTAGGTACTTGACCTGTGTGTCTACTGCAATGTGCTGGATTAGGTAGAAATAACGATACTCTAAATCTCCATGATATTACGCTGCATTCATATCACATATACACATTCCATACATAGCGTATTGTGTATTAAACATATGAAGAGAACAGGATTTGTAATATCGCTATAATTCTTTAATTTAATACAATCTAACTCTATAAAAAGCATTTGGAAATCAAGCAGAACATTTTTCGGAAATAAATAAAATAATGGTTTTTTCCTCAAATATAATAATTCTGAATGTCCTCAGGAATATTTTTATTTTATTTGCAATTATAAAACTCTGATAGTATGCATGTTAATAACGTAAAACTATGAGAATAACTCGTTAGTCCATCAACCAATCGACGAGGGAACAAATCTGTTCTGTAACAGCCTAGAACTGCACTCCCAATAGAGGCAACCACGACAAACACAGGAATTAACTGGTGATAAATCTTTATTGCGAGTACGTGTTTTGGCAAAATACTCGCTCTCAAAGAATAGATTGACTGTGCATCCAAACAGCGTCATCTACAGTTTAAAACTTGTAACAGAGTGTAGTGGTAAGATATATAATATAATCTACAACTATTTTCCAATCCTAACTTTAGCATGAATTATTTAATAAAATCCAGATAAATTCTATCAGGTGTAAATGTAGGATTCATGTATTCCGATTATCTTAAAATTTTATTCTGCAGCTGGTGATGAAACATAACACACCATTCGCGACAAACTCTGAGTTTTATATTATTTTGTTGTGAAGCTATTTACAATCATTGATTTCATAGGCAGTACGCCATTTAATGAATCACAACTGATCTAAATCAGTCTATATCGATTGCTTATATAATCAAATTGACGAGAGCATTAATTAAACCTGGTTTCAATTACTCCACAATTCTATCTGCCAGAATGTGTTCAATAGAGTACAGACAGCACTGTAGTGTAAATCACTCATGTGGTGATTAATTGAAAGTGATTTAGTTTTATCGTGGAACCAAGTAGACTGTTTTATGTTCAACACGCGGTTTAAAGCATTGCTAATCACGTCGTGATCGTGTCGTGACTTGTCGGATTACTCATGATCGGTCGTGTATAAACTATTAAGATCAGGTTCTTAATGAGGAGATAAGGTAAAGATATTTACCCTAAAATATTTTAAATGTAAAAGTGCCTTTGTTTGATTGCTTTGTTTTCACGCGTAAGCTATTCAATCGATTGTACTAAACTTTTACATGGAAATTCTTAGGATCTCCGGTATAAATATAGGCCTTTTATTATTTCACCACTATTATTAAAACCCCTCCGGGTTACGCCCCCATGGTCTCGGAAATAACGAAAAATCCCATCTTGGTCTCTAAATTGACGAAATATAAATTGAAATAACCTGTTAAAAATTATAAACGGTTATGTGTAAAAATTAGTTTATGGCAACACATCCATATGTGTTACTAATTTAACCAATATTTCAATTTTTTTACATTTATAGTGTGGAAGCGTAGAGTAACCTAGATAACACTTCTTATTTTAACCTTATGTACAACCATTGTAGAGCACATAGTAAGAATACAAGCCATATAAAAATTAAAAGTTTGAGTAAAAATATACTTTTAACTGTACATTTTTGCAAATATTAAGTATTAAATATAAAATGCAAAATCTATATCTAACTTTGACTTAAATTTATAAAACCATCTTAATTATTTTTGACACTCTATTTTTCATATCTATGTATCTATACATATTTTATTGCTCAAAAAACAAGGCAAGACCAACTTTGGAAGTAACAAAGTCTGGAATAAACAACAAAGGCCATAAAAATATATATTTTTACAGTTTTTTCTGAAAGTTTCTATGAAGCAAACTCAACATTAGCGTCGTAAATGTAATTCACTCTCAAACCCGAAGGACTCATATATGTGCAAAGGAAACGAAATTATGCGAAGACGCGGGTAACTGCTAGTAAATTATATATATATAATTTATATATATATATATAAAGTACTTGCTCCGCCGGGGGTCGAACCCGGATCTCTCACTTGCCGGGTGAATTTGCTACCATTACACCACAGAGCGCTTAGCTTTTTCCGATTCAATTATTTTGTATTTGGCCGTATCTGTCACATATGCGTTTAAATAAGCAAACTAACATATGATCGGAAGACCAAATAACTGTCAAATCACTTCTTCTTCGTTCCATTGTTGACATTTGAGATTAAGGTTGGCTTTGAGGTTATGTTTACAAACCCTTTGTTTATATACTGACTGCCGTCTGTTCTCTTGGGTTTGTTTAAGTTTCCAGCTGTCGTCTGTTTTTGTGGTTATGTTTGACTCTCTTACCTTCTTTTCTTCGTAGTATACATTCTGCTCGTGTATACATAGCTGGTCCAGGTCCTCAAAGTTTTTCGGATAGTCACAAAACACTAATCTTGCTCTTACATTAGCTGCAATACCAACCTTTTATAATGTTAACAATCTCCTTCTCCTAAGTAGTCACACTGTAGAAACTTAGCGTTCTCCTTCTCCTTAATGCTACTAATATAACTACTTAAGCTGTCGTTATGTTTTTGTGATCTATGTACAAGATCCCTCTTCAAGTTTTCCTATTGTCCCATAGGCACAAAGAAATTCATTAGACTTTTATGAATCTCAACAATACTCTTGCCAATTACCTTGTATTCCAGTA